>NC_035433.2:125203322-125525022 GCF_002127325.2 Helianthus annuus | reverse complement strand
TGTTCCGGCGTGTAGTCGTAAGGAACAAGATAATCAAATATGATGAGAAACCATAGTGATGGCTAAAAATGAGTTAAATCGGTAATTCGATCATATTATGACGAATGAAACGTGTACTTTTAATGGTTACCATATAAGGTAAATCATAATAACCAATAAGGGCAAAATGGTAATTTGGTCACACGTTGACCATAACCGTTAGTTTTGAAAGACAATTATGACGTAAGCCATAATAGGCCAAAAAGTGTTAAGAAATGGAATTATAAGTAAAATGATCGCACGGTGTAAATCGGAGCGAGTCATATATACGAGGTGGTAATAAATGTCATCTCGCTAATATAATTGGTCATTTAGACCAAACGGGTCAAAAGGTGAAATTATCACCCTTTGACAATATCGACTAATGGGTTGTCGAGTTGTATGGTTTTAGGGAATAAATAGCACATGGATGTTTACAGCGCTATCACTTAGCGGCCACTAAGGCAAGGTATTGAAACGGGTCAATATATTGATCCGAGCCAGGTATGTATAATAACACAACTCATCATGTAGAATTTGGAGTTCTATAAGAGTTAGACAAGGTTAAAATATAGATATTCGGTTATCTTTTAGGTAAACCGAATAAATTGAATTATGTTTATGGTGTTTTAGAAGCACATGGGTTTATAAACAAGATTATAGTTAAAAGGGTCGGATTTTGGGTCAAACAAGTATTTAAAGGTCCTTTGTAGTAAAAGAAGGATGAAAATTGACCAAATTACCCTTGTAAGTTAATTCGGATGAACGACCCTTAAAGGTGGTTCGGAAATGAGTTTTATGATTAAATAAATGCTTAGAATAAGTATAGATAGCGAAAGATGTAAATCCTTGGGTCGAATGACTTTATATGAGTCTTTGCCGTAAAATGGTAATCTGAGGGGTAAAACTCGGAACATATAGATATCCACATTAAATCCAACACACATATAGTTGTAGTGGAATATTACTAGATAATAAATGTAGGAATAAGATGCTAGAAATGAATGAAAGTGATTTCATGCTTTAAAGTGCTTAAAATACCCTTAACGGGTCAAAATAAGCATACGAGCGAAAACGGGTTTAAATTGTGTAAGAAACCTGTGATTAGAACCTAACATGGTAGATAACATTAATTTGAAGAGGTGCATGTGAAATAAGGATCAAACAAATATGTTTGTTTGATGAAATGCATAAACGGGTTAAAATTCGGTAAAAAGGTAATGAGTCGAAGGCTTAGAAGTCTCAAAATTTATTTTGTCGGATGTTGGATTTTAACTCCATAAGATGCATAATTAAATTACGGACGCGTAGGAAAAAGAATCGGGTAAAACGGATCAATAACGAAGAAGTTATGGTCGTTTCCGTAAAAACTGGACGTGCTGGGAATATGCAGGTCCCAGATACGAACCTGCTGGAAAATGGTCACCTTCGCGCCACGCGAAGGAGCAAGTGGTTCCTTCGCGTGGCATGACGGAGTCAGTTTTTAAAAAAGTTGTTTTTTTCAATTATTTTGCCTCGCGAACCCGTTTAAACACGTTCTAAGCTACGTATGACTAATTCAATTCATGTTTTATGAATTGTAGGTATTATATACAATACTGGGGGATGATCAAGCTCAACAAAGAACCGGACACGATCAAGTTTCAAGCTTCCGCATATTATTACGTTGTCGTTTTATATGACGAATTCAATCACATTTTGTTGTATTGTTTTAAGGCTAAGTAAGGTTTAAATAAACCCGTATTATGATTAGTATGTGTGATCATTAATACACATTTTTAGTTCTTAATTTATAAGAAATACATTAAATATCGGTAAGAGTGTTACAGAAGCTCTGCCCAATTGTAAGTATTTTAATCCTGATCACTGATTCGTTACCCTACCCGATTGATCTAGGGCTCTGTAGCGCATGTCAAGGCTCTGCCTGACTCGGTTCGTTGGAGTTCTGTCTCGTGTTGTAAGGCTAATGTGATTTGGGTTATCTTACTAACACGTGTGCATTGTTTATATCTAATAGATAATAATCAGGAACACCAACAGGAAGCTATATAACTACCTAAGTATACAATGTGATTCATTCTCTTTTTCTCACAGTTTGTGAGCCATCATTTCCAATGTTTTCCAAAACCTTAAATGTTTATCAGTTATAATTACAGTGATTAAGTCTTTGTGTTCTACAATTGCTGCCAGTACTATGGGGTTTGTATACAGTACTTGATAACCTTCACAATTGGGCACGGGTATCCAATGTGTGATATGACCATAGTCACAGATCCGTCGAGTGACACGTACTGAACGAGTAATTGGGTAGATATAAACATTGTATTCGCCCTTAATACTGTAATGTTATAACAACTGATGTTTTACAAATTGGAATGTACTCGCCAGTATTTCTTGCTGATAAAACCTTTTTAAAACGCGTTTCAGGTAACTTGATGTAAAAGCTATTAGAAGTCAGATAGGGAGCACCGAAAGCTTAAAGAAATGGCTATAAAAGTTACCTAAATAAAAAAGAGATCATGTTTTTTAGTAATTAGGGTTTATCCCTATAAATGTATTGTGAATAAAACCTGGGTTTTATCCCATTTAATTATTATAAAAATTTGGTGTTTTGAAACTCTGAAATTATTTCCTAACTACGATCCTGATGAAAATTTTCCGTTGCGTATTTAATAAACACTGATACCATCTGACTGGTTCACGGCTCTCGCTCCCAGGGTGGGGTCGGGGGTTGTGACAGAAGGTGGTATCAGAGCCAAGCCACTGGTTTAAGCCATTTAGGTGTTCTTCTAATACCTAAACCTTAAACATTTATGTTAGGAAATTAATACCTTATGTATTGTTCTGTGAAAATAAAATCTTAATATTTATATTATGATTTTTATGTCATTTTAATAGATTTTGAATTCCCAATATGTGTAACCAATATTTGTATCTTACAGTTATGCCATGTTTAACATTATATATATAACGGTAATATATTAATAATGTTATGTCTTACTAATTTTTGTATATATAATATATCATACTCATATATTTATATTAATATAAGATAACATAATTCAGGTATGATACCTCTGAAACATCATAATATAAGATATTAGTTGATACGAGTAATATGTTTTATGATTTATGAAATAACCTAAAATTTTACTCGACTTAAATATATATTTTTGTCAAAGTTTTGACGAAACATATAATTATATTAACTTTGTTAAAATATAATATCTTAGCATACTTAAAACATGTTTATTGTTTAATGCAATATTAAAATAGGATTTTCATAATAACACTGAAAATATCATATTTTGTTACATATGCTTTTGTTATATTATATCCATATAAGCACATGTACATTTACATACACATGGAAAGTGTGCAAATATAACTTAGACATACATTCATAGCATTACATTTAACTAGGGTTAGTTAAATGAGTTTACTTTGGTAATTCGGGGAATTACCAGAATACTCACATGATAACTATCGAACGTTGATGACTAACTCGAATAATAATTATAAACGAATGGTTTATACGAAACTTTTGTGTTGCATGACAAATACGTGAATTATATGCTTTAATTGTAAATTACAAGTTGTTATGTGCTTTGTGTGGAAGTTTCATAGTTAGAGGTGCTTTATGGTTAAGTTAGAAACTTTAATAAAACTCCATGATAACCCTAAACCTCCCTCACAAATCACTGTACGACAATTTTTCTAATCATTGGCTACACCAAGTTCTCACATAAAACCCTAGGATCAATTTGAGGTAAGTGTTTATAATTATACGTTGTTGTCTTTGTTCCTCTGATTCCATGCGAACCCTAGTTCTCCAAACAATAGTCTTGTGTTTAGTTGATCATTTTGATTGAATGAATGCGATTGTGAATGAATGTGCATCGTTGTTAGACATTAGGGATGCCATTAATATGAAAGAATTGCCAAACTGTTGTTGATCATTGTGGATTAGGGTTTTTAGATCGTAGAACTGCAAACTGTAACTGTTATTTGAAAATTGCTTGGTTCGTGTTGCTGTGTGACTAGGGTTTGGTCAGACTTTGTGGAGTCACAAAGTCCGAGTTTATTATGTTCAGGGTTTATCAGTGAATCGTATGTACATGATGTTCAGGACTTATTATTGAGTCCGAGTTAATGTGAAAAAAAATAATGAATCAGGATTTGTTAATATGTCCGAACTTATGTGTTGAAGAAAGAAGTGTCCTGGTTTAATAATAAAGCACATGATCCGAGTTTAATAAGGAATACATCATTCGAGTTTAGTAATGATAAAAGATCCGAACTTAGCAAGAAATAAAAGGGTCCGACTTTGTTAGTGATGTCCAGACTTCATAGTTTAAATAGGGGTCAGGGTTATTTAAGCAGTCCGAGTATGTATAACATGTTATAATATTTTCCGGATTTAATTGTAAAAGCTGGAGAGTCCGAGTTATTTTTGTTAAATCCTGAATACTTGTCCGACTTTGTTAAATCCTGAAGTACTTGTCCGACTTTGTTAAATCCTGAAGTACTTGTCCGACTTTACTAAGCATCCAAGTTAATATACTGAAGGTTGTCCAAATCTTGCTTTGTCCGAGCTTAAACAATCGAGGTCGGGTTTCTTTTGGGCTGGGCTCTTATCATTCCGAGTTTAATAGTGGGGCAATGAAGGCAATGTCCGATTTAATGTGAAAATAATAACACATGTCAGAGTTTGTAATGCATATATATATTAATATATGGAGTCCGGGTTTGGAAAGAGATATATGGAGTCCGTACTTACAAGGGTGGGGTCCGAAATTATATGAATTACTATAAAGTCCCAAGTTTTTTTTTGAAGTCTGTGTACACATGTTGTAATAGGTCCGAATTTAATGAATTTAATGACTATCTGTTGGGTAGTTATAATGCTAACTGAATTTAATGACTATCCCTAGGGTAGTTATAATAGGTCCGAATTTAGTAATGGTATATGTTCTGCATTTATGTAATCAGTTAGGGGTCCGAATATGTGTCACTAGTTGGGTCGGAGTCCTTTCAATTGGTGGGTCGAGTAATCTTAATTGTTGGGCATGCTCAATATAGTTTAATGGGTCCGAACTTATTAAGGTAAAGGCTCGAAGTTTCACAAAATATTTCTGGGTTTATTTAGACTGGCTATACTTGCTCCAAATTTATTATTAGGTAAATGTGTTCGGGTTAACATGCCATCAACCATAGAAATCCAACTGTGTGTTACTGTATGTATTGTATGCTAAACTTATTAACTTGTAAACAATAAACACCTGTTGTTTGGACGATTAGGGTATTGTATAACCCTACATACATACTTACCTTTACTATACATTAGGTCGCGTGTAACGGACCTAACACTTAACTAACGCGTAGAAGCACGATAACCAATACCGAGCAAACTAAGGTGAGTTCACTACTCTTTCACATGCATGCGTCCTGGGGGGGGGACAAACAAACTAATATTCGTGGGAGGAATACTTTTAAAACGTTGTAGTTTAAATTCGATGTTGGTTAATAAACTCAAACTCTATCACGAAAGTCCCTACTTACTACCGAGCTAGTTTCCTGGGAGGCAACGGGGTACTTGTTGATAGCGCTATTAGGCTTGATAAACCTCACACCGTGTTGGGAGCCAAGCGTAAACTAATGTCCTTAAACACTTGTGTCAATGCTGATAGACATTGATGAGGGCACAACAAACATGACAGTCATTCGGTATCAAGTTTATTATTCTTGGCATGTTTTTAAACTAAACACATACATGATTTACGTTAAACAAAACTGTGAACTCGTCAACTTTATGTTGACACACTTTTTATATATGCTTGCAGGTCGTTAGATACACCATGCTTTGGAACTTGCAGTCTGAGGGCGAGGAGTGTCATCAAACGTGTTGCTTAACGAACGATTAATGTTATGCTTATACTTTTTTTAACAATTTTGTATTGAATGGTTAAAACAATTATAATCGCTTCCGCTGAACGTATACAATGTTGAAACGTTTATTATTGAAATGCACTTTTCATGTTGGACATGATGTTGTGTTTATTATTAATTACTATTAGTTCGGCATGATTAGTGGCTAGATCCTGGTATGTCACACGCCTCGCGGTGGGATCCGCAATGGGGTATTTTGGGGGTGTAACATCACTGATTAGGGCTTTTGGGGTTCCAAAACGTGAGAATGGGCTTTTTTAGGAATTTTACTACCACTCTCCCGTCATTGGTGGGAAGAGCTTCAGCCTTGACCCATTTAGAAACGTTGTCGACGGCCACCAAGATGTATTTGTTTCCTCTTGAAGGTGAGAATGGTCCTATAAAATCCAATCCCCAAACATCAAAGATTTCACAAATAAGAATGTTGTTTTGTGGCATTTTGTTTCTTTGTGATACGTTACTTGCTTGCTGGAATGCATCATATGTTTTGATCAATACATACGCGTCTTTGTGTATTGTGGGCCAGTAAATCCTGCATCGTACACCTTTCGTGCGGTGCTGGTTACCGTGGTGTCCTCCATATGGTCCTTCGTGACAATGGCGAAGAATTAGTCTTGCTTCACGACCATGGACGCATCGTATATGAGTTGGTCGGCACATATTCTGAAAAGATATAGGTCTTCCCAAAAATAGTGTTTACATCAGCAAAAAAATTATTTCGCTGATGAAAGGACAATCCTTTGACAATAGTACCAGAAGCTAAGTAGTTAGCATAGACAGTGTACCAAGGTTCTTCTCGATATTCCACCATTTCTAAGGATTCTGTGGGGAATTTCTCATTGATAAGTTCTTCTCGAGTTCCTTCCAGAGTAGGGTCTTCAAGACGAGACCGGCGGTCTGCAGCTGTGTTTTCTGCTCCTCTTTTTTCTTTTATTTTTATGTCAAATTCTTGAAGGAGAAGAATCCATCTTATGAGACGGGGTTTTGCGTCTTGTTTTTTTTAAAAGGTATCGGATGGCGGCGTGGTCGGTATAAACTATAGTTTTAGAGAGCACGCGATAGGAACGAAATTTATCAAATGCAAATACTACAGCTAGCAATTCTTTTTCAGTGGTTGTATAATTTTCTTGAGCATCATTAAGAGTTTTACTAGCGTAATATACGGGGTGAAAATGTTTTTCTTTTCTTTGTCCTAAGACTGCTTGACGGGTGGTCCGTTGGACAACCCTTAATCATGTTAAAAGACGAAATAATCCTTCACTTAATCGTGTAATTATCTTGAATTAGATAACTATTGTTGCTTATGTTTCAGGTGCGGTTCAGAAGTTAAAAGATGGATTAAATGCAGCTTTGGAGGGTTTGGAGATGAACGGGTCAAGCGTGGAACAAGAGATGAAACAAAGAAGAACATTCAGGTCACTACCGTAAATTACGGTCTCACCGTAATTTACGGTGGACCTGAGAATCAATTGGTGGCCACCGTAAATCAGTCTCTTGCCACCATAAACAAATCAAGTCCACCGTAAATTACGGTGGAGCCGTAATTTACGGTGGCGGCTGCGATCCAAAGTGTAACTGCCTCATTTAAGCAGTTTTATGATGTCTTTTCAAGTGTTCTCATGATTGGACGGTTTTGGGACTCACTAGGGGCGAATTTTGGCTGTCTTGCTTGGTTTTGAACAATTGCTATCATTCGGTTTGTAATTTCGATTCGCATGAACATTGGATTTGCTACTATGATGATTCACCAAGCCATGTCCGGCTAAACTCTTCGGTGATCATCTTAGGTGAATGTTTCTATTAAACTTTTGTGTGTTTATTTCTGAATTTCTAGAATGATAACTTGCATTGCTTGAATATCATGGTGTATGTTTAATTGCTTGTAATTTGTTAATCGATATTGCAATTTCTAGTCTCAATCGTACGTTCTTGGTGCCGTTGGCAATCGAGATATCACGGGAAGGGTTAGGGTTGGTTATTGATTAATTGGTCATCGGGAAACAACCTCGCGTTATCTAATCCGAGTACTTTGTTCCCTTTTATCACAACAATTATCTATACACGAGTTATGTCTATGTAACTCTTTCTAGTTGGAATTACACACAATTGTTTAAAGAAACTGAAGCCTAAGATGGTCATTGTTTTCCTAATCTGTTAAACAACCAATTTCAATTTGCTCTTAGTTATTAATTTAGTTTTCCAAAACAACAATCTAAATCACTGAGTTTTAATTTCTGCATTTTAGTCTAATTTTAGTTTAAGTGCAAAGCTATACAATCGACATACTTTCCACATACTCCCTGAGTTCGATACCCTCTTACCACTATCTATAGTTGTTTTGGGGATTAAATTTGCGTGTACCACGACAAGCATGTCAAATTTTGGCGCCGTTGCCGGGGAGTAGTGCGCAACGTGTGTCAGTTTATTAGTTTTGTTTTGTTATTTTCGGGTTTACGCTGGTTGTGTTTTAGTGTGCAGGTACTTCAGGTGTATGCATACTAGGGGCTCTCACAGGTCATCACCGCTATCGTTTGATCCGGAAATTGAAAGAATGCTAAGACAAAACAGAGTTTTAGTACGAGAAAACAAGATCATTGGTTCACCCACTTCACCCATCACACCGAGAAACATCATGGCTGATTCTCAAATTCCACCTACAACGGGTCAAACGACCTCATCCTTTATACCTACTTCCACTCAACCATCACCAAACACCACATTACCCAATACCACCGCTGAATTCACACCATCCAATGTCACCCAACCAATTACCACTCAAGCTGAACCCGCCATCACCTACAACCCATCCACCACAATCCCACCATTATCCCACTTCTTTCCCCCAACTACGGGTCAATCATCATCCACTTTCACAATTGCACCAAATTCAACTATTGTGCATACTACTTCATCTTTTAGACCACAACAACAACAATCGGGTTTCCAGTATTCGACTCTTCCATTTGGGCAAACTTCGGGAATCCAAGGAGATGGTTATGATGAAGGGTTTGAAGAATTTGAGGGTTACGATGAGGATGGATATTTTTATGGAGGTTATGGTGATCAAGGGGAGTTTGGGTATGTTCAAAGTCAATCTCAAGGGATGGCAAGTGTTGGTGGAATGCCACAACAACAACTTATACCACAACACATTCGGCCGAGACCACAAGGGCCACCAATGCAACAACCTATTCCATTGCAACAAGTCCGGCCACAACATGTACAACAACAATTCCAAAGACCACCTCAACGCCCACCGATGCGACAACAACAGTTTCAACAACCGATCGCACCACAAGGGCAAGTACCAAGGCCAAATGGTTCTATTATTCCAAGAGGTAGGTATGGTGTACCAAGGAGACACCTTAGAGAAAATGTGAGGGGCATCGAAGCACATTTTCGGCCGGTAATCACTCAAAACCCTTCACCGGTAGTCATTCCTCATAATGATCAAGGGCGAACATTTGAAGTAAGGACCAACTCTTTGCAAAGTTTACCAAAGTACAAGGGGTTGGCAACGGAGGAGCCTTACTTTCATTTAGAGGCTTATGACTCAATTTGCAACACTCTTGGGAGTCAAGGGTTTTCGGCCGACGATATCAAATTGGTATTATTCCAATTTTCTTTAGAAGATAAGGCGAAGAAATGGTTCTACACGTTACCTTCGGCATCCATATATACATGGGGGGAGATGCAACAAACTTTCTTGGATGAGTTTTACACCGCCCAAAAGACCAACGATGCAAGAAAGGGGTTGAGAAGCTTCCAACAACAACATGGTGAGATGTTTCATGAGGCATTCGAGCGTTTCAATATGATGATTAAAAATTGCCCTCACCATGGAATTGAATTGTGGGAGTTGATGAATGCCTTTCACGAGGGGTTGAGTGCCGAAGATGCACGTGATTTGATGTCTATTACCGGTGGGACTTTTGGAACAAATTATGAGAACGATGATTGGGAGTTCTTGGAAAGCATGGCAACTACATCAAAGAGGAAAGCTCAAGCCTCAAGAAGAGCTCGACCGGCCATTGCCCGACCTCAAGTGCACGCCATAGATGATGGTAATGTTCAAACCACTAACCAAATTTATGACGTTTGTGTAATGAAATAGGTCACGCGGCTGAAAATTGCCAAGGGATGTTGGAAGGGCAATACGAAGAAGTCCATGCGGTTCAAGGTCAAGGTCAAGGAGGAGGTGGTAGGAATTACAATAACATGAACTCTAACACCTACCACCCCGGGTTGAGGAACCACCCGAATTTTCGGTACGGGAATCCTTCAAATCAAGCAAACCCGAATTTTCAAGGTAGCCAAGGTAACTTTGGTTCACGCCAATCTTACAATAACCAAGGTGGATATCGAGGCGGAAATAACCAAAGTTATCAAAAACAATACCAAACGGGTCAAGAACAAGGGGGGTCTTCGGGTGGAAATGAGATGATGGAGATGCTAAAGAGCATGCAAATGGAGATGCAAAAACGGAACCAACTTGATGAAGTGCGAATGCAAAAGGATGAGGTTCGTGATAAAAGCATCCAATCACTAACAACCCAAATGGGTCAATTAGCAACCGATGTGGCGGAATTGAAGAAAGGCAATGGTCAACTTCCAAGCGACACTAAGGTAAACCCTTCGCATGGTTCGTCACGAGGTAATGTTAATATTAATCATGTTAGTGTTTTGAGGAGTGGAAAAGAATTTAAAGCCAATTTGTCACCCGAATTGGTTGAGGGGGTAGTTGAGGATGTTACGGGTAATGAAAGTGATGATGAAGTTTCACCGGTTAAACCAAAAGAAACAACTGTTGAAAAACCGGGTTTGGGTGAAAATAAAAAGAATGAAAAAGTTGAGGGTGAACCGAGTCAAGTCCCGTTTCCATCGGCCTTACTTGACCCGGGAAAGAAAAATTTTATTGTGTCGAGAGGTCCTCAAAAAGAGGAGATGTGGGACATGTTTAAACAAGTAAAAATAAATCTCCCACTCCTCGATGCAATAAAACAAGTCCCCGCTTATGCAAAATTCTTAAAAGAATTATGTACACAAAAAAGGCAAAACAAGAAGAAAGTGCCTAAGCGGGTGGATTTAACCGGGCAAGTGAGTGCGGTTTTGAATGGGGAGCTTCCTCCTAAGCTCCAAGATCTGGGCACGCCATTGATTAATATACAAGTTGGAAATTTTCAAATGGCTAAGGCGTTGCTAGATCTTGGAGCCGGGGTTAGCATTTTACCGGGGGGCCTATATGACCAATATGACTTTGGTCCGTTAGCAAGGGTGGAGACAACGGTTGTTTTGGCCGATTTGTCTCATAAGTTACCTCGGGGTATGGTCCAAAACGTAATTGTCAAAATTGATGAGTTTTACTACCCGGTTGACTTTTTAGTCTTGGATTACTCATCGGCGGACCCTAAGCAACAACAAAATATAATTTTGGGTCGGCCGTTTTTAAGCACCGCACATGCTATTATTGATTGTAGATTTGGTACAGTTGATATGGTTTTTGGAAATAGAAAAATGCGTTTGAATGTTTTTACTAACAATTCTAATGCTAACGGTGTTGATGAGTGTTTCATGGCAGATATAGTTGATGGATGCAACCCGCATGAGTATGAGGAGGATGGTTTGGATATTTGCCTGTGTGATTTTTCTGAACAGGTACATGCTTATGCACTCCGGGTTGAAGAGGAAGCGCAAGATGCGATGGCGTTGAAAGAAGGTAGGCCACCATGGACTCATCAGTTTAAAGGTTTACCGGCGGAGATCGATTCGGGTACGAAACCATCCTTAGAGGAACCACCAAAGTTGGAGCTCAAAGACTTGCCTAGCCACTTGAAGTATGTGTTTTTAGGGGATAATGACACCTTACCGGTCATTATTGCCTCTAATTTGGAGTTGGCACAAGAGCAAGCATTGATGGAGGTCTTAAAAGAAAACAAGGGAGCTATTGGATGGACGATTGCCGACCTCAAAGGAATTAGTCCATCCATTGTCATGCATAAAATCATTACCACTGAAGATGCAAAGCCGACACGAGAGGCTCAAAGGCGATTGAATCCGAACCTATGGGAGGTAGTTAAAAAAGAGGTAATTAAATAGTTGGATGCGGAAATTATTTATCCAATTTCGGATAGTGCTTGGGTGAGTCCCACCCAAGTTGTGCCTAAGAAGGCCGGCATTCAAGTAGTCAAGGATGAAAGTGGTGAACAAATTGCCACCCGACCGGTTACCGGGTGGCGTGTATGTATTGACTACCGAAAATTGAATGCCGCCACTTCTAAGGATCATTTCCCGCTACCATTCATTGATCAAATTATTGAAAAACTGCCGGGTTGTTGGTGCACTTGTGTCTGTACTTTGTCTGTATTTTGTAATGTTATAAGACGATGTCTTTTGTTAATCGTGTTTACGTCTTGTGTTGGTTTGTTTATGTGTTTGATTGTAAGTTTGACCAAGTCAACCATCCTCCTGGTTTGACTTGGCCAAACAGTCAACACTTAGTGTGTAAGTTTGTTTGTGTTCGAAGGATGTCATCGAAGGATATTTATATCCTTCGATGACCTCGAAAGACAACCTTCGATGGATACAGATGGACCTCGAAGGATATATCATCCTTCGAGGTATGTATGGATCCTTCGGTATGATTCTGGTCGATAGATGATCTTTCGACCAGACTATCTTATCCTTCGAGCATGCAATCTGTTATGGGTATATATATACCATGTATGGTTTCACTTCACAGTTAGACATCTAGACATCAGAGAGTCCTTTGATAGTGTATGTGAGTGAACCAAGTCTTGTAGAGAGCATTTTCAGTTTGGTCAAGGGCTGTAACCGTGTCCACTGAAATACAAGAGAAAACTTTGATATCTTGTGTGTCTACTCTTTCTCTTTGTTGCTTGTGCTTTCATATAAACTATCGGTTTGCATTCTAGCTTGGATTCCGCACTTGCTAGAGTGTTAAACATAACAAGGATAAGGTTTAACCTCAACCTTCGAGGGACCTACAAGTGGTATCAGAGCCGTGGCTCTTTTCCTTGTTAAAAACCGGGTTTGTACAAGACTTTGGAGTGTTTGGACAAAACTCACTTGGTTTAGCACCCGTTTTTGGTGTTTTTCTTGCTTTTATAAACTTAAAAACGTGTTCTAAACTAACCGGGTGTGTTAAGGGAAGGTTTGGGTAACTTAAAATCTTGTTCTAAAAGGTTTGGTAATTTCCGGCCAAAATTCCGGCTTACTCCGGTGACCGGTTTCTGGATAAGAAGCTTCCTTTTTGGGCAATATTTTAAAAGTCAAATCTGAGTTGGTAGAAAGTTGAGGTCTGAACATACCTTCTGCCGAAAGTTGTCTACCAACCCCATCACCTTTTCACCAACCTGTCTACTTTGTGTCAGTGTGTCAGTTGTGTTCGAAAGATATCCTTCGAAGTCGAAAGATCATCTTTCGATCAAGGAGGTTTGACAGATACCCATCCTTCGAACATCTTTCGAAGTCTGTGAGTTATCTTTCGAGCCAAGGAATCTTTTCGAAGGATATATCGTTCGAGCTACTGTTTCTTTTCGAAAGATAAGGATCCTTCGTCTTGGAGAATCTTTCGAAGTCATTGTTCGAAATTCAACAGTGATCTTTCGAACACTGTTGATCCTTCGAACAGGTGTTATCTTTCGATTCTTATCTGTTTAAGTTAACAGTTGTGTCTTTCAGGTCTTTCGATCCAGTATCCTTCGGCTGTTTGTTCATTTCCACATATTAACATAGTTTGTGAACATTGAATTTTCAAAAAGAAAAACTTGTTTTTCAAATTTTTAAATCAATTTTCACTTAATATATTAATTTTTATAAAATGGGAACAAACGGTCAGTGGGATCCATCCGCGTGGACTACAATAACTTTGACTCCACAATCATCAGCTACGCAATCATCAGCCACGCAATCTGCGTCAGAGTTCAACAAAACTGCATGGATGCAGGCTATTGCCCCACCTCAAGCTGCAATGATAACTGCAAATCAATGGGCATTGGTCATAAATCAAAGCAGCAGCATTCAAGCCATGATGCAGAACGACAGTGAAACTGGTACAAGCACAAAACCGCCAAAACTAAATCACATCAATGATTGGGGATGGTGGAAAGAAAGGCTGAGAACTTATGTTCAGGGGCAAGGTCAAGATCTATGGATGTGTTTCTTCACTCCATTTGAAAATGAGTTGGAAGTTGCAGGATCTAATCCAGAAACTTACAGCACTATGTCTGATGATGATAAGAATAAATTTGAGTTGGAAAAGAAAGCATTCATGATTCTCACGCAAGCTCTTCACAGAGACATATACCACCAGTTTGTTTACTGCACGACTACTAAAAGCTTGTGGGATATGCTCACATTACGATGTGAAGGAAATGCTCAGTCTAGGAAGATCAAGCAAGAATTGCTGAAGAAAGAGTTTGAAGGTTTCACGTGTATGGAGAACGAGGGTTTGGCAGAGTTGTCTACAAGGTTCCATCATCTGTTGAGTGAAATGTTTGCTTTTAGAGTCACTGCCACTCCACAAGAAATGGTGAAGAGATTTGCTGATAGCTTACCAGCAAAATGGAGCGGTTATCTTGAAATTCTCAAGGAAAATGGTGTTCTGGACACAATCACCGTTTATGAGTTAATTCAAAAATTGGAGAACAAAGATGTACAAGAAAAGCTAAAGGCAAAAAGAACAATAACTCCTCAGAATCCAGAGATGTACTATGGGATTGCAGGTGGTATTAGTGGAGAAAAACCAGCCTCTCAACATGCGAAGCTTCAAACAGCTTTCATCTCAAACACCGGACCTTCCACAACAAATCAGTTTGATCCTTCAGCATACACGATGATGTATTCAAGACCAGATTCTTCTTCTCAACAACAACAGACAGCTCAGCAATTCACACCACCGCCTTTCTTAGACCCAAGCAGAGCTCAGCAGCAACAACCGCAACAGCAAGGGTTTTATGGAAACTCTTCAAACTTTCAAGCCACTTCCAATCCGAACACAGTCAGATTAGACACTTCCAACTTTTCCAAAGTCACTGTCGAAATAGCCAAGGAGCATATGGAGATGTTGAATACCTTGGTTAGTGCTTATTTTTTGATTAGTTGCAGGTCAGATTGGGAATATCAATCTAACTAATGAAGATTATCAGCAAGTGGATAAAGAAGAGTTTGAGATGATGGATATCAAATGGGCTCTTGCTAGTGCAATTCGAAGAGCAAAGGAGTTTATGGAAAGGACTGGGAGAACCAACTTGGAAAGCAACAACAACACCAAGTATGGTTTTGATAAGAATGTTGTCACTTGCTTCAATTGTGGTGAAAAGGGTCATTTCAAGCGGGAGTGTCAGAAGCCACCTAAGCAAGGCAATCAGAATCCCTTCAGGAATCAAAGACAGCCACAACAGCAACAGAACAACAATTCTGACAGATCAATAGTTCCCGTTGGAGGAAATACATCTGGTTCCACAAACACCAATCCCCACAGAGGATTAGTTGTTCAAGCTGATGAAATATGCAACTGGAATCTTCAGCTCGGAGAAGGAGGAAATGGTGGAACAGCATGTTATGCTAATGTGGTTGAAAAGGTAGTTGAACCCGTATCTGCTGGTGAATCTTCGGAAGATGAAGATAGTTCGGGTTATAGTGGGAGCATGGATGGGGAATCACTTGATGCTGTTGATTTATCAAGTGATGCTTTAGATTTGGAGGTTGATGAGCTTTTGGCTGAAGCTGAAGCATTATGCAAGAGGAGATCTATTCTTTGCCAGAAATCTGCTGGAACTTCCGAGAAGCTTGCTCAGTTTTTCTCTGAAGATGGATCTTTTTCTTTTCATACAGCCTTTATGGCTCATGTAGAAGGTCAAACCTCTCAGGTATGTGATACTAACTCTGACTCTATTTCTGCTTCTGTTGAATGTGCAAAGTGTTTAGAATATGCAGAAAAGGAAATTCAGTTTGAAATCACGCACAAACACAATCAAGAATTGATTGTAGATCTTTCTAAAGCAACCGAAGCTAACTTGTTTTTAACCAGAAATGAAAAGGAGTTTAAAGCAACAATTGCGTCATTAAAACATGATGTTTCTGAATTACAAAAGGCTGTTTTGAGAAAACAACATGCTAACAATAATCTAATTGACACAATTGAAAAGCAAATGGTAGAGTTAGCAACAGCTCGATGTGAATGTGAGACAATTAAGCAGAAATTGGAAAGCTATTCCAATTCCCGCTATGTTTTGGATCACATTATTGATGTTCAAAAGAAAAAGGGGGATGCAAAATGTATTGGTTACAAATCATGTCCTCCCCCGATGAATCACAATTACTCCAAGTTGCCTGATGACGAGGATATGCCCCGTTTTGAACCTACTGTGCCACTCGGTCTAGATGACTTTGCAGCAGGCCTCGGGTTCACAACTGGTACATCATCCTCGGGTCAATCAGAATCTGAGAAAGTGACAGAATCATCGTGTGTTAAGGAACAGAGTTCTCCCATTATTGAGGATGCTGATTCTTCGGACGATGAATCTGAAGAAATTGTGAAACAACAGTCTAACTCGGTTACAACAGATATTCCTATCGAGAATCACATTCTGTGTGATCCACCAGTGAAACCGAGTAAGACTGAAATGTCAAAAGCAATGGAATCCCTTGTAGTTAGCTCTGAAGGGAATAACTTGTTGTATACGCTCAAAGGAGATAGCAAAATCTACTCTAACAAAGATTTTCCAATTAAAAATGTAAATCAAGATTTAATTGAGCAAATTTTTGAAGGATGCACTGATAAGTTTTTGGGGAACAAAAGTGGCAAAGTTACAGTAACTCAATGTGATCCAATTCCGTGTGAACAAATTAGAAAACAATACGGAAACCAAAAACTACCAATTGAGCGAAAACAACAAGTCAACTCCAGAAAGGGTAAGGTACAGGGAAAGAAGGCTCAGAACAAGAATGTTCAAGCACCTAAAGTTCAGCAGTCTAAGACTGAACAACCAAAGGTTCAACAACCTAAAGTTGAACAGTCTAAGGCTACTCAACCTAAGGCTGCACAACCTAAAATTCAATAATCAAGGGTTGAGCAACCTAAGGTTCAACAACAAAAGGTGCAAAACAAAAGAGCTCCTGTTAAGAGACAAGAACCAAAAATGAACTTTGTTGGATCCACTGGTTCAGACAAACTTGAAACATTTCAGGATAAATCTAACGTTGATTTTGTAAAACAAGTTAGAATTTTAAAACGAAATGATCAGAACAATTACACCCAACACACCAACGGATGTGATTTAGGTCCTAGTACGTCTAGATCACAAAGTTCATTGTCTGGTTCTCCGTCTGGTCATCAACATGTTTCTCCGAGGTTTGTAGAGCGGAGAACATGTTTTGAATGTGGCACAGTTGGGCATATTGTAAGATACTGCCCATACCTGCAAAAGTTGAAGTCAAAAACGAGTGCTCCCCAAGAAACCAATTACCAAAAACGACCTGTTTCCCCGAAACAAGACCCACGTGTCTTGAAAGAAAGGGAAAAGAAGTTAAAACAAAAGAACCAAAAGGTAATTGAAAATGCCTTAAAATCAGAGGTCAAAGAAGAAAAACCTGTACAAGCAAAATCTACAACTGTAAAACCAGTAAATGCTAAAACAATTAATACAAATACTGGTAAAGGACAAACAGCTTGGAAACAAAAACAGGTAATTCAATCAGGGGGAGCACCACAGGTTCTTTTTCCTAATCATCAAGTGATTGAAATCACTTTCCTTGATGATCAAGGACGACCCAAGTCCACAAAGGCTTGGGTCCCCCTCTCAAACTGATAAGTTAGTTGCATGTGCAGGCGACTCCAGGAGGAACTATTAATAGTCTTTGGATTGTTGATAGTGGGGCTTCCAGGCACATGACGGGCGACTATCGTCTTCTTTTCGATGTGCGAAGTATAAGAGGAGGATATGTTGTGTTTGCTGGAGACAAAGGAGGGTATATCACCAGCGAGGGAATGATCTCAAATGGAATTGTGAGTTTCGACAAAATCAATTATGTGCAACAGTTGGATCACAATCTCCTGAGTGTTTCTCAGATCTGCGACAAGAAGTTCACCGTGCATTTTGATGATGCCGGTTGTTATGTGCTAAAGCCAAGATTCAAGATTCCCGCATAATGGATTCTCTTATCAGCACCAAGAGTTAATGATTTGTATGTCCTTGATATGAGTCAAGCAATAACTCAGTCCAAACAAGTTACTTGCTTTATTTCAAAAGCCACTGAAAAGGAGACGATCTCTTGGCACAGATGGATGGGTCATATTCACCTCAGAAAAATGAATCACCTTGTCAAAAACAATTTGGTGAGAGGTGTCAATGTGAAGAATTTTCAACTTCAAGATGTCTGTGTGCCGTGTCAGAAAGGGAAGCAAATCAAGAAATCACATCCATTTAAAAAGGTTAACACTGTAAACATGCCACTCGAACGTCTGCATATGGACCTTTTCGGCCCAGTCAAACACAAGAGTGTGCACAGGGAGGTTTTCTGCTTGGTAGTTACTGATGACTATTCAAGATTTTCATGGGTTGACTTCATGGTTCACAAGAGTGAGACTCCAGAAATTCTAAAGAATTTGATCACCTTGTTGGAAAATCTTTATAATCTAAAGGTGAGGCGAATTCGAAGCGACAACGGAACCGAGTTCAAAAACAGGGTTATGGATGAATTTTGCGCTGCAAAAGGAATCCTTCATGAATACAGCTCTCGGTACACGCCACAACAAAACGGAGTCGCTGAAAGAAAGAACAGAACCTTAATTGAGACTGCAAGAACCATGTTGGTTGAGTCTCAGCTTCCAGTTCGATTCTGGACTGAAGCTGTTGCCTCGGCTTGCTACACGTTAAACAGGGTTCTCACAGTGAAAAGACATGGCAAAACGTGCTTCGAACTCCTACACAAGAAGACTCCTGACTTGGAATATCTAGAACCTTTTGGTGCACCATGTACCATGATTGAGCCTGACGGGAAGTTTGGTGCCAAAGCTATCGAAGGTTATTTCCTTGGGTATGCTACTCCTAATCTGCGAGTATGGAACCTGACTACCAAAAGGATTGAAGAATGGGGTGAAGTAAGAGTTCAAAGATATTCTAATCCTCCGAAGCCTTCTGGAGATCCATGGATGTTCGATTATGATGGTCTTTTCGACTCATTTAATCTGCCGACATTTGATGATGACAATGCAATTGCTCAAATGTTGTCTGAAAGCGAGAATGCGACTGGCTCTCAGTTAGCTCGTCCAATCATTGTTGACTCACAAGCATCTTCTTCTGTCAACAATCTCGTTTCAAATGAGGTGTTTAATGATGCTGTCGATTACAATTTGTCATCGAAAGATGAGGAGTATGTTGATGCAAATGATGGTGAAGCACTGCGTCCGGTTCAAGGTACTTCAGAAGCAACGGATCCAGTGTCTGCGCCAATTATCCAAGAAGAAAATGCATCATCTTCTACAACTCAACAGCTTCAGAATGATATCAGGAATTTAAATATCAATAACTTGAGGTCAAATGTTGAAATTCCTCCAGTTTCTGAAACCCGAATTCATAACATTCATCCTCAGCAGAATATTATAGGTGATGTTCTCAGTGGTGTAAGGACAAGGAATCAAATCAGAAATAACGAAAATGCTGGCTTGTATGCTGAGATACGAGAATCAGGACAACAAAATGATTGGTCTTTCGCCTGCTATGTTAGCCAAGAAGAGCCTAGATCTTGGAAGGAGGCATTGAAAGATGATTCCTGGGTGGAAGCCATGCAAGAAGAACTTCAGCAGTTCGAGAAGTTGGGCGTATGGAAATTGGTTGATAGGCCCGACAACTACAAGAAGATCGGAACTCGTTGGGTGTTTAAGTGCAAGAAGGACGACCGTGGGATTGTTGTCCGAAACAAAGCAAGGTTAGTTGTTCAAGGCTTCAGTCAGATCGAAGGTATTGACTACAATGAAGTGTATGCACCTGTTGCTCGTCTGGAGGCTATTAGAATCTTTCTAGCCTACGCATCCTTCAAGAAATTCAAGGTGTACCAGATGGATGTTAAAAGTGCTTTTCTTCACGGAGTAGTCGAAGAGGAAGTATATGTCGAGCAACCACCGGGGTTTGAAGATCCATTACATCCTGACAGAGTTTTATTACTTAACAAGGCGTTATATGGTCTTCATCAAGCACCCAGAGCCTGGTATGAGACACTGTCTACCTACCTGCTGAGCAATGGGTTTAGACGGGGTTTGATCGATTGTACCCTCTTCATCAAGGAAAAAGGTGAAGATCTTCTGTTGGTACAGGTGTATGTCGATGACATTATCTTTGGCTCTACCGATGATAATCTATGAAAGGAATTTGAAAAGGTGATGCAAGATCGATTCGAGATGAGTGCGATGGGTGAAATGACGTTCTTCTTGGGTTTGCAAGTTAATCAGTCCGAATCTGGAATTTTTATCCATCAAACCAAGTACGTCGGAGACATCTTGAGCCGGTTCCAGATGTCCGATTCGAAGCCAATTTCTACTCCTCTTCCGCAGAATCACGGGATTACTCCGGATGAAAAAGGGGATGCTGTGGATTCTTCACTTTATCGTGCTATGATTGGATCCTTAATGTATCTCACCGCATCAAGACCCGACATTATGTATCCAACTTGTCTTCTCGCTAGGTACCAAGCGAATCCGAAGGTCTCTCACTATGCTGCTGTCAAAAGGATTTTTCGTTATCTGAAGGGTTGCCCTGACACCGGGTTATGGTACCCTAAGGATGATAACTTCGATCTCAAGGCTTACAGTGATTCTGATTTCGGCGGATGCAAGAAAGATGGCAAATCAACTACAGCAGGATGTCAGTTCTTAGGCAATCGCCTAGTCACTTGGCAGTGCAAGAAGCAGACATGTGTGGCTACATCTACATGTGAAGCGGAATACATTGCTGCGTCTAGTTGCTGCTCCCAGGTTCTATGGATCCAACAACAGATGCGGGACTACGGTTTTGAATTCCTAACTACTCCTATTTATGTTGATAATGAAGCTGCTTTACAGATCACTAGAAATCCTGTACAGCACTCAAAAACGAAGCACATCGATATTAAATATCACTTCATACGTGATTGCTTTGAAAAGAGACTTATCGATGTGGTTCACATTCATACCGATCACCAACGTGCCGACCTTTTTACCAAAGCATTTGATAAATCAAGATTTGATTATTTACTTTTGGTAAACGGCATAAAGGTGAAGCAAGAGTAACCGACATCGGGAAATCGTTTTTGTAAATATTTTTCTAAAACCAAAATCCAAAAATATGTTTTTACTTTATTTTATTTTTGAATTTTAGGGGGAGAAAGTTTCAAGAAAAATACAAAAACATTGAAAAACCACAAAAATACAAAAATATGTCTTTAATTTATTTACTTTCTGCATTTAAGGGGGAGAAAATTCAGAAAAACACAAAAACAATAGAAAAACAAAAATGAGTTTCTTGGTAATATAAGAGAAAGTGATATTACGTCAGAGGTCGGTTGAAACATGCTTCTAGAAATCAAAAGAAAAGAAAATGATAAGTAGCTCTACTAATGATGTACCGGTAGACTCACGATCATTTTAAAGTATGCAGGAGATATAAACATAACGAACTGAAAACCGCGTGGGAACCGCTCATTGGCATATGGTCTTGGTACCGAAATTTCGTTTGATAGATTGCCGAGGTTTTGAGATATTCGGGGTTTATGCTGTTTATCATCTGGGTATCATGGTTGTTTCTATAAAAGACAAAGTCTAAGTTCTTCCATGATACCATATATACGTGTACATAATTCATACTGCATTCGACCTCAATAAGTGATAAACAATCACATGTCCATACAAAATAAGTGATAAAATATCACATTTATCCGGGAGTCAAGTTCGTCTCTTTGCTGTACGGAAGTACTGACCTGTTCACGGACTTGCTCCTGTGCCCTCATGCATCGAAAATCAAGTTCCTCATCAATAAGTGATTCTATCACATAGGGCTTGTTTTCACTTCAAAATAAGTGACTTGTTCACATTTTATATACGTTAAAAACGGATGATAAATGGTATACTCCCCAGTAAGATGAACTCTCGTGCATACCTTGATACAGGAATGTGTCGTGAGTGGATGAACACCGGTCGGTAAGTATAAATCATACCTTAAATGTATCTCATTGTATTATGATTACACTTGATTGTTGAGTTTAAGTGGATAACAATATCGGTAATTGTGGTAGAATACTTATCCACTTCTGTAAAAGAATTTTAAAAGGAAATGTGTTTTGACAAAAGACCGCAAGCTGATATGATTCTCTTCACTAGAAACTCGCAAAAATATTGTTGTGCTTGTACATATTTACTTACTGCTTAATTTTTCTTGTCTTATTTTAAACAGTTTTGTCGTTTGGTGCATATCAGCACGACATTAGCGGTGATGTTGTTTGATAACATTCAAAGGATATTAAAATTGTTATCTTTTATTTTATCAAAATCCAAAATCCAAAAAGATTTTCATTTTAATATTATTTTTGATTAACTGATGTTGGTGCTCAATCCGATACCTGACAAGCCGAGATACTTCATAAAACTAACCTTTGCAAAACTTCATAACGGACAATTTTTCAAAATGGTCATTTCTGAAAACCTCAAAAATTTGAAGGGTTTGAATTGGAAATTCCCAAAAATCCAAAGTGTTGGTGGAAATCTGATCCTTCGAGGAAGCAATGGCCCTCGAAAGATCAGATGGTCAATGAAAGTCAATGAAAGTCAATGAAAGTCAATCATCTCAGTCGAAAGATAAATTGGTCAACGAAGGATTTGACCAAATTGATCTTTCGAGCTGATCAGACCTTGTTGAAAGATGGATAAGGTTGAAAGATATCTTTCGAAGGATAACAACAAATATCTGGTATCCTTCGATCCAGATCTTTCAAATATCTGGTATCCTTCGATCCAAATAGGGATCCTTCGACCCAAAGTTGATCTTTCGAATCACCTTTACATCTTTCGAAAGGTCATGGATCTTTCGAGACAGTTCGACTTTCGAGGTCAGACTATATAAAGGTGTCATCTTCTTCACAACAACATAACAGTTTCAAACTTCATCACTCAAAAACCTCTGATCATCCCGAAACTCTGTCAAAATCAAAACAAAGCTTAGACTATATGTTTTATAACGACACTCTTGGTAGGATATCCCTAATACAGTTTATAAACAACATTGTCTTAGGATAATTCTCTTTGATCATGTATTTCTAATTTTTCTTTGTTCTTGAACTTTTGAAAAAGATGAATGACATGTGATGGATGTAATGTGCAAATGTTATAAACATGTTAATGATAAGCTTTTTTGATGAGTATAATGTTCATAACAGGTTTTGGTTGAATCTTGTTGTCAAGGATTGTGGGTTGGATTAAACAGAGCTTGTTTGGGGTTTTGGGTTGTGGTTATTATCCGGGTTGGATTAGTGTTCGGTTTGATCTAAAATGTTGATGTTTAAATGGTTTTTAGTGTTGTTGTTTTTATGGCTTAAAACATCCTTGAAAACCACTTGAAACTATTACCGGAAACAATCCTAAAAATCCCACCGGAAAATTTTCCGATGATCTGTGTTGCCGGAAAACAAAACGAAAGATGATGACTCATAACTTCGAAAGATGGATTACATATTATCCTTCGAAGTGAGACTCGAAGGATACAGGGCCTTTCGAAGGATTCATCCTTCGATTGATCAGACCTTTCGAATGATCAAGACATCTTTCAAATTCTTGATTCTTCGAAAGATGATCCTTCGATAAGGAATGTCATCCTTCGAGGAAAGTAACATCTTTCGAACAATCTGTCATCCTTCGAGCCATGCTTCAATCCTTCGATGGCCAAATAGCATCCTTCGAGGATTCAACACTTAGAAATTTTTCAAGAAATTGAAATTTTTCTAAGTGTGAAATCCTGTTGACTGTTTGACTGTCTCTCATTACGTGTCATTGTTTTGATGTACAGAAATGGCACCGAAAGTGAGAAAGGAACGGGCAAAGCCAACAAAGAAAGAAAAATCTGAGGTTGAATCTATGTCTGAACCTAGACATAACATGGCTGCTTATTTACAACCTGAAGGCAAGATCAGTCCGGAATTCACGGGAATTATGGAGTACCTTCATCGCGCTCGTATCAACTATGCAATCACTACACAGCACACTGCCTATCAGTCTCACACAATGTTTTAAAAACCGGTTTTTAAATCAAACCGGATTATGCTAAAAAATGGTTCAACCGGTTGAACCAGGTTGTACTGAGCGGTTCAACCGGGTTGACTTCCTAACTCCATAATTTCATAAATTACAACATTAACTCAAAAATTAATCCAAAAATGCTAATTACATATTAAAAGATGATCCAAAAGTAAATCCATAATAAAAAAATACCCAAAAGATAATCAAAAATCATTCAATTTTCCAACATGCTCTTTTAAATGGAATTGTACGATATGTTTAAGCCATTTGAGTGTTGAATACATCAAGTTCACGATCGCATAAAAGACGAAATTCACTATTATCGCCATCCTCATCAACTAGAGGATACAAATTTTCGTTTTATACAATATTAGATAAGAACTGTTAGTTACGAATAATCATAATATATAAAAATTACGTAAGTAAGTAACATATATAATAAAAATAAGTAACAACCCAAACCAAAATAACCCTGGGCCGGTACCGGTATTACGTTTCAAACCGGTATACCGGATTTTACCGCCGGTACAAACCTTATGCCGTTTCACTTATTTACCGGGGTGTTTCGTACCGGATTTACATCTGAAAACGGTAATACCGGTATAACCGGCCGGTATTTACCGGTTTTTAAAACATTGGTCTCACATCAAGGAGTTCTGGAATTCGGATGTGATTGAAACAGTGGAGAACAAGGAAGTGATAAATGGATCAGTTGCTGAGAAACCGGTGGTGATTACAGAGAACACCATCAGAGCACGTTTGCAGCTTGGAGATCAACCAGAAGATCCTACTTCTATTGATTTACAATGTCAGCGGGGCTTACTGATGAGGCTACGGTACAGCGACAACGTTCTTGCAAATCAGATCAACAAGAAGTTTATGCCGCTTCGATACAAGCTCTTATTGCATATCCTTATTCACTGCCTGAGCAACAAGCGTTCTGGATATGATTTGTCACCGATTGATTTAACAGGATTGTTTACGGCTTTGATTCTGAACAAGCCGTTCAACATATCACGTTATATTTTCGACAATTTGAAGGAAAATGCTCGAAGGCCACTCCGTCAGCAACACAACGAACATCCACCAAGTTTTGGCTATATCCTAGATTTCTGCAGATGATGATTGATGATCAGATTCCTGATCTTCCTAAAGCTGAAGCAGATATTCTACCTGTCAATCCAATGAATGAGCGTACACTACTGATCTTCAAGTCCATGTCCGCCTATCAGGAATCGGATCCAATTAGAAAACTTATTGGTCATCTCGATGTTCCGAACTATGAGGCACCGCAGAACAACAAATGGCGTCATGTTGCGAGTGATTCTGATGATGAAGAGCCAAAGTTAATCGCTTTGGCTAACACGCAACTCGGGGCTAAGCATGGTATTAAAGCATTGAGCAGAAAGTCTGCTGGCAGTTCCAGTGCTGCAGCACATGTTGAAGTCGATGTGAATGTTGCTGCAGAAGAAGTTCAGGGAGTGTTTGTCGATCCTGATGCTCGTGTTGGTGCAGGTGGTGATGGTGGTACTATAGTTGGTGAGACAGGCGGTAGTGAAGGTGGAGCTGGTGGTCCTGCTAGTTAGTCAGGTAATGTTGCGACTGACAAAGGCAAAGGAAAGGCGGACGAGCCGAGGAAGTTGATAGATGAAAGCAGTTTATCTTCTGAATATGAAGGAGGTTCTGGTGACGATGGTTCGTCTTCTGAGGATGATAATCCTCCTCCTCCAGGGATGCGAAAGGTCTATGATAATCGCGGGAATCTCCGTTTTGAACGAATAGAGAAGACGGTTAGAACTGGAGAATCTGACAAAGATGAGGATTATATCCCTGCTGCTCCGGGTTTTATTAGAAAGAGGAAAGCAAAAAGACAGGGTACTAGTGCGTCAAAGAAAACGGCTGGTGATTCCTCTATTCCTGTTTCTATTCAGCTTTCAACTGCTCCAGAGCAACAGCTGCCTTCTGTTAGTGATCAACTGACTGCATCAGAGACGCTGGACCTGATGTCTTATCCTCAGAGGTCTTCTGGGACGCGCACGGTGTCTGTTGATCAACAACCGCCTGCAACTCCCGCCTCAGGTACACATGTCCGACCTCCTCTTGTTATTACTGGTCCCACAGGTGCTTCTGGTCAGGCTGGTCAGTCTGGCTCCTCAGGACCTGAGCCTTCGCGACCGACTCTGGTAGAGACTTTGTCTGTTTTATCTGAAGCTGAAAAGATTCAGTTCCTGATTGAACAAGTCAGTGAATTGGGTTCTATAGTCGGTCGGCATACAAGAACGATTGAAGAGTATCGTGTGCAACGAACACGGGATGTGGAGGCACACAACAAGTTAGTCTCAATTGTTGATGCCCAGAATCTTAAGATAAATGCACAGGCTATAGAGATCGAAAGGTTAAAAGAAGCCAACAGGGCTCGTGATAGGGAGGTCGAGATAATGAAAAGGCATAGTACTGTGTTGGAGAATGAGGCAAAAGCACTAAGGCAGAAGCATGAAGAGCTGTCAGAGCGCTATAAAAATCGCGATGATCGATTAATAGAAGGCTTCAAGCCTGTGTACGCAAACTTCAAGAAGATTAATCAGAAAGTGGGTACGCTGTGGAACGAAAGATGCAATGCATTAGGCATTGTACCCTCAAGGCGTGAGGATGACAAGGATGATGATGCTGCAAATCCGGATCAACCAGCTGCCTCAGGTTCCGGTGCAACTGCATCCGGGGCTGCAGGTGGGTCTGGTACATCTCAAGATGCTCCTACTGCTCCTTCCACAGCTACTACTGGCCCATCTGAGCAGACAGAAACACTAGAAACTTCTACAGGGCATGAGCATGTTAGTCTGGAACCAGAAACGTTTGCAGATCTCCCTGAATCCTCAGGTGTTCTTCAGTATCATCCAGTCACGGGTGAACTGTTAGAAGAGGGAGAACATGTTACCGAAATGTCTGATGAACAGGTACTGGCTCTGACAGAATTGGATGAAGTTGATGTGAGCATGATTGATGCTACTCCGTTGGTTCAGGACCAAACCGATTTCTCTACAATTGATGAAATCTTCATCGGTTCGGATCCTGAACGTCCTGTCTATGTTGGGCAAGATAATGCGAAGGTTAATGCTCTTGATGATGAGTATGTGGCAGAAAAGACAGCAGAATTTGCCAATCTTTCTTCAGATTCTCCGATAGCTCAAGAAAACCGTGAGAAGACTGTGAATGAATGGCGAGCGGATTTCCTAGCTAGGAATCCTCCTCCGCTCGCTCCGTTGGATCAGGTTAATTACATGAGTCTGGAAAAGAATCAGGCTCGGGGTCGTATCATTAGTTGGATGTTCGTTAAGGAACTTCACTGCATGGTCGTGAAACGAGAAAGTGGTCTTCAGTATTTTAGGACTCTTCTAAGCATTCTGTCACTTCCGTACTATGATGTTGCAGTTTTAGCTCAACTAGATGTTATCAATCGAGTCGAAGACAAGATGGTGGATCTGTTTGCAAAGAAGATCAGGTTGGAAAGAAGAAGGGGTTGGAAGGATCCGTTATACAAGCCTCAATTTCCTCGATACGAGCAGATCAGATTTACACTTGATCCAGAAACAAACACTGCTCGCTATCGTTTGGTTTATGATCCTCCAAAAGTGATGAAGAAGATACCTTTGCTGAAAATGAAGACTGACTTTCTGGGAAACTTTCGTTGCTGGGTCTATGATGCGGATACTGGAGAAGCCGTGATCTTATTCCGAGATAGTCAAGAGAACTTTCGAATAATAGATCCGATGTGGATTACTAACATGTCCAGGTCGGATATTATTGTTCTTAAGGATCACGAGATCAACTACTTGGTTCGGGATCGGGAACAAGTAATGAAGTTTCAGAAGATGGCCTTGTACTGCTTCAATCTACTGGTTAATGCGGGAAGTGCATGGTCATCGCATCATTTGACAGTTGAAAGGACGTCCGAGACTTAAAGACACGAAGATCGAGACAAAGCTACAGCCAAGGGGGAGTTTGTTGGTGCACTTGTGTCTGTACTTTGTCTGTATTTTGTAATGTTATAAGACGATGTCTTTTGTTAATCGTGTTTACGTCTTGTGTTGGTTTGTTTATGTGTTTGATTGTAAGTTTGACCAAGTCAACCATCCTCCTGGTTTGACTTGGCCAAACAGTCAACACTTAGTGTGTAAGTTTGTTTGTGTTCGAAGGATGTCATCGAAGGATATTTATATCCTTCGATGACCTCGAAAGACAACCTTCGATGGATACAGATGGACCTCGAAGGATATATCATCCTTCGAGGTATGTATGGATCCTTCGGTATGATTCTGGTCGATAGATGATCTTTCGACCAGACTATCTTATCCTTCGAGCATGCAATCTGTTATGGGTATATATATACCATGTATGGTTTCACTTCACAGTTAGACATCTAGACATCAGAGAGTCCTTTGATAGTGTATGTGAGTGAACCAAGTCTTGTAGAGAGCATTTTCAGTTTGGTCAAGGGCTGTAACCGTGTCCACTGAAATACAAGAGAAAACTTTGATATCTTGCGTGTCTACTCTTTCTCTTTGTTGCTTGTGCTTTCATATAAACTATCGGTTTGCATTCTAGCTTGGATTCCGCACTTGCTAGAGTGTTAAACATAACAAGGATAAGGTTTAACCTCAACCTTCGAGGGACCTACACGGGTCAAAAATACTACTGTTTTTTGGATGGGTATTCGGGTTACAACCAAATCGCCATACACCCGGATGACCAACACAAGACCACCTTCACTTGTCCATATGGCACCTTTGCTTTTAGGCGAATGCCATTTGGCTTGTGCAATGCTCCGGCAACCTTCCAACGATGTATGATGAGTATTTTCTCGGACATGGTTGGAGAGTCGCTTGAAGTATTTATGGATGATTTCTCCATTTTTGGCACTACTTTTGATGCTTGCCTCAACGAATTACAAAAGGTTTTAAAAAGGTGCGTTGAGAAAAATCTAGTGCTAAGTTGGGAGAAAAGTCATTTCATGGTGCAAGAGGGCATTGTGTTGGGTCATGTGATTTCTGAAAGAGGGATGGAGGTGGATAAGGCAAAAATACGGGTAATATCATCTTTGCCACCTCCGAAAAATGTTAAGGGTGTAAGGTCATTCTTGGGACACGCGGGTTTTTATAGACGTTTCATTAAGGGTTTAGTGTTATCACCAAACCCTTATGCAACTTGTTATTGAAAGATGTCCCATTTGATTTTACTAACGAGTGTATGCAAGCTTTCACTGTTTTGAAGGAACATTTGGTCAAAGCTCCTATTTTGCAACCACCGGATTGGTTAAAGCCGTTCGAGATAATGTGTGATGCAAGCGACACCACTATTGGTGCAGTTTTGGGTCAACGGGTTGATAGAAAGCCGGTGGTTATTTACTATGCAAGCAAAACTTTATCCGAAGCGCAACTTAACTACACCACAACCGAGAAGGAATTACTAGCGGTGGTGTATGCTTTGGATAAGTTTCGCTCGTATATTTGGGGAAGCTAAGTGGTGGTTTATTCGGATCATAGTGCGGTCCGGTACTTGATGGAGAAAAAGGACGCGAAGCCTCGATTAATTCGGTGGGTATTATTGTTACAAGAATTCGATCTAGAAATCCGAGACAAAAAGGGAAGTGAGAATGTAGTGGCGGATCATTTGTCTCGGATTCCGGTGGAAGGGACCGATGATGTGAGTGAAATTAATGAAAGTTTTCCCGACGAGCAACTTTTAGCCGTTTCCACTTTCGTTGCACCGTGGTATGCTCATTATGTCAATTACTTAGCCACGGGTGCCATCCCAAGTCATTGGACCAAAAAGCGTCGACAACAATTCATGGTTCAAGTGAAGCAATACATTTGGGATGAACCGGATCTCTTCAAGATTGGACCGGATCAAGTTATACGAAGGTGTGTGCCCGAAACGGAAGTGTTGGAAATCTTGACTCATGCACATTCGTCCGCTTGTGGGGGTCATTTTAGTGGGCACAAAACAGGCTATCGGGTTCTTTCATGTGGGTTTTATTGGCCCACTATTTTCAAGGATGCAATTGAATTCGCCAGAAATTGTATAAATTGCCAAAAAATGGGTAGTATATCGAAGAGGGATGAGATGCCGTTACAACCGATCTTGGTTGTTGAGATATTTGATGTATGGGGGATAGATTTTATGGGTCCCTTCCCGAATTCGAATGGCTTCTTATACATTTTGGTAGCGGTGGATTATGTCTCGAAGTGGATTGAGGCTATTGCAACACGAACGAACGACCATTCGGTTGTTTGTAAATTTGTTCAATCCAACATCTTTTCTCGCTTTGGAATCCCGCGGGTTATTATAAGTGATGGTGGTTCGCATTTCAAGAACTTCAATTTCGGGAAATTATTGAAAAGGTATAGCGTGAATCACCGAGTTGCCACACCTTACCATCCGCAAACAAGTGGACAAGTCGAAGTGTCCAACCGTCAAATCAAAGAGATTCTCATGAAGACGGTAAGAACGGATAGAAAGGATTGGTCGAGCAAGTTAGACGATGCATTGTGGGCATACCGAACGGCCTACAAGACTCCTATTGGCACAACACCTTACCGGATGGTGTATGGTAAGGGTTGTCACTTGCCAATGGAGTTGGCGCATCGAGCACATTGGGCGATTAAGACGGTTAACGCGGATTATGATGAGGCGGGTAAGTTGAGGAAGTTGCAATTGAGCGAGATAGAAGAGATTCAGGATGAGGCGTATGAATGTGCATCGGCATATAAAGATAAACTCAAGAAAGTGCATGATGCGAAATTGAGAAAGAAAACATTCGAAGTGGGGCAAAAAGTTTGGTTGTATAACTCAAGATTGAAGATGTTTGCGGGCAAGCTCAAAAGCAAATGGATGGGTCCGTATGTCATTCGGAGAGTTGGGAGATTTGGTGATGTAGACATCCAAGACGAGCAAACATTGAAACAACAAACGGTGAACGGTCACCGATTGAAGCCGTACTTGGAGGGGAACGACATCAACAACTTGGAGCTTGACAAAGCGGGCTACATCTTGCGCCCGGTCGATGAGGAAAAACAATGAGAGGCCCAGGTTTGGTAGTGTACATAGTAGTGTTTTGTTTTGTTTGTTTTGTTTTGTTTGTTTTGTATAATTTGCACAATTGCCATAGTTCCTAAAAATCCGTGTTTGAAACAAGTGTGGGGATGTTCGGGTCTCGAATTACTCTAACATTGTGTTGAGGACAACACGGGATTTTTGAGGGGGTAGGGTAATTTTTACAAGTTTTTGAAAAAAAATAAAAAACATAAAAAAATCGAAAAAGTTGAAAATCATAAAAAATGATACTTTAAAACAGCATTTTGCATGAATCAGGATCGCCCAGTATCCACCGTAATTTACGGTTTTACCGTAATTTACGGTGGAAAGGAAATATTGTTGGCCTTTACGGTAAAACTCTACTGATTTACGGTAAAATTTCATGTTCAGTTTTCACCGTAAATTACGGTCATACCGTAATTTACGGTGAGTTATGAAAATTGTTGAGTTTTACGGTATAGATCTACTGATTTACGGCGGAGAATTGAAGTCCAGGTCTCACCGTAAATTACGGTGAGACCGTAATTTACGGTACGGTGAAATTTTGTTTCCGTCGTTTGGGGTTCCGTATGTAAATGAAAAAAAAACATAATAACAGCAGCTTACGAGAGTTAACCCTAGCCACACATACCCTTTGCACTCTACATTCTATCTATCAACATCATCTCTCTCAAACAAAACCCACAAACCTCCATAGCTCTTCTACCTTCAATCATTCATAGCTCCTTCAATTCTTGTCCAAACTAAGTGAAATCGGAGTCTATCTTGACTAATTTTTCACGTAGTCTCTGATTTTGACAAGAGATTTAGGAGAAAACACTGTTTTTGGGTCCGAATCCCAAACCCTAGTTCGAGATTTTTTGGGGGTTTTTGGAGTTTTTGTTTCACAAGCACTTGTGCATCTTCAAACAAAGGTATGAAAGCTTATTTGATGTATTTTGATGCTACATTGTGAAAAGTAAGGTGATTTAGGTTACTTGCTCTTACCCACTTGCTTGTTTGTAGATATGATTATGAAATTGGTTATTTGAACATGGTTATGGTTGTAGATGTAGAATTTGTGGTTAAAGTAGTGAACTTTTGGGTGTCTCTACATTGTAGAGACACCATGCCCGATTTTTGAAAAAAATTTGAGATACTTTTGGTTCACTAACATCTACAACCATGATAACAAGCAAGTGTGGGGATGTTTAGGAGGAGGGAGCCTAATTTTGTGTTTGCTTTTGTTGATTGTCTAATGTGTGTAGGAAATGGCTAAGACAAAAGAACAAGCGGGATCGAGTTCATCATCATCAAAAGGGAAAGGCAAACAAAAGGAACAACAACCACGAAAAAGGCAATATATGGGTCGGATAAGTGAAAGCGAGAGTGGGAGTGAAGAAGAAATGGAGTTGGATCCGAGTGAAAAGCCGGTGTGGAATTCGGGTCCATTAGATGATCAAGCAGAGGAGTGGCAACCGACACTCTACCATGATTGCATGAATAAGTTGAAGAATAAGGCGGCGGCCTTCATTTGTGAACGAGAGGTTCGGGAAGTGGAGTTTCAACAATTTGGGGTGTTTGATAAGTTTCGGGCGCTAGGATGGGAATCGGCGCTCAAATGTTTTGATAAAGACAAAAGCAACTTGTTTATGACCGAGATACAAGAATGGATGGCGACCTTGAAATGTCATAATTTTAACAAGCCGTCACAGATGAAGTTGATTGGTGAGGTGCACGGGGTACCGGTGGAGATGTCATTTGACACTTTGAAGAAGCTCGGGAAGTATGATAGTCTCCCGGCTCGTGAGTACATGGTTCCCACTCTCGATGACCTCTTGCTTAAACCGGAGAAACATGTTAGATGGAATGATATGTTGGCAGCAATATTTTTACCCGGTAAATACAGTGGTATTCTATACCGGAAGAATTTGAAGATAGAAACTAAATTGTTGCATACAATATGTCTTCTCAATGTCCTTCCAAGAAGGGGAGACAAAGAACAGGTGGGGTTTCCGGAGGTACCCGTTCTTTATTCGTTGATGCATGGGGCTCCACGTTTTCCGATACGTTATCTTATCATGAACCACTTATGGATCTGCCGGAATAAGTATGGAAGAGACATCGTCCCGTATTGTCGAATAATTACGGGATTGATGAAACAACAGAAAGCGATAACATCTGAAGATCGGGGAGTAACAAAAAGGCACCAGCCTTTTACGTTGGATAAGTTGGGGAGTGTTTGGACGTATACTCAGACGGAGCGTTATCACAAGTTAAAGTCGGAAGGCTAAAGGTGGAGAGCTCTTAAGGCGAATGCGAGAGATTTGTTACCGGGTGAAGAGGATGAACCCGAGAGTGAAGCAGAGATCCCAAGCGGGGATGAAGATTATGAGGAGCAACCGCAAGGTGGGGTGAACTTGAATGTGGGTCATGGTGGAGGTCATGGTGGTATGTTTTACGACTATGCGTAACAATCTTATGAGCCGGGTTGGGCTTATAACGGTACGATGCAAGAAGTGATTGAAAGTCAACGTCCTCCGGCATCTATTTTTGATACATGGTCGGGGTCGGAGAGGACGTTGTATGATCAAAACACGAGGAATAGTGCAAGTATAGAGCGGTCGTTAAAACATAGCTTTGATCGCCAAGAGTCGTGGAACTGCACATTGGTGTATTCCCGAGAGGTGGAAATGAATAATAGATATCATGACGATCAAGCGAGGAGGATGCATGCAGATTGGCATGCCGGAAGGCCGGTTGTTGAGGATCCACAACATGTGGATTATGCCTCGTTACCGCCTTATGACGGTAGTGTCTCATATCCGACTCCACCACTTCACCATTCTCAATGGCTTGACCCGAGGCAGCAAGAGGGAGCCCAACAACAAGGAGGGAGTAGCAGCGGCGTGTTTGGATTCGGAGAATGGAATGACATGATGTCATCCATTTTTGGACCTCCAGGACCGCGCTACTATTAGTCAGGTGGTGCTCTCTCTTTTGTATAATTTGTGCATAGTTTTAGTTTTATTTTGTTTATGGTTGGGCGGTTGGGTGGTGTATGATTGTGTCGTTTGTTGGGTTGGTGCTTGTTGGTGGTGTTGTGTGTTAAAAAGAAGAAAAGCAAAAAAAAATATAAAATGAAAAATACAAAAAGAAATTTGGGGTTTGAGTGTTTGAGCTAATATTGATGTTGAATGAGTTTAGTGGTCAAAGCCTCCCAAAGCCATACATTGGGGTCAATGTATCCCAAGTGTGGGGATGGGGGGAATTTTTGAAGTTTTTGAAAAATTTTGAGCCAAGTGAAACGATGTGAGAATTTGAACGCCCTAATTTAACCCCAAATAATGCACTGGCAACCCTTAATACCTTTTTCACTCTTGGTGAGAATTGTAGCCACACTTGTATATAAATAATGCTTATCTTTGATGAGAGTGGCTACGGGTGGGGGTGCATTAGAACTTGTGCTTGAATGCGATTTGAATCTTTAGTTAGACATGAATGTAGAAAGGATAAGGGCATTTAGGTAGCCTCGTCGTTGGTGTGAGCGAGTGTGGGATTTGGGGGGTTGGACCTCATAAGTATATATATGAGCATGGTAGTGAGAGGGGCGGGGGTTTAGACATTTAGTTGCCCATTTTGTGCCTTAAAAGCCTATCATTTGTTACCCCTAGCTACTTACCTAAAAATTTGCCCAATTTGACCCGGTCTTTTAGTATTAGTAGTAGTTGTAGTAATGTAATATAGATATGTGATGCTTTCTTGCATGGTGCTTGTTAAAAAAAAAACAAAAAAAAACAAAAAAAAAACAGAAAAAAAAATATATGAAAAATGAAAAGAAAGGATGTTTGTTGCCTTGTACTTAGTAGTTAGTTCGGTAGTTGTGATTTTGTTTATTTGTGTAATAAAAAGACCGGGCCAAAATTTTCGCTACTTCATATATATCCCATTTCCTACCTATACACCTAGCCACGTTACAACCTTGAAGTCCCTTTGATTTGCATTCATGTTTGGCACTTATAGGAGAAGGATCGATTTAGGTACAAGCCTATGATTGTGCAACCACCCGTTTGCCTATTGTGTGTCTAGCTTATCGTTGCTAGTATTCAATTGTAGCCGAGAGGAGAGATTTAGAGAGGGGTGCATTGGTTGGGTGTTGAAAAGGGGTTAGTAAAAGGATTGCTTGTTTTGCTTGGTTTAATTTGATCACTTGTTTTGAAATTGATTTGATGAGTTGCTTTGGACAAGCAACGGTTAAGTGTGGGGATGTGACGGGTGGTCCGTTGGACAACCCTTAATCATGTTAAAAGACGAAATAATCCTTCACTTAATCGTGTAATTATCTTGAATTAGATAACTACTGTTGCTTATGTTTCAGGTGCGGTTCGGAAGTTAAAAGATGGATTAAATGCAGCTTTGGAGGGTTTGGAGATGAACGGGTCAAGCGTGGAACAAGAGATGAAACAAAGAAGAACATTCAGGTCACTACCGTAAATTACGGTCTCACCGTAATTTACGGTGGACCTGAGAATCAATTGGTGGCCACCGTAAATCAGTCTCTTGCCACCATAAACAAATCAAGTCCACCGTAAATTACGGTGGAGCCGTAATTTACGGTGGCGGCTGCGATCCAAAGTGTAACTGCCTCATTTAAGCAGTTTTATGATGTCTTTTCAAGTGTTCTCATGATTGGACGGTTTTGGGACTCACTAGGGGCGAATTTTGGCTGTCTTGCTTGGTTTTGAACAATTGCTATCATTCGGTTTGTAATTTCGATTCGCATGAACATTGGATTTGCTACTATGATGATTCACCAAGCCATGTCCGGCTAAACTCTTCGGTGATCATCTTAGGTGAATGTTTCTATTAAACTTTTGTGTGTTTATTTCTGAATTTCTAGAATGATAACTTGCATTGCTTGAATATCATGGTGTATGTTTAATTGCTTGTAATTTGTTAATCGATATTGCAATTTCTAGTCTCAATCGTACGTTCTTGGTGCCGTTGGCAATCGAGATATCACGGGAAGGGTTAGGGTTGGTTATTGATTAATTGGTCATCGGGAAACAACCTCGCGTTATCTAATCCGAGTACTTTGTTCCCTTTTATCACAACAATTATCTATACACGAGTTATGTCGATGTAACTCTTTCTAGTTGGAATTACACACAATTGTTTAAAGAAACTGAAGCCTAAGATGGTCATTGTTTTCCTAATCTGTTAAACAACCAATTTCAATTTTCTCTTAGTTATTAATTTAGTTTTCCAAAACAACAATCTAAATCACTGAGTTTTAATTTCTGCATTTTAGTCTAATTTTAGTTCAAGTGCAAAGCTATACAATCGACATACTTTCCACATACTCCCTGAGTTCGATACCCTCTTACCACTATCTATAGTTGTTTTGGGGATTAAATTTGCGTGTACCACGACAAGCACGTCCAACTGCAAAATCGCTTGCATTGCACATGATTTCAAATGGTAGCATCCAGTCTTGTGCGATCATGACTGGTGCTTTGTCAAGCATATCTTTAAGGGTAAGAAATGTTGCCGTGCAACCTCGTCAAAGATGAATGGGGCATCTTTTTCAAGTAGCTTAGTTAGAGGTCGAGAGATTTTAGAAAAGTTTATTGATAAATCGCCTATAGAATCCGGCATGTCCTAGGAAATGGCTCGAACGGATAATGGAGGAGGTAGTCGGGAAATAGTATCGATTATTGTGCGGTCGACTTCCATTCCTACGTTTGAGATTTTATGACTGAGTACTATTCCTTCTGTGACCATGAAATGATATTTTTCCCAATTAAGGGCGAGGTTAGTCTCTTCACATATATATAGCATTCGCTCAAGGTTATCGAGGCATCGGTCAAATGAATCCCCAAAGATAGAGAAATCATCCATGAAAACTTCCATGGTTTTTTCTATCATGTCGTGAAAAATGGCTACCATGCATTGTTGAAACGTTGTTGGTGCATTGCATAGACCAAATGGCATGTGTCGATATGCAAAGGTTCTATAGGGACAAGTGAAAGTATTTTTCTCTTGGTCCTTTGGGGCAATAGGAATTTAGAAGTACCCCAAGAATCCATCGAGAAAGCAATAAAATTTATGATCGGATAATCGCCCTAGCATTTGATCAATGAAGGGTAAAGGAAAGTGATCTTTTCTTGTGGCTTCATTAAGTTTCCTATAATCGACACAAACTCTCTATCCGGTGACAGTTCTTGTTGGTATGAGCTCGTTTTTTCGTTGGTTACGATCGTCATTCCACCTTTTTTTGGTACGACTTGGACGAGACTTAACCATCGACTATCGGAGATAGGGTAGATGAGTCCGACGTCTAAGAGCTTTATGACTTCTTTTTTTACTACTTCTTAGACGTTGGGATTAACGTGTCTTTGTGGTTGGATTACTGCTTTGTAGTCATCTTCCATTAAGATTTTGTGTGCACATGGAAGGACTTATTCCTTTAATGTTCATTAATTTCCACGCAATCGTTGTTTTATGTCTTTTAAGTAGATTTAATAATTTGTCTTTTTCATGAGAAATGAGATACAAAGAAATGATGACGGGAAGTTGACCTTCATTATCTAAGAATGTGTATTCTAAGCCTTTTGTAAGTTCTTTGAGTTCTAAAAAAGGTGGATCTTCAATAGATGGTTTAGTCTTTGGTTCGTCATCATGGTCGATGTACGAAATGCTTTGGTTGGTGGGACTTCCTCTTCAACGAATTGGTCATTTAGTTCCTCCGTATCGGGTGGTTCAACTTCATCTTCCAACAAGGGGTCGTCATTATCAATTGGATACTTCATTGATTTATTTAAATTGAAAGTTCTTTTGTCGGCCCAAAGTTTTGTGAGAAGATCTTGATGTTTTTGTTTGAGCAAAGCTTGATGGGTTTTAAGAAAAGGTTGTCCCAACACAAGAGGAGCATCATCTAAGATGACGAAGTCGGTTGGTACAATCGTTTGGTTGGTTTGAATAAGAACGTCCTCAACCACTCCCGTAGCATTTTTATCTTTTTGATTTGCCAAAAAGATCGGAATTTTAATTGGAAGAAAATCACCAATACCTAATCTTTCAAAAACGTAGCTTGGCATTATGTTAACATAAAGATCTTTATCTATTGAGATGTTACTAATATAGATGAAGAAACACGAAACTAATTTTAGGGTTAATTAGCTTGGTTTATGTTTCAATCATGAGGGTTAATCTTCTTAAACTTTCCTGAGCTCCGATTTGATCCGTTCTTCCTGCAAAACAGTAACACCGTTAGCTTGTTAAGAGGGGAGAATGGGGGTTTCCCTCTTAACCAGACTCCGGCGTGAGAATAAGTAACTGCTTTTAGGAAATAAGTGTGTGTTAAGAGTGAGAGTAGAGAGAATGGAATGTTTAACCTGTGCATGGAGGTCTCTATTTATAGCCGGAGAGGTGTAAGAGGAGATGGGCTGATGGGCCTTGGGCCGGAAGGCGACAACAAGGAATATCCTCCTTGTCTCACTGTTGTCGACCGGTAATGGTTTCTAGAAGCTCTCCGGTGCTGGTGCACCTTGATTTGAGCCACATGTCACAGTTGTCGGCCTTGTTATCCCTCTGTCATCAGCAGGTAAGTGGAGATCATGGGGCAGTTGTCGCCGCCCCCTGATTGGTGCCACGTAAGCGTCCTTGTGTACTCTCTGTCTCCTGCACGTCAGTCGATCGTGGAGCACGATAGAGCACAGCCTGGTGGACGCTGATTGGCTCATTCTTCTGCCACTTGTACCTTGTGTGCTTTCTGAAGTGGCCTTGCACCGTAACTCCAGCGCGCGACCTAAATGGTCTGCGCTACTTTTTGGGACCATACCCCTTCAATAGATGTTTTGAATAAAACATGTTACCGGTTTTTTGTTTGATTCAGTTTGTTCATCTTGTATTAGCGAAGTTTGATCTTTAGTTAATTTAACACTTGTTATTTCTTTAATGTTAGGACTAGTGGTTAACTCTTTTAAAAACTTAGCATGAGATAAAACCAAACTATGATTTTCAAAAGAAGGTGGTAAGATGTGTACTTCTTGGATGTCTTTTTGATCCTCTTCAAAATTTACCTTTGAGAACTTACCTTCCGAATGACTTGTTCATCTTCCAACAATGCATGTTGGCCCACATAAAGTACATTATAAAATGATATTATGTGATCATCAAATTATTATTTGTTATGAATATTTATATCGCATTTACTATGGAAATCAAGATTTACCTCTAGATCTATCAAGAAAGTGAATGAACTCTTTGTCAAACTTATAGATAATGTATCATACTACTTGTCCATCAAATAGTTACATTTTTCTACAAAATACTTAGTCCTTTATAGTATAAATACCAGCTCAATGTAGAAGATAAAATGCACCTCATGTATACACTTTCATAAGTTATACATTCCTCTACTTCTTACTCTTACGATCTTTAAAGTTCTTAAGTTTTAGCACCAAACTTGTGTTAATTCTTGTTAAATTATAATACGTTATCCACACGAGTCGCTTATATCCTAGTCAAGAAAGGCTTTAAGCACAAATATATCCATCAATGTAAGCGCTTCATTAACTTTATAATATACTTTGAAAAAAATTAAGTAGAAAGAACATTTTATTATACATATTTCATACCTACGAGACTACTAACAATCTAACTTTTATTTACGCGTTTAACCTTTAATTATGCATCTTACTTTTACTTTTATCGCAACTAACATTTATTTATAAATGCGCACTAAAATTTTATTTATACTTTACGCTTATTTAAGTAAAGTAACATCTTTTATTCTTATTATCATGGATCATAATTTTATATCTTATAAATAACCTTTCTTTAATACCTCGTGTATTATCTTATTTACAAATACACACATATATTAGGTTAAGCACAAGTGTGAAACACGGGGTTAAAGATGAAACTTACTCTTAATGGTAAGTTAAAAGAAGGTAAAATTAATAGAGTAATGTAATAAACGTTACAACTTTAAAAAAAAAATAATAATAGATTTTAATAATCCCAACTATTAGTCGTTGGCCGGCAACGGTCTCAACTTTAAAAATAATCAATGGTGATCTCACCTTTTCACATATTGTAAACCAATGGACCTTTACTCAAACGAAAAGAAAAAGGGGACAAAAAGAAATAATGGCTCTGTCTGTAAAAGTCCATTGGTTTACAATATGTGAAAAGGTTGGACCACCACTGGTTATTTTTAAAGTTGGAACCATTGCCGGCAAACGACTAATAGTTAGGATTATTAAAATCCATTATTCCTTTAAAAAATACTGACCATATAATCCAAGTACAATAATAATTATTAAGCAACATAAAACAAAGTAAATCCTTAAACAAAATCCATAAAAGATTCCAACAATCGTATTCAACCTCTAATAACAATCCAAGTGAGTTCTAATAAACCTTTAGATTCGAAAAACATAAACTCCAATTCATCAACAGATACCATATGCAAATGTGCTACAACTTTCTTCAAACCTTGAAGATTGTATCTTGGATTACCCTTTATGATATCCATTCCAACATAAACATGCCATTGGTGACCATCAATTTCCTTAACTATTAATTTATTAATTGAAGCATTTTATTCAAACCATTTTCCATTGCACACTTGTTTGGTATAATCTATGTTAAAAGAAAATAAGAATTAAAATTAGAAAGAGTAAATTAAGATTTTGACCCCGGTGGTTATATCACTTTTACACTTTTAACCTAAAAAGAATTTTTTAACATCTGAGCTCCCAACGTCTTTTTTTCTAACCTTTTTGGCCCTTAACGCCATTTTTTCTAACCCTTTTGGCCCCTAACATTTAATGGATGAGATTAGTGTTATGGGGCCGAAAGAGTTTGAAAAAAAAACGTTGGGGGCTCAGATGTTAAAAAATTCTTTTTTGGCCTAAAATGGTAAAGGTGATATAACCATAGGGACCAAAATCGTAATTTACTCAATTAGAAATAAAGAAATAAAAGTAAATGAATATAAAATTTAAGAAATTCGAGGAGAAAGAAAGTTACAATGACACGCTAAGTAAAACACCCGCATTTCTTGGTTGATATTATTATGGACAACATCAATAGTCATAATATCACCAGAAGGATCATCGTCATCAGAAACTTGGATGATGTCAAAGGTAACTTGTTGCATAACCTGACCAACTAAAGCTTGTGGAGGACGAACCAAGACCTCACAAGTATTAATAATTGTCATCTCAAATTTTAAAACAGAAAGCATATAAAATACAATAAAATGCTCACTAGTTATATTGACATATGGTGTTTGATACGACGCAAACCATTAGTGATGTAATCTTCTTCACCATTTTTTTTCAAACCGAAATGTTCTTCATTTTGTATCATGAACAAAAGACCTATTAATATGCTACAACTACAAAAGTTAAAAAGAATGTGTTAAATATAATTTATTAAAAATGGTATAGAATATCATAGTAAAGATTAAAATTAAAAAGTAAGAGTAAGTAAGTTATATATGTACCAAAAATTGCTTTTATCAGATATTTATTTCATTTTGCAATAAACGAAATCACGCCGAGCAATAACTGAATTTTGATAAAAATAAATGATGATAAAAGTTGAGTTCCCTTGATACTCAGACAAAACCAAAGACTGAGTATATAGTTAAACTAGTTAATACCTCGTCCGCGTTGCGGGGCGATTACCGAATAATGAGCGAGTGTTAGCCAGCTCATTTACACGAAAAACAATTAAATCGAGTCAACCAATTAAAACAAAACACTTTTATAGTTTTAATAAAAAAAACTAAAACAATGGCAATATTATAACTTTTAACTGAAGGAAAGTTGTATTTTTTTTATTGGGGTAAAATCGTAATTTGCCAAAAGCTAAAGTGATGGTAGTACAGTAAATTTGAACCAGGGGCAAAATTGTAAATTTTCACAGGGGTAATTTCGTAATTTTGAACCTGGGGGTAACAGCGTAATATAAATTTGAACTGAGGGCACAATCGTAATTTTAAGCTGGAGGAAAAATCACAATTTTATTTTGAACCGAGGACAAAATTGTAATTTTGAGTTGGGGGCAAAAGCATAATTTTATTTTGAACTGAGGAAAAAACGTAATTTTAAACTGAGGGAGAAATCATAATTTTTTAAACGGGGAAAAATCACATTTTTTAACAGAGGGCAAAATCGTAATTTTTTGCTGGGGGCAAAAACAAAATTTTATTTTGAACTGAGGGCGAAAAGGTAATTCTGAGCTGAGGGCAAAACCACATTTTTATTTTGAATCGAGGGAAAAATCGTAATTTTGAGCTGGGGACAAAAACGTAATTTTATTTTCACCTAGGGGCATAACCGCAATTTAAAGAGGGGCAAAAACGTAATTTAAAAATGGATATAAAATAATAAACTGGTTGGTCCAATAGGGGAGTGCCAGGCAAAATCGTAATTTTGAACTAAGGGCAAAATCGTAATTTTGAGATGTGGACGAAAGCGTAATTTTATTTTGAGCTGGGGGCAAAATAGAAATTTTAAGCAGGGGCGAAAACGTAATTTAAAATGGATATAATATAATAAACTGGTTGGTACAATGGGTGAGTGTCAGACAGTTGTTTGGTACTATTCCCCAACTTGGTAAATGTATATGTAGGAAATATTTTAACTAGTTATTATATATATTATTTTACAACAACGTAATAGTGACTATTTCGTCTTCTAGTCTATTTTGTTTTTAGTAGTTTGTTAGTATTTTTGGTATTTTTTTACGTATCACGTGTGTAGCGTGATTTTTTTGAACTTTAATAAGTATTGTACATGTTATGAAACGGTACCGCAATCGCAAAAGGCAGGTGTAACGTGTTTTTTAAGTTTCAAATGGTATTGTACATGTAAAGAAACGAACCAGGCCAATACGTACCGAACGTCGGTACAGACGGCTGTAAATTTTGTTTTTTGTGGTATGTTTTTCATAGTAAACTTTAGTGTTTTTCCTATTTGTACATCTAACTTAGTGATAGTGATTATTTCGTTCTGAAGTCTATTTTGTTTTTTAACAGTTTGTTACTTTTTTTTTTATCTTTTTGGTTTTTTTACATAGTGCGTGTGTAGTTTGATTTTTTAAACAATGTTCAAATTGCAAAAGTAACGAAATGCTACCGTAGTCGCATAATACGGGTGTAACATTTTTCTTTAAGTTTCAACTGGTATTGTACATGTAACAAAACGAAGTGGATCGATACCTACCGAACGTCGATACCACCGCCTGTGGTTTTGTCATTTGTGGTATTTTTTTCCATAGTAAACATTAGGGTTTTTCATATTTGTAATAAAACAAGGTTTTTTTTATAATTTTGTCACAAAAGTTAATTGAGTTTCGTTTTTTTATTAGTTTTCGTTTTACGTTTTCCCTGATTTGATCGTCATGCAATCGCTACTTAGCACGGTGTTTGGTGGTCACATTTGGTCCCTCATATTTTTTACCCTCTTGAATTGCTAATACATGTCAATATAAATTTGACTTCGTTTACGTATTAGAATTTACTGTTGGAGAGATGGTGGTTACAGTGCCTATAGATATTGATTTGGAGAGGAATGAAGAGGTTTGGAGTGAAGGTAATAGAACTGGATGGTTTGTTTTGGTAGAGTAGTACGATATTATGAATTATGAATAGTATTTGTTGTTTGTTAAATCTAATTGAATGTTGTTGAAGTATAACAATTAACGGCTTCGATGAGTATGTTTTACAATTTTTTGATTTTGATGATTTTTATGCAGTTTTGGGCTTTGATTGGTTAATTTTCTTGATGTTATAGGTTGAATGTATGGGAAATTGATAATAACGTTCATCTCGTTGTGTGAATTAAGTCACCATGATATCATTATGATAGTTCATTGTTACAGAACTTCTATTTCAGTCTGCTGGTGGTGGCCCACTTAGACACTAAGGAGACATAGAAGACGAGAGGAATGACAAAATGTATTTAAGTAGTTGTTTTTTTTAAATGGTTGAGTATTTTGTTATTTACACGATTAGTCTCTGTGAAGTGAAATGACAAAAATACCCTCATGTGCAAGGCACATGACCAGATTTAACAAAAAAAAAATTAACTGGGTTAGGGTTAAAGGACATAACGTGTAGCATACGGAAACATCAAGTACAAAATTCATCAATTTTAAAGGTAAAGAACATCGCTTAAAATTTGGTGAAAAGCTAAAGGACAAAACTTGTAATTCACTCTATTTTTATTGTATAAAACACACCCCGCCTCCACCCCATGTCCCCATCCTTATCCTCTCTACCTCAAGTAGCACATCAATATATCAACCTCTCCATCTTCTTCCACCTTCCAAGGCTACCAGTAAAGAACTACTCAACTCCATGATTGCTTTATGTAAGCCTTTCTAGATTTATTCCTCTAAATGCTTTTTTTAACAACCAATGTTATTTCATTACACCAATAATCCTTAATTATTCCTCATTCCTCAGTTTTGAACCGGAGACAACCCATTTAAGAGAGGCATGTGCCTAGGTTTGAACATTAAGACCTGCCCTTCCTCCAAATACTCAACTTTTATCAATTTCTATCATTTGATCTTAAAAATTCCCCAATATCTTCCAAATAGGAAGAATGTTAAACCTTTTATTTTTGCATTTTCATATTCAATTTGATCTTATCTTTTGCTCAAGACTACAATTCATATTCCTTCCTAGATAATGCAATCAATGCCACATGTGTAAGTTTATGGCTAAAAAACTCCCACCAACATTCCTAAAATGGATTAGTCGATCTCACTTATTGGCACACCGGAGTTTCCTAAAGTTGATGGGAGGGGATGATTGGGGCTCAAGCTCTTGTTGCTTTTCCCATTTCAAATGCGTTAATTCAAGCTTACACTTCAACGGTTACCGAGTACGGTTCGATGCTTCAATGAAGTCCGTTGAGCTACAATGTGTCAACGATAGCGATTTGGGTGGAGAAAATTAACGGTAATGTGGTAATTTATGCCACCTTGGTTTTGCCTAGTGGGAGGACCAATTTTAATTAGGTTTGGTAGATGGGTTTTGTTTTAAATGGAATTATGAATGCTAATTTTAAGAAAAGAAATTTTAATGGTGGATTTTGTTAACAATACCACTAATGTGGTTGTGTTGGTGGTTCATTTTGATGTGATGAGCAGTGGTGATGGTGGTGGTCATCTGAGATGGTGGTGGTGGGGGGTCATCCGAACGAAAGAAAGTAAGGGGGAGATGAAGTGATTGGGGATACAAGTGGGCCCCACCTTAATCTATACACTCAATAAATAGAGTGGAAAATGAAAAAAAAAAACTCAAAAGAAGGGCCCTTGATTTAACAAAAAAAAATAGATGTAGTTAAGTGATTTGATTAAAATGGCGAGATTTGGGAAACCTGTAGAGTCCCAAATAATATTTTTTCTCTTAAAAGACAACAAGAAAAAACACTCACCACCAAGGGTGCCCATAATGCTGAGACATCCAAAGTTACAGTGTTAGGAGCTGAAGAAGAGAACAATTAGAATGATTTATTACGCCATTATATATCTGGAACTAATTTAGGATGTTGACGCCTTTGTTTCAACCGAAACTCCAAAAACGCATGGCCCGTCGAAGCAAACTACGTGGAACTAGAAGGCGGCTCATCTGACGTACCAGACTATCTAGATCTGAGATTAACCGGCAGAATTGGCCCGTCGAAGTATTAGGGTCCAGCTGGTAAGATTTTAATCCATGTTTAACAGTTGTTTATTTGCCCTAATTGAATAAATACCAAGGAAAATTTTATTTTTCATTCAAGTTTCAGTGTTAGGAGTGTTAGGAGCTGAAGAAGAGAACATTCTAATTGTTTAGAGTGAAGAAATAAAACCGTATCGGAGTTGGGTGGTGGGCGTGGTAAAAAGACTATTTTTGTGAGGAAATGCGGAAATGAAAGCGTTTCCACCATGGTAAACCTTTTTTATGATCCTATAATGAACGATTTTCTAAAAAACTTTGTTGCCGTTGTTGATGCAAAAAGAGAGCTCCATCAATGTTTTGTAAAGAGAGAGAGAGAGAGAGAGGCAGGGGTAGAGACAACTGATAAGAATGTGTACATTGATGGTTATTTATAAGTTTGGTCCCTCTATAATACACAATTTACAATGCTTTTTATGTTTCTAGAATATTCCTTATTAAAATCACATGTGACTACGATAAATATATAGTGAATTAAGTATTACACGATGAAAATACACTGAATTAATTATTACAGTGTAAAATATAAAAATATGTATATGTATATAATTAGACATGTAAAAATACATCAACTTGAACTTGAAACTGGATCACTAAACTTGACCTTTTAATATGTGTATGCTTGCTTTGAGAAAATTAGTCATGGAGAATTCAAGAAACGTTGTATAGAGAGGGAGAGAAAAACATGTGACTTTTTTTCATTGTAAAAATATTGGATGGAACTTATTTATACACGAACTAAAAAAGCATGGTTTTGGAATAAATTAATTCACTTTAGGTGTTTAAGTGAGATAACATGTACTTTGGATGGAGCATGGTCTTAGGCCGATTTTTTTTATGATCAGATTGTCAAATTGTAAATCAAGCTCTCACAACACATATGAATCTCGATTAAAAAAAAATTCTAAATAGTTAGATGTAGCAAAAAGACAGGGTTGGTGTTAGATAAATCATTATTTAGGAGCTATATCGTTTAGTTTTATATTTCTCAAGGTAGCTTAGTGTAAATTTCTTATCTATATAATGTCTGATGTATCCTTCATTTGTCAATCAAGAAGAAAAGTCATTATCATTTCATTCATGGTATCAGAGCCAGACGTTTCAAAGCCAGACTTGTTGCTCAGGGGTTTACTCAGGTGCCTGGTCTTGACTATTCTCATACTTTCAGCATGGTGGTTAAAGCTGCTACTGTTCGCACTGTTCTTGCTCTGGCTGTTATCAATGGCTGGAATCTTCATCAATTGGATGTCAATAATTCCTTTTTACATGGGCACCTCACTGAAAATGTTCTTATGGAACAACCTCAGGGGTTTATTGATCCTCAGATTCCTTCTTATGTCTACAAATTGAACAAAGCCATCTATGGTCTGAAACAAGCTCCCAGAGCATGGTTTCATTGGTTAAGCTTGTTTCTTACAAACTCTGGTTTCTCGTGTAGTCGGGCGGATCCATCGTTGTTCATCTATAAACGTGACTCATGCATCATGTATCTTCTTGTATACGTTGATGATCTTATCTTAACGGGCAACCAACACTCCTTACTCAAATCCTTCATTTCCCGCCTAAACAACGAATTTGCCATTAAGGATCTTGGGAAACTCAGTAACTTTCTAGGAATGGAGGTTACCTACACTCAAAATGGTCTTTTCTTGAATCAATCTAAATACACCTTGGATATTTTAACTCGTGCTAAGATGTTGGATGTAAAACCTGCACCAACACCTTTAAGCACCAATTTTTCTTTTGTTTCTACAGGTGATGCTTTTTCGGACACTACACAGTATTGTTCCATTGTAGGTGCTCTCCAGTAATGACAATCACGAGACCTGACATTGCCTATGCCGTGAATCAAGTCAGTTAGCTTCTTCTTGCTCCAACCATTGCCCACTTTCAAGAAGTTAAACGGATTCTTCGGTATCTCAAGGGAACTATTGCCTTCGGTTTACACTACAGTCGCCCCACCCATACGTCATTACTTGGTTACTCCGATGCTGATTGGGCTCATTGCTTGGAGACTCGTCGATCTACATATGGTTGCTCTATATTTTTAGGTGGTAATCTTATTTCTTGGAGTGCCAAAAGCAACCAACAGTTGTCGGATCTAGTTATGAATCTGAATATAGAGCCATGGCTAATACTGCTGAAGAAATGTTTGGCTAACTCATCTACTTCAGGAGCTTCATGCTTTATCTCCAGACAGACCAACTATCTTGTGTGATAATCAGAGTGCCATTTTCTTACTCAAAATCCAGTTTCTCACAAACGGGCTAAACACATCGATCTTGACTACCACTTCTTGCGAGAGTTAGTTGCTGCGGGGAAATTGGTTACTAAATTTGTTCCCTCCAAGCTTCAGGTGATTGATATTTTTACAAAGAGTCTTCCCAGTTCTTAGTTCCATTTTTTTCGACAAATGCTTCGTATTGGTCCGCCACTGTTCAGCTTGCGGGGGATGTTAGATAGATCATTATTTAGGAGCTATATAGTTTAGTTTTATACCACAAAAGACAAAACCACAAGCGGCGGTACCGGCATTCAATATGTATCAGTTCGGTGCGTTTCGTTACATGTACAATATCGATTGAAATTTAAAAAAACCACGTTACACCCGTGTTACATGATTGTGGTACCGTTTCGTTACCTATGCAATACCGACTAAATTTAAAAAAAAAATCACGTTACATCCGTGCTACGCGTAAAAAGAACAAAAAAGACGGAAAAAGTAACAAACTACTAAAAAACAAAATATGCTAGAGAACGAAATAGACATTATTCCTACCTTTGTTGTAAATTAATATATATAATAATAATATATTAATGGGTAGGAGTTGGCTACAAAGTCATATTTTTCTAGAAAGTGTAGGAAGTGATATGGTTATGATATGCGTCATCTAGAGAATTTTAATAAAAGGGTACAATGGTAATTCACTAAATAAGTTATTTTTGAAAAAGATAAATCTAAAACAACAAAATGAGACTTTTAAGGAAACCCTATATCTTATTTATGGAATTGTATCAGTTATGTAGAATCAAATGTGCATCATTCTCTTATTCTTCAGATGATTTTTTTTTTCATATTGCGGATCAAAAATGTTGATGTCTAATGCAATGATTGATTGTGATCATGGTAAATGCATCATGATTTAGTTATTCGACATGCCAGTATTTGATTAAGTTGTTTTTTTTTTTTTTTGCATGTGCATGTATTCTTGACATTGTGTTTTATTTATTTTATGGTTTCTTCATACGTAACACACCAGCTTATCGTTCTTGAACAATTTCTTGACGTTGTGTTTTACTAGTTATAGGTTTACTCATTATGTGTTATAGCAGTTTATGTTTCATGAAGGACACATTTTTGTATTTATTGACGTTGTGTTTTACAGGTTCTTGGTTTCTTCACAATGTGTTTTATCAGTATGTTTTTATTGATTGTTTCTTCACAGTGTGTTTTTCTTCACAATATGTTTTATCAATGTGTTTTTCTTCACAGATTGGTCGCAGTGTGTTTTATCAGTGCATTTTTCTTCATACTTTCTTCGTAGTGTGTTTTTCTTCACAAGTTTCTTCTCAGTGTGTTTTATCAGTTTCTGGTCCTATTAGATTTTTTTCGCAGTTTCTTCACAACGTGTTTTATCACTAATATAAAACACAATACTTGATAAAAAAACAAAATTAAACTCCGATTCTCATCCCTAGATAAAAACAAATCAAACTCCAATTTAGTAAATTTCAGATTTTAAACACAATCAAATATTTTATATTCAATTTCATCCATGATTTTAGGAGATTTTGTTTAATGAGGAGAGAGAATGTTGAGAGAGTTCTGCAAGAATTAATGAATGATGGTTGTTTCTTTTTTTAAAACATGCTCAATTACCAAAATGCACTCAATCAATTAAATCAATCATTAAATAAAATGCATATATTACAAAAATGTCACTCATCTAATCTCAACCATTAAGACCACTCATCCAATGGCCCAAAACAATTCCTACATTTTGTAGGAAAAACACACCTTGTAGAGGAACCCCACCCATATATTAATATATATAATAACTAGTTAAGATATTTAATTATATACTCATCACCAAGGGTGCCATCACGTTGAGACATTTGAACATTTTTCCATGACTAACAGTATCCATAACTACCTCCAAAATTTGATTTTTCATCAAAGTTAAAAGAGAACATTCTGGTTGTTTACGAGCGAATAAACAAAACCAAATCAGAGTTGGGTGGTGGATGTGGTCAAAAGACTATTCTTTTTTGTGATGAAATGTGGAAATGATAGCATTTCCACCATGGTTAAACTTTTGACGATCATATAGCAAACGATTTTCTAAAAAAACAAACGATGTTCTAAAAATCCTTGCTGCTATTGTTGATGAAAAAAGAGAGCTCGATCAATGTTTTGTAAAGAGGGGGAGGGGGCAAAGACAATTTACAATAGTTTCTATGTTTCCAGAATATTCCTTGCTAAAATCAGAGACTGCAAAGAATATATAGTGAATTAATTATTATGGTGTAAAATATATATAAAAAATCAGAACGAGAATACGAGTCGAATGGTGCTTCAATTCGGGTGTTTAAACTTCCAATTAACAAAAATTAAGTCGTTTGGAACACCGTTTCGAGGTAAGTTTTACATCAATAGACTCGTATCATCGTTTTGATCCAAAGCCCTAGTACTTCAGTTTGTAATTCAGAAAAAAAACTTAACTCAACTCCGTTAAGGTTTTTAAACTGAGGACCAGTGAAGGAAAAATAGGTGAAATGTGGGACTGGCATGGGGAATATTCAAAGGTGAGACTGACAATGACCAATGACGTCTAGTTGGGATTATTAAATGTCAATTCTCCTTTTTTGTACCCTCATCTAACCAAATTAACTGAACGGAACCACTCATATTTTCATATATTTCTAACTTTTATACTTCCAGTTCATGTATTTTATATGTATACCCCCATTTTATGTATTTATACCTTCATTTCATGTACTTATACATCCATTTCATATATTTATACCTAAATTTCATGTATTTCTAATCAAAAGTTTTAGCCAAGTTTGTTTTGGCTATTAACCGAAATTAAATGAATCAAACAAAAAACCGTCAATCTAATCTAACTGAATAAACCAAACCAATTAACTGAAAATGGTTTGGTTAATAAAATAGACTAATAGATGACCCTGATTTTGGTTAAATAGTAATAATCTAACCAACCGAACAATGCACACCGTGGCAATGTCTGTGTTTCCCGCCGCATCGCGTGCTATTATTGGTTATTAACCAAAACCAGTTATCAGTGAGCAATAACTAAATCGTTAACCTAAATCAAACCAAAAACAGACGATCCCGAACTGAAATCAACCAACAACTGAATTTACTAAAACTGAAAACCGAACTAACAAATAACTGGTTATCATTTTTTTTGTACTCTTCGTTAACCAAAATTAGTTGAACCGAATAATTCATATTTTCATATATTTCTGGCTTTCATACCTCCAGTTCATATCTTTTATATCTCCATTTCATATATTTAAACTTTCATTTCATGTATTTATACCTCAATTTCATATATTTCTAAGCAAAATTTTTTGCGAAAGTTTGGCTTTTACTGTTAACTGAAATGAAATGAACCAAACAAAAAATTGTCAATCTAACTAAATAAACCGAAGTGATTAACCAAAAACTGATTGGTTAATAAAATAGACTAACCGATGACTATGGTTTTGGCTTCGGTCGAGGATAATAACCGAATCGACCGAACCATGCACAACACAATGAAATGGATTACCCGATACTTCGCTTTTGATGTATATATCTATCACAATGAAGCTACAATAACAATTATATGAATAAGAAAACTACAAAAAAACGAGTATTGCAATGCGATGTGTCGCTCCCGCCGCATCACGCTGGTATCCTGCTAGTAGTATAAAAAGGGAGAGAAAAACATGTGATTTTTTCCTTTTAAAATTTTTGGATGGAACTTTTTTGAGTAAACTGCCATTTTGATCCCTCAGGTTTTGTCATTTTTGCCACTTTAGTCCAAAAATCTAACCTTTTGAATCTGTCAGTTTTATTGTCATTTTTATCCAAAAGTAAAAGCAGCTCAAATTTGTCAAATCCTGGTTTTTTGTCCTTTTCCTCAAGGACAAAATGGCCATTACAAGTTTTATTAAAACAAATTATTATTACCAATCCCTTCCAACTTTTGTGGGACCCACCCACAACCCACCACCAACTTCAACCTCACCCCTAATCTCACCCCTAATCTCACCCTACCATCAAACACCCATCCTCATCTTCACTACATACATATATCTCATCTACCGAAAAACAATTGTGAAACGAGGAAATTAAAACGTATTTTGTGTTGTTAAACTTGATTTTGACTTTTAATGTATTAGGTTGAGTTTATTTTAGATATGTTTTTTTTAATTATCGAATAATATTTTAAATTACTGAATTTTGAAAGCCATGTATTAATTTTTATTTTCAAAATCGAGCCAAACCAAGCCAAGCCGAGCCAGCTTGGTTTAAAACCGAGCCGAGCTATCTCGGTTTAAAACCAAGCCGAGCTTGAGCTTAGATTTCCAGCTCGATTTCAAATCCTAGCCGAACCAAGCCAGCTCGGTTTATAATCAAGCCGAGCCCGAGTTTTGCCCTAGCTCGGCTCGGTTCGGCTCGTAGCCCTGTCCCATACCAAATAAACCGCTGATTTAATTCAAATCAAAATAACACAAGTAGGGGTGCAAATTAGCTGAGCGACTCGCGAGCTACTCGAGATCGGCTCGAGAAAAGCTCGAAACAACCAGAGCCTTATCGAGCCCGAGCCAAGCTTGAGCCTAAAATAAAAGCTCGTTTGTTTATCGAGCACTATCTCGAGCCTGCCATGTGAAGCTCGTCAAGCCTTATTGAGCTTTAGTGTAAACGAGCCGAGCCGAGCCTATTTAAATTTGTTTACGAGCCAACTCCGAACCTAAAAATAAGCGTATTTAGTAAATGTGCTTGAGCCCGAGCTTCACTTATCGAGCTCACTAGCCTGAAAAGTCTATTATTTATATGTTTTTATTTAATACTAGCAGGGTGTCTGCGCGATGCAGCGGGAGCGACACTTTGCATTGCGGCACTCATTTCTGGTAGTTTTTTTATTCGTATAATATTTATGGTAGCATTATTGTGGTGGATATATATCATAAGTATTACACATGTCTAGTAATTGTTGCATTTAGAATTTAAATTATCAAGTACTTAAAGAAACCATTGATGCAATAAAGTAACACACGAATAAGAAAAAAATAAGTCTTAAACATAAATAAAAGTTATATAAAGTAGCACACGAATAAGGAAATATAAGTCTTAAATATAAAAGTTGAAAACTAAAAGCTCAAGTGTCAAGTACTTTGCATCATGATGTGATCAATTTAGTAATCATACGCCTTAAACATCTCAAGGATGTCATCTATTTTTGTCACACCACCATTTGTCATCATCAAGATCAGCGTCCTCTGGAATTTCTTGTATCTCTTCCTGTTTGATTTTTACATCCTTTGGAGGATGAATTTCTTCTATGTTCTCCTCTTTAACTGATACATCATTTGTAGTAGTAGCTAGAGCAGTTTGGGAACTGGAAAAAAAATGTTAAGTATTTTAATTACATATTTTTATCATGTTACCGTTATATATAATATAGGATAAAAAACGACGTTCACAGTTAAACATAATATAAAAACAAAAAACAAACAATATATCATGTTTTAGAAACATTCATACCTGTGTAAAGATCTCAAAGGATAAATATTGAAGCTCCAAAACCACTAAATAATAAATAAGATGAATGTTAAGTGTGATCATAAAAGAATAATCAAAGTTGTACACAACAGAAAATTAAAGTACCTGTAAATCAAGAATTCTAAAGAACAAGAAATTTCTTGATGTGAAATGAACAAATGAATTATACTATATCTAAAGAACAAGAAATTTATTGAAGTGAAAAAAACTAATGAATTATACTATATATAGAACCTATAAACCAACGAATTAAATAACATGTAACTTTTTTCAACTTATTAATATTATCTATAAGAGTATTTTTGAACTTATAATCCCTAAAAAATGCAACACAATCTAGTATTCAGTTTTTGAATATGTATTATGTATAGATTATGGAGTTTTTTCTGAAAAGTTTGTTGGTGGAAAACTTATTTACCAAACTTCTAAAAAAAGTTTTTATAAAAAAAGGTTTTATCAAAACGAAAATGCTTCTAAAAACATTTTCATAATTTTTTTTATGAAAACTAAAATTTCATTTTGTGAATACGGTATTATATAAAGTTTTTTAATATAACAAATTGGATAAAACAAGTGAGCTTGTTTGATGTCAATTTACTAATTGCTAACCCATGTAAGTGTGTACACCCAACCAAATAAATACACAAACATACAGAATACGAACAAAGCTCATATCAAACCCGTATGTGCAAGGTTTCGACTCGTCAGAACAAATTGGTGAACAATCTTAATCAAACAAAAATAGGAGTGAAAAGGGTTGGAATATTATTAAATTGATAATAATGACAACAACAACGTAGTCTTGAGCATTTGAAATGTGATAGGACACATTGCTTTAATCACTTGTACACTAATGCATCATTTACTTGTACATTTTAATCCGCACAACAATACTGACCAAGACAACTATCAAAACGTCGTCAAAAATGAGTAGGACATCACAGTACCTTCGGATTTTTTTTAAAACATTATAGTTTATTAGATATGACAAGAATACGAAAAATAATTATAAGTTTGTTGTGGAAGGGGATAAGTGTAACTAATTAGCCATAATTTTGTTAAAATAAAGGGATTTAAGTGTAATAATAATATGAGGAACTAAAATATAATTAGTGTTTAAAAGACCATGTTACCCTCATTTTAGGGGTGTTTTTTATAAATAAAGAGAGAAAAAGTTCTTATTTTTTGGGTATCTTAAAATACCCCTCCCTCATGCATTATAATATAGTATAGATATTAGTTAATAGATAATAAACGAGCCGAGTCCGAGCCGAACTCGAGCTTAAGAAAATACCAACGAACCGAGCTCGAGTTTTGAAAACAAAGATCAAATCGAACCGATCTCAAGCTCGAGCTCTTATTAATCGAACTTGATCGAGCTCGTGCTCGGCTCGTTTGCTTACACAAGTAAATGATAAACCGTGCTCGGCTCGTTTGCTTACACAAGTAAATGATAAACAAGACAGTTCTAAACCCTGATGCGGTAGTACCTTGGGGCTCCACTAAAACGCACAGCCGATCTCACGCCGGAACTTCTCACCGTCCCCAACAATGAGAGCCATCATCGGCGCCGCCGTAGCAGCGGAACATAAACTTACTCGTCTTGCCAAAACACTTTACTCTTCTTCAACTCGTAACTACTCTATAACCATCTCCACACACAACACCACCACAATAATTCAATCTGAGCCGTCGATTTTCTCCGCCGATCGTTGCCGCCATCCGTCTCACCAACTTCTCTCTGTCCCGTGGTCCGCCAATCAGATCCGGTTCGCCAAAGCTCGCGGCTCCGATGTGAGTTTTTTTATAAGCGTGTGTGTGTGTGTTGAGAAGTTGAGATTTTCCTGAAATTGAATGCTACATGCAAATTTTTCATTGCGTTATTGAATTAAAATAGGAAAAGTTTTATTAAGTTCAGTGATTTAGGGTTGAAATGGTTATATTCCTGCCTGAAATCAAGTTCATATAGATTATGTATGTTTATAGCATATGAGAAACAAATACCAGTAGGGTTTGGATTTTGAATATTTGGGTCTTTTGTTTCACGATTGAAAAAAGAAGCGTGTTTAGATGAAATATACAAGTAAAAATAGCGTGTTTAGATGAAATATACATGTAAAATTATTTATAAATTTTCTACTATTTTATTGCTAAACATTAAAAAGCGCGCGGACGCTATTTCGTCGCTACGTAACATATAGGTAACTTGTCGCTATCGTTCTCTATTGGCTATTGACAACTATGCTCCGGCGTGAGAATAAGTATCTGTTTGTCACCGGAAAACAAGTATGTAAGAGAGGGACTACTGAGAGAGTGAATCACCTGATTTGTGTGAGGTCACCTGGATATATACACTAGGTATTGTTGTTGGCATCACTTCTTTGATTGGTGGTCAAGTAAAGTAGTAAACATGCATTTCATACGGCTTGCCACGTAGACAGAGCATCACGAAAGCGTCCGACACAACCCGTATCCCTAGATCTGGAGTTCCGGACCCAGTGGGTCTGGTATCATATTTCTTCAGCATGTGGATTATGGAGCATCAATACCAAGGGTTCTAACGAGTGATCCAGGGTTTAACCTGGGGATTATTAGTACTATCAACATTTTGTACTTTGGTACAATCATTTCCCAAATGACTGTTTTCAAGATTTTCATTGGTGCAAATTTCTCATAAGGAATTGAATTGATTCCCATACCGTTGAGATAGATTGTTTAATTCCTGCATAATTTCTAATTTTTAACTAGTGCGGTGTGCTTAACTGGCCCTATTTTGAGATCTTTAGAACACTGAAAATATACGGTTGCTAAGGTTTCTCGTAAGATATTTTCCTAAGATAAGAATATAATCCCGGGCTGATAATTTCGTGCAGGTGAGACCAGGAAATGTCATTGAAAGAAAAGGTTTGTGTTAATTTTATTTTTTACTTCTACGAACACCAGAAAGACCTGATTATAGACTCACGGAACTGTTTCTACCTTGTTTCGCATTCATTCGCTTCAGGAAAAGTTTACCAGGTAACGTTTTTGTTAATGCTAATCAAGTAGTTTTATTTGAATAAACTCTGTGTGTGTTACATTGTACCACCCTTATTGACGAATTTGATCGTGGTCTAGGTTGTAAAAGCACAACACTCAACTCAAGGAAGAGGAGGTGCTATTATACAGGTTAAATCTCTCTATGTGTTCATTTGTGATTATTCGTTTTCATGCATTGCTGTGTTAATTTCCCCGTGTTTATTTCGAATTCATTATCGTTGAAGACAATGAAAACTTGATGTATGTGTGTTAATCTTACGTTATTCCTCTTGATCTATTTTAAGTCTCTAACTTTCTTAAATTATCAACAGGTAGAGCTTCGTGATGTTGATAGTGGAAACAAAGTGAATGAAAGGTTTCGCACAGACGAAACTGTTGAAAGTATGTATTTTCACTTTCTGGTTTGATTTGAACACGGAGAGTGTTTACATTGATTTCTGGCCTTTGATGCAGAAATATTTGTTGAAGCCAAATCTTACACTTATCTATACACTGATGAAGAAACTGATACGATTGTGCTAATGGAGTAAGTTTTTCTTGTTTAATTTTCTCATTCAGCTAAAATATATTGTTAACCTTAAATTACAGGTGGCAAATTTGACCCGTTACTTATGAATCTGTCGATTCGGGTTATTGTATTTTATTTTTATCTCAAATGGGTCAGAAGGGTAAAATAAGAAGAATTTTGTTAAAAGGAAACATGTAAATAGTGCAAACGGGTCGGGGTCGGGAGTCACCCAAAGTTGATTCTTATGTATAAATATTCAAATATCATTGTATTAGAATGTCTAGATTATTATTTAAATGATATGATTTTTCTAATCATACTCAATACACTAATTATTTATAAAAAAAACCTTGGACAAAAATGTTTCAGGTCGACCCAACCTGTACCAAAATATCGGTTTCGACTCATTTTGCTATCTCTAGTTTGAATAATTTCAAACAATACTAACTACATCATATTTTAATGTTCTTGTTTATACTAGGCCTAACACTTTCGTACAACTGGATGTACCCAAGCACCTATTTGGAAACTCTCTTGCATATTTAAAAGGTGATGAACTACACTTTCGTATATATTACGCAAAATCACTGTCTCATAGTGTGTGCCTGTGATTAAATTAAACAGTCGCAGCCTTCTTATCTTTTGTTGATGCTTATTTCTCATAATTTTCAACAATTTGTTACTAAAACATGTTTTATGAAAAAAAGACGATATCACCGTCTCTGTGGAGCTTTTTAATGATAGGCCTATGTCAGCATCGGTACCTAAACGAGTTACATGTACTGTGGTGGAAGCACAAGTCCCCATGAAGGGCATGGGAGCTACCCCTCAGTATGTTTCTTCGTTATCTTTCTGTAAATATTTCTGGTTATATTTAACATATTAATTGAGAGAAAAGAGTAAATTACAGAAATCGTCCTTTATGTATGTCACTTATTGCAAACTGTGTCCTTTATCTTCAATAATTACAGAAAACGTACTCGATGTTTGCAAACGTACTCGATGCTTGCAAACTCTTACAAGTTATGTCCTTTAGCCCTAACTCAGTTAATTTTTGTGGTTAAATCTAACCAAATAGACCCCACATGAGGGTATTTTTGTGGTTAAATCTGACCAAATGGACCCCACATGAGAATAAAATGACCAAAAATACCCTCATGTGGGGCCCATTTGGTCAAATTTAACCACAAAATTTAACCGAGTTAGGGCTAAAGGACATAACTTGCAAGGGTTTGCAAACATCGAGTACGTTTTCTGTAATTATTGAAGACAAAGGACACAGTATGCAATAAGTGACATACATAAAGGACGATTTTTGTAATTTACTCTAGAGACAATGTAGCATAGTTTATCAAACTTATTATAGTTGTATTTGAATATCTTTCTTTTCCATATTTGTAACAGTACCAAAAAGGTATTACTGGACAATGGCCTTAGAGTAGAGGTAAGATTATACATATACTGAAAATGTGTTATGTGCCTTTCACCTGAACAAGTTTTTATTTAATATAACAAATTATTTGTAGGTACCGCCACATGTTGTAACAGGTGATAAGATACTCATTGACACCACCAACGACTCGTACATAAGCAGGTGCGTTTGTATCCTATTGTATTTTGCGGAATTTATATCATTCTACCTTTTGCAGAGAATTCAGATGAAACTTAAGAGTAATCTTTGTTTGCCAAATCATTGAGATTATATACGGTATAAGCGGTTGGAATATATTAGGGTTGGGCCCATTAGTTCAGCCCGTTAGGGTCAGAGTTCTTGAATGCATGTTTATGAACCATCTCAATGAAAACTCTCTTTGTTTGCCAAATCATTGAAATCATGTAGAGAAACTTCTAGAAACCGATAAGAAGTTACGTGCGAAAATAATGAAGTCTATTTACCTAAGAGTACTTATTTATATCATTATTAATTATTATTTGTAGAATGTATTTTTAGGTGTACAATGACCTATATTGCGCGTGCTAATGTCCGACTACATTTTCCATTTTCTCTTAACAGGGCTTGAGCTCACTCTTAATGACTCAATTGACGTCACACCAAAAGCACAATATATAAGAAGATATAGGTTTGAAAATCAAAAGGCCGAAAACATTTTTGTAGCGGAAGTTCTCATTCATAATGGAGTAAGTTTTTCTTGTTCCATTTTCTCGTTTAGCTCCAAAGCTATTGTTAAGCTTAAATTAAAGGTGGTAATTTTGTCCACTTTACTTTTGTATCGATTTATTCAGGTTATGTTTCATGTCTAATGGGTCAGATGAGTAAAATAAAAGGAAACATGTCAAATGCACACCATGATCAAATAATTTTGAGTATGTGATTTAAGTTTTGTGGGCTCTTTAGACCATGTGTAGTGGGAGGGGAAGATAATGCCCCACCCTTGGGCATTTTGCGCAATGTGGCGGTCCAGTCTGCATGTGTGCATTATAGGACATTATCTTAAAAGGGGTGTAGTGGGGCTTGAAATCTTGCAATGATTAGATATTCTAATATAATTAAATAAAAAAACCATTAAAAAAAGCTATTGGTCATCCATTTTGAATCAGACGTTTAAAATAGGACGCCCCACCCATTTTTTTCAAAAAAAAAAAAAAAGTGCCCCCAGGGGTGGTCCCAAGGCGTGTTTGGGCCTTTTTTTTGGGGAAAAAACGCCAAAAACTCCCCAGTACGGGTGGTCTTATGTTCTTTCATTAACATTCCGCATTAATTAAACTCTTTATCACTTCAAATCTTTGAGAGACATTTTCCGGATCTTAGTATGAAAAGTTCCTTTCTTAATTGATTGAAATGTTTAGCAATAATTGTTTGTTGACTAGAAAGAATCTTGGAATATAAGTTCTTTTAAAACCTTTGTTTACTGTTTTTTAAGTTTGTTTGATTCATGATCATGAGGCTATAGGGTGTGGGGGTCATGGTTGAGATATGATTTGCCACCTAGGAACATGAATGGAAGGCTACAACACCCCTTTGATCCACCATGGTTTGCATGGATTAAACCATGGTAACCATGGTCCTCCTTTCCATTTTTCAACAAATCATTTCTTTTTTTCTTTAGACAAAGATAAATTAAAATAAATAAGGGGCTATTGGTTTGGGTCATGACCACACCCTTAGGGTAGTGGTTTTGAATGGTGGATTAGAGGTGAGTTGCATGACACTAACATGGAAGGTCATGGTGGTCATGAGGGTCATGACCACACCCTATAGCGTGACTCACCCTCACCATTACTATACAAAATCACTTAAATTTTGACCCTTGCATCGTTTTTTAATTTTTAAATATATAATCATAATTTTTATCGAGTCTAGAGCAAATCAGTTCTTAGAAATCAATCAAGAAACCAAAACCCTTAATCTAAAGCAAAAACACCTTTGTAAACCAAATAATTCAAACAAATGTGCAAGCTAATCTAAAGCGTTTCCAAATCAAACCCTTACAATTTTTAATTTGAATCGAAAGTTTAAGCAAACTTTAAACAATTAATTGCTTTAATCCTAAATCACTTTAAATACCGCTAAACCAAAATAAGAAAAATAAAAAACAATTTAAATACCGCTAAACCAAAAGAAGAAAAAAAAAAAACAAAGAGCTGAGGTTAGGCCTGTCAATGGATGGATATGGATTGGATCATGATCTGATCCATTAATGATCCAACTTAAATGGATCATGATCCGATCTATGATCCAACATGATGGATCGTGATCCGATCCATATCCAAGTAATTTTAAATGGATGGAGCACTATCCGGATCGATCCATATAAAAAATATAATTAAAAAACCTCAAAAAATTAAAAAAAACTCACAAACAATAAAAAAATTTGTAAAAATAAAAAAAAATCTAAAAAATTTTAAAAAATTCTAAAAAAACTCAAAAAAATTCTAAAAAATCTAAAAAAAATTAAAAAAATCAAAATTTAAAAAATTCGTATCAACAGTTTGATAAACTCATAAACTTCTACGAGACCTCTACTTTTCCGATCTCTTTCACGATAAAATATCAAACACAGTTATTTATATGTCAGTATCTAGTTTACATTACCCTAAACTGATCGATTGCATCTAGTTTATTAACTTCACATACAAGTTAAAACAAAAAGAATAAAGTTCCAAAACAAAAGTCACAGTTTGATTTTTTAGGTCAAGAACACAAACTACAGATGCTCACAATCAGCAGATTAGTAATGAATTATTGCAACAATCAAGATGCATTTTCAACACAACAACCCACAAATTAAACTCATCTAAAACTACACATATGAAACAAGCAAAAACAATAAGTTTTCAAGAACAAAAGTTACCAGCAATCTGCTTGCAGAACTGATCCCACCAATCAACAGAGCCCTCTAAAAAAAAACTCTAAAAAACCAAAAAAAAAAAAAATCTAAAAAAAATCTATAAATTCTATAGCCATGAATGAGATTCTATTTGTAAAGTTCCTATATATGCAATTGTATATCATAACCATCAACTCCATAACAAAAATGTAACTAAACAAAAATAAAAAGTAGACGAAATATTTAAAGAAGTCAACACAATGTTACGAATAGTGCAAACATTAACACATTGTTACTTACTTGTAATGTAAACAATAAAATCACATCCTTTCTACTCTATCCAGCCATTGGTTGTGACCAATGCTTCAACAAGCTCTGGAAGCATGGAGGATCGTGTTTCATCAATTATCCTTCCTCCCACACTAAAGGCCGATTCCGACGCAATTGTTGTTGCCGGGACTGCCAACACATCCCTTGCGATTTTTGCCATGATTGGATACTTGGTAGCATTTATTTTCCACCATTGCAACAAAGAAAAGTCGTTTGCTCGAGGAAACAATGGATCGTCAAGATATGTATCCACCTCGGATTTTTGTTGCTCACCACCATGAGGATCTTCTTTCTCACACCACTTATCAAAATCATCATACTTATCATTTACCCTAACATTGCTATTATCCATCTCCCATTCATCAGTCTCACCATCGATATTATTACTATATTCTAGATATAAACTCCCCAAAGCCTCACTTACCCTAGTAACATATGCTTTGCCTCCTTCCTCACCATACAATTTCTCATAATGATATACAACCATCTTTAGCTTAAATCTTGGATCAAACACAATGCCTAGAGCTAGAACCAAACTACATTCATCCCAATACTTTTTAAACTTTTCCTTCATCGGGCCCGCTAATGCACGCAAATAGTCAAGATTACTCTTCTCCCAATTACTAAGATCAAATTGCAAATCACAAACATCCGGAAAAAAGACGTTTGAAGTAGGAAAGTTTCGCCCCGTAAAGTGTTTTGTTGCATTATAAAATCCTTCTAAACATTTCTTGATCGTTGTTGCAACTTCCCATTCTTCCCTACTAGGATTATGATGGTAATTTTTATCAAGATCAACTAACCGCTCCAAGGCTTTTCTCATGGATATTGCCGCATCAAGCATCAAGTATGTAGAGTTCCATCTATGTTGAACATCTATTGGTAATATCTTTGGACCGTTCAACCTAACTTGATTTGCTGCAGTATCAAACTTTTGTTTTGCATATGTGGAATTCCTTAAATACCTTATTGTCAGTCTGATTTTTTCAAGTAGTCCTTGTATCACCTTCAATCCATCTTGTACAACTAAATTTAGTATATGAGCACTACATCGTACATGGAATAAGCTGCCTTCCAAGCTTAATAAAGATTTTTCTTGAAGCCAAAATTTCAATTTTCTAACCATCACATCATTCGAAGAAGCGTTATCTACTACCATTGCAAACAACTTCTTATCTAAGTTCCACTCTAGTACTAGATCTCGAATGAACTTAAACAAGGTGTCACCATCATGTGGGTATTCTATATGCCTATATGCAAGAATCTTGTTTTTAAGTTCCCAATTCTCATCTATGAAGTGAGCAGTCAAACATATGTAAGCTAAATTTTGGTGATCAGAAGTCCAAATATCAGTTGTGAGAGTTACTTTGCTGGAAACGCTTTCCAAGAAAGAATACATCTTCTCCTTCTCTTCTTTATAGATACTAATTATATCTGATCTAATTGAATTCCGGGAGTGAATAACGAACTCGGGATTTAGCCCATGAGAATAAATCCGAAAATACTTATGGTCAACCATCGATAAGGGATAGTTGTGCTTGATTAACATAATAGCAAGATCTCTCCTGCTCTTTTCTTGGGTAAACTCTTGGGTAGTTGCATTTAAACTTGAATCCGAAGCTCCAACAAGTTCTTTATGTTTTCTTTTCAGATGGTTTTTCAAATTACTAGTCCCGCTATCTCCTACAAAACTTGAACCACAATGGTTACAAATAGCAACAACTTTTCCATTCGGTTTCGTGATCTTTTCAAATGAATTCCACACAGTTGATGTTAGCTTTCTTCGGGCAGAAGTTCTAACTTCATTGGTTCCACTTATTGACTCCTCAAACTCGGCTGTTGAAAGACTATCCATCTACCTTCATAAGTCGTAACAAGCCTACATCATTATAAGATCACAATGGTAAGTTCAAGTTTTGATGGGTTGGGCAAAACACAACAAATGATGATAAAAATTATCAAACAATACACATAAGTGTGCTAAAAAATACTAATCAAAATAGGCTACTGCAGTACACTTCAAACTTGTCAAGTAGCTAAGCTTAAGCCTTATTTTAGTATGTTCACCCTGTCAAATGTAAATTAGATGCTGATGTATGAACTGAAATTGGTTTTGAACTCGAAATGAAATCAGTTTGGTGAAAGCGGTTCCGGTTTTAAACTGAACCACCGGTTTGATATCGGTTTGGGAACCTCCCTCCTGCTGAAACTGGTTAAAAGCGAACCGAATCAATCCTTTTTCGATTTGAAACTCGTTTCGAAACCAGCCAATTTGGTTTCATCAGGCATGTTATATGTATATCAACGCCATTTCCCTTACACTAAACGCTGCTACTTGTTACTTCAAAACGAGTACTGTATGTGTTAAAAGCAATTAATTTCTTCAAACAGAACATTAAAAGCAACGCCATTTCTTCAAACAATTACACAACAAAATCAAGAATCAAGAAACAGAGGTAATATATTCAGCAAAACCTAAACACAATTTACATCAATTAAAACATCGAATCAAAAATTTTTAAACCTAACAAAGCATGAAAAAACGAAACATAAGTGAGAAATTTGTGGAATCAGTGTGAGAAGTTAAGAGGACTTACGGTGGTGGTAGTTGCGAGCGGCCGTAGTGGCTGAGAACGGTGGTGGTGGCTGCAATTGGCGTCTCCGAAACGATGATTGCGGTGGATTGGAGGTCGACGGAGGTGGGACGGAGATGGTGGAGATCGACAGTGGCTGCGAACGGTGGTGGTGGCTGCAATTGGCGTCTCCGATGAAACGATGATTGGCGGTGGATTGGAGGTTGACGGAGGTGGGACGGAGATGGTGGAGATCGACGATTGCAGATAATATGAAACCCTAAGAGAGTGCCGTTTGTTTCTCCTTTTTTCTAATTAGTAATGGATAGATCCGGATGGATCATGGATCGATCCATATAATTAAATGGATAAATGGATTGATCCATTGGATTAACTAATGGATTGGTGGATATTTTTTATGATCCAATAAGTGATTTAAATGGATCAAATTGGATTGGATATGGATCAATATCCAATCCATTGACAGGCCTAGCTGAGGTGATTAGATCGTCTCCTATGGAGCAACGTCTCACGCCATGTGGCATGGGGTCCGGCGTGAACGGTGGGGAACACCACGGAACGGTGCGGGGTTGATGGTGACGTGGTTGTGGAACCGGCATGGTAAGGTTTGAATTGTCTGGGCCCTCACATCAATGGTCATTTGACCGTTCAAAAAGTAAAAAAAAAGTTAATTTAAAATTTTCAAACAAAATCTAACAGAGTTAAATGCGGTCTGCGGTTTGCGAAAATTGCAGACTTAGTCCCAATGGTTTACTAATTACAGGGTTGGTCCTAGCAGTTGTAATTTTTGCACTCGAGTGATCCTTATCACTAACCTCTGTTAAATTTCTCAGTTAAATTGATGTTAAATGACCAAATTACCCTCAACAAGTAAAAAATTAAAAGTAAAATATAAGAAATAAAAAGATCCCTCTCTGAAACACCGTAACCACATCAGCCATCAATGGCTTTTATCACCCTTTCATCCCTTAAATTTTGGAGTTGCATCAATAAACGTTCACGGTGAAATAACTGGTTTCTTTTTAAGTCTTTTTGAGACACTACATTTTATTGCCTTTGATTAAAACACACATCTTCAAATTTGATATTCTAGCAAGAACAGCCGATGTAGATTAACAAGATCAACATATTGACATCAAACAACCTTTCAGTTTTCGAATTCTACAACCACCACCTGCATTATACCCGACCACTACCACCAGATTCGTCAACCCCGGCTACCACAATCCATCTCCGAACCCTTACACGGAAACAATAATCAAAACGCCGCCTCATCACCGTTTAATCATCACCATCTACACAAACCTCCGGCGCCGCACCAACTCTACAACCACCCCCTGCACTACCAGAACTGTAAGGAGGCACAGTCAAAAACGACAAATCCAAATGCAGTTGTACCGTCAGCTGGATCACTTGATAATGTAAGAACCTGTACCAATTTTCTTTGAATTAAGGGTTTGCAATTGGAATTCCTGTTGTGGAAATATAAGGTTTGCAAGTGTGGTGGCGCTGATGGTGGTTACCGGTGTTAGAGAGATAGATAGAGGTGAAGAAGATTAAAGAGAGAGAGGTGAAGAAGATGATGGGTGGGCCCCCCTTATATTTTTTTACTTTTAATTTTTTAATTGTTGAGGGCAATTTGGTCATTTAACATGAACTTAACTGAGAAATTTAACAGATGTTAGTGATAAGGACCACCCGAGTGCAAAAATTACAACTATTAGGACCAACTATGTAATTTGTGAACCATTGGGACCAAGTCTGCAATTTTCGCAAACCACAGGGACCAACCAGACATTTAACTCAAATCTAATATAAATCAATTCCTCTTTCACCTTTTTACACCAAACACCTACTTTCTATCCTCTTTTTTCTCAATTTCTCACCTTTTATAAATTTTCATAAACTTTTATTTAATCCATGTTTCCTTGGCGCAATATAGACCCAAATAATCCTTATGAAAGCATACCGAATACTCCCAACACACCAAATACCCCAGAAACACCAAACTTTCAACTCAACCCCTGCCTTTTCGCCGGTTGTTATCGGTCGGGCATGGAACAAATTATGGAGTCGCCGCAAGCCGTAGCTTCGAACTTTTATTACCAGTACTAACTAAACATTCAAGGTTCACAAACCGACATACCCGAAACTCAACCTGATGCAGTTCAACCAACGCAAGCGGGTCCATCAAAAGAAAAACAAAAACGAAAGCATGGAAAGAAGGCAGACGACGCCCGCCCATTGAAAGAGGAGCCAAGAGGTGGACGGTCGCGGAGGAGACCGCTTTGGCTCGCACTTGGGTTGACATCTCGGAGGACCTGTATACTGGTATATAAATGTTTTTTTTTTATATTATGTTTTATAAATCATACATTTTTATATGTTACCTTTTTTATATGTAACATATATATTTTTTATTTATTTTAATATTTTGTTATATTTATATAGTTATTTAAGTAAATTAGTTTTTATAAAAAACGAGCCGAGGGTCTCTCTGTAATATTTTGTTATATTTATATAGTTATTTAAGTAAATTAGTTTTTATAAAAAACGAGCCGAGGGTCTCTCTATCCCTGGGGATAGAGGCAGTGGCGGAGTTTGACCAAAAGTTCCGAGGGGGCGGAAAGTTATAGGACTCAATTTATATATTGGATAAGTATTTAGGCAAAATAATTGGGGGGACAATCCTATATAATTTTAAAATTTTCGGACGAAAAATAGGAAATTTTACACTTCTAACCGAAACATTCGGGGGGGGGGGGGGTGCACCCCCCACTTTACTCTAAGCTCCGTCAGTGGATAGAGGCAAGGTCTGTCTACATCGCACCCTCCCCAGACCGTATAAGTAGCTTTGCTATTTGTGGGATTTAATGGGTGTGGTTGTAGTTTTTATAAAAATCAAGAAATAAAAAAATGAGTAATGATAAAAAAATGATCGGGGTAGGGTGATATGGAGTGAAAGGGACGTGAAACCAAAGTAGTGGTTAGTGAAAAAAAGTGAAGGAAATGGGGGAAATGATATATAAGTGAGGTGAGAGTTACTTTATGACGTGACGGTGATGTGAAGTGAAGGGTCGTGAAACGATAGGAGATGACGTTAGAACGGATATGCATGATGCAATGTGGTGACGATTTGACAACGTTGGTGATGTTATCCGAGGATTAGGGTATGTTGTGATCGTGTGAGAATTCATGATTAAAACGATAATCCTATTCTAGTTAAAAAGACTTTTCAAAAACTTCCTATCGTAGGCGTAAGACAAAAAGTAACTATTTTACCAGATATAAAAGTGATAGTACATTATTATTGAAACCAAAATATCTAATGACAAGATATATCACGCGACATCAACATCTGTATGACTATAATAAGTTGTACTCACAGACTATAGCATGTGCCATTGATTCCTTGCTTGGTCACATATTACAATTTACACCAAAGTCCACAATTATGAATATAACGTTTTTAAACCTTCAAGAAAAAAACTATACACATTTGAATTGAATTGATCGGCTTCACAATTTACTCGTTTATTGACGCTAGGTTAGAAATCCCTTATTTACGAATAAATAAATTATTGAATAGATAGTAATAAAGATTTAATAATTATATAACAATATTTTAAGATCTATACACATTTTAAATAAATTAATTGGCTTATTGACGATAGGTTAGAAACCCTATCTTGAATAAATAAAATATTAAATAGATATTAATAAAAATTTAACAATTATAAAACTATATTTTAAGATAAAATATGATTAAAGTTATGTATAAGTAAGAACTTTTATTTATAAACTATGTTTCATTACTATTGCTTTTTTTCATTTAATTTTTAAAATTAAGAAAAAAAATACGAGGATGAAATAAAAGAAGCGGGAAAGAAAAAATTGAGTTCATAAAATTGTGACACGTGACACAACCAGTTACTTATTTACCAATTCATTGATATTATACTTTTTTATAATGGTAAATCTTTAGTAATATGAATTAGTTATGTTATAATATTTTTTGAACGACCAACAAAAGCTCGATCACCCGGCTAAACCCAATAGATAAATATCAACGGACCCAGACGACGCTGGTGACTCGGCCACCACCATTTCAAAGAAAACCCATCACTCAAAGACCAATTATGGTAAAAACCCTGACACAACCCATATCAATTTTGCATTAGGTGATACTTGCCGGTGTATCGTAAGGTCGGCGGTGAATTATGTTATAATTAACGAGGAAGGAATTGATATAAAGTTATAAATGAAGGACTAATGGTGAAAATAGTAAGCCGGCTGGGGACGGTGAAAGGCTGGCGGAAGTGGGTGGGTGGAGCCACACTTGCAATCGAATCTTATCAACTGACTATATTTCCTCTTCTTCACTCCATCGATCACACCATTTCTACCGACACATCGTAGTAGATCAACTCAACTGATTCAACCACACAGAGAGAGAGAGATGAGGGAGATCATCAGCATACACATCGGTCAAGCCGGAATTCAAGTCGGCAATTCATGTTGGGAGCTTTACTGCCTCGAACACGGCATTCAGCCTGATGGCATGATGCCTAGGTTTTTTCTCATTCTTCTCTTTAATTTTAGTTCGTTCTGTGTGTATGAATCGATACATTTTGTGTTTTGGTGAATCTGCTGTCAAATACTGTTCGATTTTCGTTCTTTTTGGGTGTTGAATCGATTTAGTTTGTGTTTTGGTGAATTTGCTGTCAAATTCTGTTCAGTTTTCGATCGTTTTGAGTAAATCTGCGCGTATGAATCGATTTAGTTTAGGTTTTGGTGAATTTGCTGTCAAATTCTGCTGTTAATGTTCGTATCAAATCTGTTTGAGTAAATCTGTGTGTTGAATCGATTTAGTTTTCGTTTGACGATTCTAAATTATTTTGGCGTGTAACTTGATGGATCTGGATTCGCGGAAATTTGTGCGTTAGGGCTTGTTTTTAGGGTTTTTACGCTACTGAAACTGAAAGTTAGTGCTTAGAGGCGGTTGAAGTGAGTCACATTAGGGATCTGAAGCTTCATGTGGATTTCGATGATAACCTATTTATGATTTTGGATAGATCAGTTAGAGATCTGTGTTTGACTTTCTTGTTGACTTATTTGAGTGTAATGCAGTTACATGTTATGACTGCTTTCCTGTACGGATTAATGAGAATTGCAGTAGTTTAAATACTGATTTGCTCCGGATCTGTGATAAATTCATTAATTTTTGTGGTTGAGTATGCACTATTAGGCCGTTGTCGTCCTTGACTCATTTATCGTTTGCCTTTTTTGCAGTGACAATACACCTGGCGTTGCAGATGATGCATTTAATACGTTCTTTAGTGAAACCGGTTCAGGAAAGCATGTTCCAAGAGCCATATTTGTTGATCTTGAACCGACTGTCATTGACGAAGTCAGGACCGGGACCTACCGCCAACTTTTCCACCCTGAGCAGCTTATTTCCGGGAAGGAAGATGCTGCTAATAACTTCGCAAGGGGTCATTACACAGGTATGTATCTGAATTCATATTTATCCATCTGTGAGAAAAAAAACATTGAAAAATCTTTGTATGTTTCAGTTGGGAAGGAGATTGTTGATCTATGTCTTGATCGAGTAAGAAAGCTAGCAGATAACTGCACCGGATTGCAAGGGTTTCTGGCTTTCAATGCAGTTGGTGGAGGTACTGGTTCTGGTCTCGGATCCTTGTTGTTGGAACGCTTGTCTGTTGACTATGGAAAGAAGTCAAAGCTCGGGTTCACCATCTATCCTTCCCCTCAGGTATCTATAACTGTTATACATTCTGTTTCACTTAATGTTATCGCAACTATTAGTGTGTGTATGTTTATCCAATCTTTGTTTGATTTGTAGGTCTCAACTGCAGTTGTCGAACCCTACAACAGTGTTCTTTCTACACATGCTCTACTTGAACATACTGATGTGGCGGTGCTCTTGGACAACGAAGCCATTTACGATATCTGCAGGAAGTCACTAGATATCGAAAGGCCAAGTTATACCAACTTGAACCGATTGATTTCTCAGGTCATATCATCTTTGACCACATCCCTCCGTTTCGATGGAGCCATTAACGTTGATATTACAGAGTTCCAAACCAATCTTGTGCCATACCCTCGTATCCATTTCATGCTTTCTTCATTTGCACCTGTGATCTCCGTTGAGAAAGCTTACCATGAGCAGCTTTCTGTTCCTGAAATCACAAATTCCGTTTTCGAGCCCGCAAGCATGATGGCTAAATGTGATCCGAGACATGGAAAGTATATGGCTTGTTGTTTAATGTTCCGTGGAGATGTTGTTCCCAAAGATGTCAACGCTGCTGTTGCAACAATCAAAACCAAACGCACCGTGCAGTTTGTTGATTGGTAAGGAACCAATTTTGTATAAGTGATAAAATGGGTAGCCGTAGGGGTTCAAACAAGCCGAGTCGAGCCCGAGCTCGGCTCGGCTCGGTTCGAGCTTTGTTTTCAAAGCTCAAGCTCGGCTCGTTGGTAGTTTCTCAAGCTCGAGCTTGGCTCGTTTATTATCTATTAATTAATATATTAAATAAAAATAATAAATAATAGACTTGTTTAGGCTCGAGAGCTCAATAAGTGAAGCTCGGACTCGGGCTCGTTTACTAAACAGACTTATTTTTAGGTTCGGGCTCGGCTCGTAAACAAGTTTAAATTAGCTTGGCTCAGCTTGTTTACTAGACAACTTTAAATAAGGGTAAATGTTATTAAATATTAATAAACACTTATATTACACATAGTTATTAAAAGCGTTAAGCGCACCCAAGGCGCATAGGCCTCGCCTAGGGCCTAGGCGCAAGGCGCAAAAAAAGCGCGGGCCTGAGAAAAAAAAAGCGTACAACAAAAAAAAATATAAAATATTTTTATATAATAGAAAATTAATACTATTCTTCAAATAAAATAAACTAAAGCTATTGTATAACATTTAATATCGTCTATTTGGTACCAAAATTTATAAAATGCTAGTTTATTAGTGTAGAAAAGTAGTTTCGTTAGATAAAAGTAGAAATCTAGCTAGAATCTTGCAAGGATTTAGAGAATTTGGCCGAAAACTCTCAGGAATCTAGGAATCTCGCCGGAACCTGCGCATGAACCATCACTTGGAGAATTAAAGCGCAATTGCCTTGACTTAAGGCGCAATTGCCTCGCCTCGCTAGGAAATTGGGCCTAGGCGCAAGAGGCGATGGCTTTTAACAACTATGATATTACACTAAGGCTCGACGAGCCTGACGAGCTTCACATGCCAGGCTCGAGCTCGATAAATAAATGAGCTTCATTTTAAGCTAAGGCTTGGCTCGGGCTTGATAAGGCTCGGCTCGTTTCGAGCTTTTTCTTGAGCCGCTCGGCTAGTTTGCACAGGTGGTATGGTGGTCTGGGTAGGGTTCAAATGGTATATTTTTTACACGGGGTTAGGTTGGGATTTATTCAAAATTTTAGATTGACCCATTAGAGATGAATATAACGTTTTTGCCTGTTTAGGGTGTTAAATTTGGGACCTGGTATTCATATTATGGTTTTGATAACAGGTGTCCAACTGGTTTCAAATGTGGAATCAATTATCAAGCACCAACGGTGGTACCGGGTGGAGATCTTGCAAAGGTTCAGAGAGCGGTTTGTATGATCAGCAACAACACAGCAGTGGCTGAGGTGTTTTCACGCATTGACCATAAGTTTGACTTGATGTATTCAAAGAGGGCGTTTGTTCATTGGTATGTTGGTGAAGGAATGGAGGAAGGCGAGTTCTCAGAAGCCCGTGAAGATCTTGCAGCTCTCGAGAAAGATTATGAGGAGGTCGGTGCTGAAGGAGTGGATGATGATGAAGGCGAGGACGAGGAGTACTGAAGTGGTAACTTGTTTTCGACTATAGAGGTGTGAAATTAATCAATTATGGATAATTGGTTTTCTAAGTTTTTCCATTTGTTATAAACCATGTGTGTTTGCTTATAATTTTTGTGTACCAAGTGATTTTCAAGAATGTGTTTTTCATCATGAGTGTTTTCTTTGTGGTTATCATGGTTGTTAAGACACATAATCACTCTAGACTAGATAATCAAATGTCGTCGTCATCATCATACTCGGTAAATCCCACCAATAGCAAAACTAAGGTAGGGTCTGAGGAGGGTAAGATGTAGACAACCTTACCTCTATCTCATAGGAATAGAGAGATTGCTTTCAGTGAGTCCCCCGGCTCGATAGTAGTTTTATATCAAACCTTGGACATAAGGCACATAACACTTAACAAATGGTACAAAAGCCGATTAGTGCATGTACCCCCTTGTCTTTCGGCTATCAATGCCACATGATGCATGATTAACCGTCCTTCGCTTTTTAACGTTATTTTCACGAAATTAGTAAAATAACGTTAAAATTAGTGCACTTTCACTTTTGCCCCCCGATGACCCACACATATATTACATTATATGCGCATACTGTAAGCGGGGCGTTAGATAATCAAATGTATTAAATCCAAATATTGATTATAAATTAAGGCTAGATCAAAGATGAGTTTAATATTTATCACACACTTAGTATTATTTTTTCCGTCGACTAAATTTATGAAGTCTTAATTTAAACCATTTTGAAAATCAAATTTATAAAAGATGCAATCCTGGAAAATGGGAGTGGGGTCCGTGAAATTTGAGGACATTATGCGCCCCATTAGAATTAGAAGCTCAATAAAGTTCATATTTAACCTAGTTAATTCTTATTTAGGACCTTAAGCTTTAACAACGTAAATTAATTAAGAAAAACATAATAAACCACTCAATGAAAAGAAAAAAAGATTTAGACATCGTCGTTTGATGTGGCTACCACTACTAGTACTTGATAATGATACTCTATTTAGGGGTGTGCATAGGTTGGTTTGGGTCGGTTTTGACCAAAAACCATAACCATAACCATAATCATAACCATAACCGCGATGTCGGTTATGATGGTTATGGTTATTCGGTTTTGATGGTTGTAGCGGGTCGGTTATGGGTGGTTAACCGTATATTTAGCTTAGCTAAAAATAGCTTTTTTTTTTAAATGGAATAAATTGTTATTGCATATTTGTATACATTAGTATATTACATAGTATTAAAAAATACATATAATCTCTAATATTAATACCAATTATTATCGAATATTCAAATAAAATGATATGATACATTCCATAAATTCAAATAAACATTCAACCAAAACCACAAAATGATTTGAAAAACTCATAAGTACTAAAAATCTACAGTCAGAAACATCAAATATTAAAAATATGGTGAAAAGTCATAAATCCTACAAAGATTTATTACATGTCGGTTCGGTTATGGTGGGTATGGAAAAAATGATAACCATAACCGACCCGCTACTTTCGGTTTTCAAAAAAACATTAACCGACCCACCGGTTTTTTATTTGGTTCGGTTTTTCGGTTCGATTTTATCGGTTAATTCGGTTATGGTTCGGTTAATTCGTTTTTTTGCACACCCCTAAGTGCATTTAGTGTGTCTGAGTTGCATCACACCAATTTTCAATAAATGGTAAAGGTGACGTGGGCTTTAAAAACAGGTATGTAATGCAAGTCTAAACTGTGGACTAAAAGAGAATTTGGACAATAAATGAAAGCCCGTACTTCATACTTAAGGAAATTATTACGGCGAGGCCCATTGTTGATTGAATTGAGTGAATCTACACAGACACAGTGAATCAAAAGAGTTGCTTATATTGATAGTCGTATACAGTGCAGTTATTAGAATTTTCGAGGCCCAAAGCGAATTAAAAATTCGAGACCCTCATACTTTCGGTTTGTATCTGACATGAAATATATTAGGAATAAACTTATAAAGCACTTAACCATTATATAAACTAGATGATTTCCCTAATTAAATAATGTTGGGATCTAATACATAAATCAAATATAAGTTAGTAAAAAAAGTTTAACCTAATAAATAACAACTTACATTATGTGTGAAAGGAATTAAAACGTGCTACTTATTTTAAGTATACTACTGTTATTTGTTAGAAACGATTTTTTTTTTAAATAAAATTTTACATGGACGTATCATGTTAAAAATTGTGTGGACAAAATATTTTAGCTTATTAAATTAAGAGAGGTGATTAAAAAAGATGCATTTATAACCCTTTATTAAAAGAGTGAGTGGGGTGATTAATAATTTTGAAAATGGGTAAAAGGTGGGATTCGAACCCAGCCCTCTACAAAAACCAAATCTTATTCTTACCACCAGACTGCACTTGTTTTAATGTTAACAAATATCACCGTAAATATAATATTCTTTTGAGTAAACTGCCATTTTGGTCCCTGTGGTTTGGACACTTTTGCCATTTTAGTCCAAATCTCAAACTTTTTAAATCTGGGTCCCTGTGGTTTGCATTTTGTTGCCATTTTAGTCCAAAATTCAAAAACCCTATTTTTAACTGTTGAAAACTAGTTGTTTTGTCTTTTTGTGCAAGGGCATTTTTGTCCAAAATGGTAGTTTTTATTATAACTAATTAATAAAATAAAATAAAAACTCAAACCACCTCTCTCTCTCCCTCTCTCTCTCTCTCTCTAAACTCTCTGCACACTCCCTCTCTCTCTAAACACACCTCTGACTCTCTCTCTAAACTCTCTGCACCACCACCACCCCCACCCCCACCACCGCATCATCCCCACCACCACCATCCCACTGCCGCCAACACCACCATCCGACTGCCGCCAACCCTCCCAAACCCTAAGATTTTTCATTTGCTCAATTTTCTTTCTCTCTCTAGAAACCCTCTCTACGGTTCTCCCACCCTCATCTCCGAAATCTCTTCACTGATTGGCCAAAATCAGCCGCCAATCCCTCCAAAACCGCCAATTCCTCCAAATTTACCCCCTTATCGTCTGCTAGTTGCAAAAGTTTCAATTTTTCTCCAACTGAGGAGTGTGCGGCGCTTGAAACTTCGCTTGAAGGGTCTGGTTTGCTGAAGGAGGCGGTCTCTTTGGAAGTGAAATCGACTTCTACACCCTGCTTAAATCCTACTGAAGTTGAAATCGGGGCTAATTTGTGTCCGATTATGAATCCTCTTGCTCAGCCGCCTCCCCCAAGTTTTGTTGGAAAGCCTCAAGAAATTCAGGATTTGGAGCAGAATCAAAGGAACAAGTTGGGGGTTCTGGAAAGTCTGCCTCACCTAAGCCCAAGAATGGTCGATGAGCACCAGCAGAATTTTGCGAAGCAGAAGACAAAAGGTAAGCTCAGGTGATGCTGATCTGGATGCCATTCGTGCCCTGCTCGTTGCACAAGATGCCATTCCTGGTGTTGGCGGCAGTGGGATGGTGGTGGGGATGATGCGATGGTGGGGGTGGTGGTGGTATTTTAGAGAGAGAGCAGAGTTGTATGTTGAGAGAGAGAGAGAGGGATTTATTATAATTGAGTTATAATAAAGAGATAATAAATCTAAAATGACCAAAATGCCCCTGAGGGTAAAGACAAAATAGCAGGTCATTAATGGGAAATCTGGTCAAATTTGAAATTTGGACCAAAATGGCAACAAAAACCAAACCACAGGGCCCTGGATGTAAAAAGTTTGAAATTTGGACTAAAGTGGCAAAACTAGCCAAACCACAGGGACCAAAATGGCAGTTTACTCTATTCTTTTTTTATAAATATAGATTTATTTTTATTTTTGGAGGCCCTATTTTTCGGAGGCCCTAAGCCGTCGCCTAGCCCAATTACACTAACGGGCCGGCCCTGGTCGTATAAAAACTATCAGTACGAACTATTTGATCAGTATTATCAAAAGTTCGAACAAATTGAAATAAAATTTTCAAGAACAGGATTGTGTTTCTTTGAGAACTGTAAAATACTGTTTTTGGAATATGATGATTAGACCATCTGTAGTCGTTACTTTTTGGGCCTTCTTTTTTGTAACAAAACGCCCCACCACGCCCCTGTTACCGCCCTCGTGGGCGTTTTTGTACCCAAATTCAGTTGGAGCGTGCTTTATTCAACACCTTGGTTCATTAGGTTTGGCCAATCATCCTTATCTTCCTTTTGTTTGTCCAATAAGAGTTTTTGATGGTTTTTTTTAATTTAATTTTATTACACCTCTTTTAACATAATGCCCCACATCCCCACTAACACCCATTTTAGAAAACGCCCCATAATGCCCCATTGCTAACTGCGCTGCCACATGACGCAAAACGCCCAAGGGTAAAGACGTTACCACTACACACGGTCTTAGGCCGTTTGTATACCTTTCTTGTTTATGAATATCTTCTGTAAAATCCCTTGAATATCGGATCAGTTATATTCCTTAATAACCAACAACTAATTTTTATTTAAACTAGGTTTAACGCGTTGCGGCGAATTTCTTTTGTTATTTAGTCTGTGTTTACATGTGTTTTGAAATCACTTCAAGCGTGTTACGAACGGAAGTGCTGACAAGAATAAAAAGAAAATGTAGAAAAAAACACTAAAAGATAACCGAAAGAGAATCAACAAAAAAAGTTGTATGGTAACGATGTTGTTCGTATAAAACCCGTGGTCAGAGATGAGCAAATTGTTCTGGGTATCGGTACCAAATTTGCCGAACCGAAAGATCTTAAGTACCAGTTCTGTACCGACTTTTGGCGTTCCTGGTACCGGTTTACTACCGTTTTTTACCTTCATATATAGGTACCGTAACCGGTACCGATTCTGTATCGGTTGGCACCGAGTTCATCCCTACCCGTGAAACTAAAAAAAGAAAAAAATTAAAAGTTGAAGAAAATCAACAAAAAAAAAGTTGTACGATACCGTTGTTCGTACGGTAACCGTGATCAGGGATGAGCAAATGGTACCGGGTAGCAGCACTGAATTTCCCGAACCAAAAGATTTCCAATATCAATTCGGCACCAACTTTTGGCGTTTTCTGTATTAGTGCCGGTTTTTACCTTCATGTACTGATACCGAACAGGACCGTCCCGGTATTTTCGATACCAGTACTGGTTCGATACCGGTTGACATCAAGCTTATCCCAACCCCTGATATTAAAAAGAAAGATTAAAGTTAAAAACTAAAGAAAATAACTATTATTATAATATTAAAATAATAAAAGTATTAAAAAAAATTAGATATTATTATAATATTAAAATCACTATTTATTTTAGTTTGTTTAATAATAATAATAATAATAATAATAATAATAATAATAATAATAATAATAATAATAATTAAAAAAAGAATTAAAGTTAAAGAGTAAAGAAAATAACTATTATTATAATATTAAAATAATAAAAGTATTAAAAAAACTATATATTATTACAATAACAAAATGATTAAAGTTAAAAAGTAAAGAAAATAAATATTATAATATATAGTAATTAAATTTTATCTCCGATAGGAATTAGTCTTTATCAAAATATCAATGGAGGAAATCTGATGTGAACTGGTGCTGCCAATTGCCAGGCTCATTATCATTACTAGTTTTTTAAATCGCGCGTTGCAGAGAAATCGAGCACATGATAATGTAAAACAAACATGATTTGAAAATAAAACATGTTGTTTAGAAAGTCAAACCATTAGAACGATTTAGTTTATAATCGTATCGTTTTATGATAACAAATAAATACTTTATTTTGAGTATAACATCGTTTTAACAAAACTTATAACGTAATGTCAGGGAAAAAAATCAAGAAGAACTACGTACTTAAGTTTTTAGAAAAAAGTCATAAATGTATTAAAGAAGTATCAAATTAATCGATAAATTAATATACGTTAAAAAAAGAAAAAAAAAACAATTAAAACCTTATAAATAAGCAACATGTTTATGCTTAAGGTGGTTGTATTCTTGGATTTGGGAGTTTTCAAAAAAAAAACAAAAATTAAAATTTTCATTTTTAACTCTTAAGTTTTCATATTTGATAGTCTAAAGTTTCAATCTTTAGTAATATAAACATTTGATTAATTTGGTTTTTCACTTTTAATTTAAAAGTTTTCATCTTTTGCAATTTAATCCCTTTGATTTTTTTGCTTTTAATCTAAAGCTTTTTATCTTTTGCAATTTAACCCCAACACATTTTTACTTTCAATTTTGATACTTTATACTTTTCATCTCGCAAACTTTCCGTTTAATGTTTCGTTCTAAATTTTCCGAGTTAACACGCCGCAATGTGCGTGTGAGATTCAACGTTTTTTCATTTACTTTTCCCGTTTGACAGGCCTATCGCAACACGTCTATTTTTTTCCCGTTGATAGGTCTGTCGCAACGCGCGAGTCAGAGATCGACTTAGTTATTATTTTATATGTTTTATACAAAGGCTCGCAGTCATGTAAAAAACATTTGCATTTCATGTAATGCGATATATGAGTAATGAATCCCCGCCACATTGCGGCCGGTGGTATTTCTAGTTAATAAAAAAAGGTAAAGGAAATAGATGTTAAAAAAAAAAGAAAAATATGATATTAAAAGTAAATATAATAATAAACTATTATAATATATTAAATAATAAAATAACGCGAGTCAGAGATCGACTTAGTTATTATTTTATATCTTTTATACAAAGGCTCGTAGTCATGTAAAAAGCATTTGCATTTCATGTAATGCGATATATTAGTAATGAATCCCCGCCGCATTGCGGCGGGTGGTATTTCTAGTTAATAAAAAAAAGGTAAAGGAAATAGATGTTAAAAAAAAAGAAAAATATGTTATTAAAAGTAAATATAATAATAAAATAATAAAAAATTATATATTGTTATAAAAATAAAGTTACTATTCATCGTCCCTCGAAATCAATATATATATATAATTTGAAGTACTAATAAATTTGGTTGGCCTAATATCATAAAATAAATTTATTAGACCCAAACCCGATTATACAAATTAACTCGTTATAACAATCAAGTCCGTTATTCTTGCATCACCTAACTTGATTAATTAATAACGAGAATGCCTATTCACGAGGTAATCCAATATCACTATTGAAGCCGATAATCACTAAAATTACCAACATTCTTCCCCCATTTTAGTGATATTCATGATTAAATCAACTCAATTTCTCAAAGAATTCAAACTCATGCATAAACGAAAATGTCTCGCGTATTGAATTTTCACCTTAGTAAATTACACAGTCCAAATATTTGAATATAGAGGTGTCTCTAACCCTTGTTATCCATTTGAATATTTGAAGGTAAAATACACATAAGTTTACACACCTATATATTCTTACTTGACACTTTATTTTACTAGCCCGTGTCCAATCCTTCAAAGAGTATATTAAAGCCAAGTCCAAACTTCTTGAAGTGGCTAAACTTCATACTCTTATAGGTAGTTTCTTTATTCTTTCACCTACAAATGCAATTTATTAAAGAACTATTAAGAAGTTATACTTAAACCTATTTTATCTTGTAGTCTGAACACAAACCTTAGGATGATTTTAATTTTGTGTTCCAATATCTTTATGATAAACTTTCAACATTGAATTCTAAACCTAACATTGTATTAGATGGGAATTGGGTGTCTTAGCATAGGATATTAATTAATGGACTTTAAATCCATCCCTTTGGCTAATTTATTCACAAGATCTCTTCATAACCCTTTGGTTAGATGATCAACCATATTATATTCGGATCTTACAAATTCTACTGATATCACACCATTCATGATTAATTCCCTAATATACCATGTCTAACACCTAGGTGTCTAGACTTTCTATTATACACTTGGCTGATGCCTTAGCCAAAGTACCTGCACTTTAGAAATGGGTGATATCGGTTTTGATCACGAAGGAATCTCAAAGATCAAATTTCTTAGCCATTCATCTTCTTTACCAGCTGCTGCTAAAGCAACAAATTTAGATTCCATTGTTGAATTTGTGATGCAAGTTTGCTTTTCTAAAGCCCCGGAGATAACACCTCCACCAAGTAGGAACACCCATCCACTTGTGGAAGAATGATCTTCCATATTGTTTATCCAACTTGCATCACTAAATCCTTTAATTACTGAGGGAAACCTGAATAACTCAAACTATAGTTTATAGTTCCTTTCGGGTACTTAAACAATCTATTTACTTCCTGCCAATGATGTGTTCTTGGGCTACTTGTATATCTACTAAGTTTTCCCACAACATATATATCAAGCCTTGTACCCATCATAGCTTACATCAAACATCCTATTGCTTTGGAATATTCAAGTTGAGATATGGGGCTACCTTGATTAGGCATAAGGCTAATGTTAAGATCAATAGGAGTTCCAACTAGAGAATAATTCAAACTATTGAATTTCTTCAAGATCTTCCCAATATAATGCGATTGAGAGATTGGAATACCACTATTCCTTCGAGTGATCCTTATACCAAGAATTACTTTCGCCTCCTTATATCTTTCAATGCAAACTTTGAGACAAGAAATCTTTGGTTTTAACAACTTGACCTAAGTCACTACCAAATATCAGCATGTCATCCACATACAGACAAACTGTAACTCCTTTTCCCAAGGAGCCAAATTTGCTATAATACATTTGTCAGCTTGATTAAGTATGAAACCATCTGACAAAACAATATCATCAAATTTTTTATGCCACTACTTAGGAGCTTGTTTCAAGCCATATAAAGACTTAACTACCTTACAAACCTTATGTTCATTGCCTAGCCTAATCAAACCTTCTGGTTGTTTCATATATATTTCTTCATCCAATTCACCGTTCAGGAATGTAGTCTTAACATCCATTTGATGAATTATAAGATTATGGATAACTGCTAGAGCCAACAACCTGGTTGTGGATATACTTGCTACTAGAGCATATGTATCAAAGAAGTCAATTCCTTCTTTTTGTCCAAAGCCTTGTATCACCAGCCTTGCTAATTTATCAGTGCTTCCATCCACTTTCATTTTCCTTTTGAAAATACATTTACATTCTAATGGTTTACATCCAACAGGTAAATCAGTCAACTTCCAAGTTTTATTCTGCATGATAGAATTAATTTCATCTTGAATGGCTTCCTTCTAAAAGAAAGCATCCCTTGAAGCCATTGCTTCACTTAGGGGTGTGCAAAAAACCGAATTAACCGAACCATAACCGAATTAACCGACAAAGCCGAACCAAAAAAAACCTAACCAAATAAAAAACCGATGGGTCGGTTAATGGTTTTTTGAAAACCGAAAGTAGCGGGTCGGTTATGTTATCATTTTTTCCATACCACTATAACTGAACCGACATGTAATAAATCTTTGTAGGATTTAGGACTTTTCACCATATTTTTAATATTTGATATTTTTTACTGAAGATTTTTAAGGACTTTTCACCATATTTTTAATATTTGATATTTTTTACTGAAGATTTTTAGTACTTATGGGTTTTTCATATTATTTTGTAGTTTTGGTTGAATGTTTATTTGAACTTATAGAATGTATCATATCACTTTATTTGAATATTCGATAATAATTGGTATTAATATTATAGATTATATATATTTATTGGCCTGTAATAATCCCACCTAGACCTTATTGGCCATTAATAATCCCACCTCAGAATATTCCCCCCATCAGTCCCACCTTTCACCTATTTTTCCTACAACGGTCCCCCGTTAAAAAAACTTAACGAAGTTAAGCTTTTTTCCAAATTACAAACAGATTTTTTAGGGCTTTTGATTAGAACGACGATACGAGTCCATTGATGTAAAACTTGCCTCGAAACGGTGCTCCAAACGATGAAAACAACGCTTCAATTCGGGTGTTTAGATTTCCAATTAACAAAAACCAAGTCACTTGGAGCACCATTTTGAAGTAAGTTTTACATCAATGGACTTGTATCATCTTTCTGATCAAAAGCCCTAAAAAATCTATTTGTAATTTGGAAAAAAAAACTTAACTCCGTTAAGTTTTTTTAACGGGGGACCATTGTAGGAAAAATAGTTGAAAGGTAGGAGTGGTGGGGGGAATATTTTGAGATGGGATTATTAATGGCCAATAAGGTCTAGGTGAGATTATTACAGGCCAATTCTCCTTTTTTTAATACTAGGTAATATACTAATATATACAAATATGCAATAACAATTTGTTCTATCTTAAAAAAAATTAAACTATTTTAAGCTAAGCTAAATACACATGTTAAAAATCAACGTGTTTAAACAAACAAGGGTTTTCAAAACAAACAAAACAATGACAAGTCTTAACAAGGTTTTGGTGAAAGACTTGTACAAGATACAGTATTCCTGTCGACATCATTTAATGTATTTGACTTATTGATCATTAAAGTAAAAAAATAAAAGGTTTGAAATCATTAACAAGAATAAACTATAAAGCTTAACTTCATAACTTTTCAATTATTTTATTTAATACTACTGAAAATAAAAAAATTAAATAAATACACAAACACTGAATTTAACATAGCTCAAAATATTTTAAGTTTCCGACTTTCACAAGGATAACAAAGAAACAAAAGCAATTCCTTTTTAAGGTTCATAACAGATTGATGGACACTACATTGTCTAAAACTTTAGTGATTTGTTTTCCTTCTAATTTCTTCTCATTTAATAATTTTTATTTAACTAAAATTTCATGATCAAATCATTGACAAGTACATGTGGTTATATCTATTGTCCAAAACATCTTCTTGACAATGTGGACTTCAGCTACGTTGGCATCAGATCCTCAAGACTTGTTTTAGTTGGTAGAGTTCTAGGGAACATGGCAGGTGCTCTTGAGGAACCACTCTCGAGACGTTTGTTCATTTCGCTTGGTTGCCTTTGCTAGTCAAGTAACTTGTTAATGCACTTTAGGTGATAAGTGCATGCCTTCCAATTTGTAGGGTCTTTATTCTACATATAGTGAAAGTTAGTCCTAGTTTTATCCTTGGACATTTTGTCCAAGTTTTAGGCTAGCCTTTTGTCTGAGTTTTGTTTTGGACAAAAGTCTGAGTTTTGTGTAGTTGTTTGTCCGGGCTTTCTAGTTTGTCTTGAAAGTCTGGGGTTTGCCTTGTATATATACCTTTATGTGGAATAGACAAGGCGGCGATTCTGTGTGAAATTCTGTGCACCTAACCCTAATCATTGTGTGTGTGTTGTCTGGCGGCTACTGTGTGTGAGTGACGTCATTCATGTTCCTCATCAAGAATACTCAGTGTATTCTTGATTTCTCTCACAAATATTTGCATTTTAGTGTTTCATCTACAGTGGTTAATCATCAGGTGGATTCCGCACACCTGTTGGTGGCTTTAGCTGAGTGAGATCTTGGATTGGGAGGCCTTACAAGTGGTATCAGAGCAGTGTGCTCATACTACTGTAGGTGTTTCTTAGTTTGAAGGTTTTTGTGAGAAAAGTTCAAACTTTGATAGGGTTTAGTGAGTGTTTAGTGAGTTTTTGTGAGTGTTTAGTGAGTTTTTGTGTTTTATTCTTGATTCTTCATTCATCTCTAGTGATTTGATGATGGATTTTGAGTAGTTTGGTGATTTTTAGTGTTGTTCTTCATCTGGGTTTTTACAGGGGTTTAGGTTCTTGTTCATACAGTGTTGAAGGTTGTAAAAGATTCCTAAGTTTGATCTTTTAGAAGCTTTGTCCGTGGTTTAAATTCTGTGTTTGTGTTTCCGGGGTATTGTTGAACCAGTGTGAAGTCACATTGGGGAGATAGTCCGGAGATTGGTTACTGGATCTGAGTTTTGAGAAACTCTTACTTGTTATGAGTTTCAAATCTCAACTCATGTCCGAGTTTTAGCTCCTCTCCGATTTTTGAACCCTGTCCGAATTTTAACTTTTTTATTTTATTATTATTAGGTCCGAGTTTCTAAGTTATCTTGTTCATCCGAGTATTATTAGGTCCGAGTCTTTAGATCTGAGTTTAATTTTTGTTTAGTCCGAATTTTCATTGTGTCCGAGTTTTAACCTCTTTAGAGTCTGAATCTTATAGTTTCTTAGGGAGTCCGAATTTTAACCTTTTATTAGAGTCTGAGCTTTATATTTTCTTAGGGAGTCCGAATTTTAACCTTTTATTAGAGTCTGAGCTTTATATTTTCTTAGGGAGTCCGAATTTTAACCTTTTATTAGAGTCTGAGCTTTATATTTTCTTAGGGAGTCCGAGTTTTTTTATTTTTTCCTTTCATTAGTGTGTTTAGTCAATCCTGCTTGTCCGGTTTTTAAAACTCTAAGTGTGTGTCCGAGGTTTGGGATTTATTTCAGGTTCTGATCCGGGTGTCACATTCTGATTAAAGCCTCAGACATTTCACTCCGTGTTTTCTCTCCGAGTTTGAACTTAAAAAACCTATTCAGTGACACAGTTCTTGCTTGGAAACCTACTGTTGTTTTCTGAAATGGCAAACAACAATCTGACTGCTATGGTGCAAAACCTCAAGCACAATGCTGAGGTAGGAAGTAACGACAAACCTCCTTTGTTGATAAACGAGCTTGATTTTCCTGAGTGGAAGGAGCGTTTCGAAAGGTATGTACGAGCAAAAGACATCAAAATCTGGTCGTGTATCGTTAAAGGATGTGGGGCTACTCCAGTTCGTACGTTGACGATTGATACGTATTTGGCACTCACTGATGACCATAAGAAATTTTATGACTGTGAAGAGAAAGCTATGTCAATGATAATGATGGCTATGACACAATCTATACTTCATACGTTCCGTAAGAGAAGTAGCTCGAAGGAGTTGTGGGATAGTATGATCGAGCGCTATGAAGGAAATGCAATGTACAAGAAGCGACATCTTGAACGTTTGAAGACTCAATTTGTTGTGTTCAAGGCTTTAAGAAATGAATCATTTGATGACACAGTGAACCGATTTTATCATCTGTTGAGCGAACTTGATAGAAGTCAAGAGGGTATCTACACTGAATTTGAGAAGGTTGAGAAGTTTCTGAATTGTCTTTCCAGAGAATGGAATATGTACACCGCATTGATTAGAGAGGGTGTTCTCTATAAGGAGCTCTCATTGGAAGAAGTTGTCCAAAAACTGAGGGGTTATGCTTGGAATATGGAAGATCAAGCATCTGATTTCGAGAAGATCCAAGATCCTCAGTTATATAAGGCTTCGAAACCAACGGATAAGGGTAGTAATGGTGGAGTTGGTGTTGCCTTGTATTTGGAGAATGAAGGTTCTGCAAGTGAACATGCCTTTATAAGCAACAATGACAGTTCAAGTGGAACAACCAATTCCAATCAAGGGATGTACTCATCTAGTGGAGCTCAGAAATCTCAAGGAACAAGCTTGAACATTCCTAAGATAGATGCAAGCTGTTTGAAGTTGATTGAAGAAAACATGAGTCTTTTGGCGTCCTTCATGACAGCCTACGAGAACTTCTGTCTTGGAAAACTCGTTGAACCGTCAAGTCTCGATGAGGACTTTGATCAGATAGATCAAGACGAAATGGAAGAACTTGATCTACAACTCAATATGGCACTCTTAGTCCGTAGAGCGAAGAAATTTCTGTTGAGAACGGGTAGGAAGTTCATAGGAGGTCAGACAAAGACTCGAATGGGAGTCGACATGTCAAAGGTAAAATGTTACAACTGCGGTATCTACGGGCATTTCGCACGTGATTGTCGAAAGCCGAAAATGGAAAGATCTGATAGAGAAAACGACTCCCGAGGAAATAATTCAAGACCTCACAACAATGCATCAACTGCTACCTCTAACTCAAGTGCTCGTTCAAGTGGGTCTGAAAATCTTACACCTTCGACAAACAATGATATGGTGGCTCAACCTCTACAGAGTGTGACTGAGCCTTATGATTGGGGTTGTGCTTTGGAAGACATCTCAGGAGCTATTGTGTCCCAAGCATTTATAGCTGAAATTGTGAACGAAGAAGTGTGTGAGGAGATTGTCGAAGAAACTAGCATTGAGGAACTTGCGGTTGTAGCTGAGGTTTTTGGGGAAGAGTTGGACTCGGGGAAGAGTTGGCTTTATTTTTGATTAACTGCATTGAGGAACTTGCGGTTGTAGCTGAGGTTTTTGGGGAAGAGTTGGCTTTATTTTTGATTAACTGCTCCGAGTCTCAGTAGTCCGAGCTTTGGCTTGGCCTTTGTCAACTGCTTCGAGTTTTCTAAAACAGTTCTGTTAAGCTATTCCTGGTCTGGATCAACATACGTTGTTAGTCCGAGCTTTGGTCAAGTTCCGAACTTTTGTCATATATTTTGATCTGTAGGTCAGAGTTTTGGTTGTGTAACTGTTTCGATTTCAAGTTTTTAGATTCGTGATCTGGGTGTTCATTCTTGTTTATAGGATAACCTATTTTGGTCTCTGTTTCAAAAGTTCAAAATTACAGTGGTCTATGTGACAGTAACTTTGCCAAAAATTGAATATTGAAGTTTACTGTGTGTAAATCGTATGCTGACTGTTCTGTAATTATATCTGATGAATGTGTTTTGTTTTTGGTTTATTTTCCAACAGAGATGGCAGAACAACCTCGTCCTGTTCGCGAGTTTCATCGTAATCACAATCAAATTGCGTTGCTAAACGAAAACGTTCGTGGTGGAGCCGAATATTCTGATATCATACGTTTTCTTCGAAATTCAAGAATTGGTTCCGCGATTTCAGAAAATATTCACCAAGTGCAAGCGTATATTGAGGATTTTTGGCGTACGGCTCAGATTGTTGATGATTCTATCAAAGCTACTGTTTCTGGAAGCTCTATTGTTATCACGAAGGCAGTTATTCGTGCGGCTTTGCGTTTTGGTGATTTAGATCATGGAAACACGTGCTATGTGCGGCAAATCCGTGAACGTGGGGTTAGATCTTTCAGCTACGTTGGTTCTTTTACCAGGAAGGAGATCTACAAGGGATTGATTATTGGGCAGTGGAGATACTTCTTTCATGTGTTGATGCAGTGTCTGTCTGCACGAAAATCGGGAACTGATACGATGGGTCATGATCTTCTTTCTGCGATGATTGGATTAACTTACAACCAGCCGTACAATTTCTCACTGATGATTCTCCAAGCTTTCAAACACCAGATTGGTCTGAAGGCAAATGATAAGCGTTTGATGATTCTGTATCCTCGCTTTCTTTGTCTTATTATTCGACATTTGTTGCCGAATCTTTCGTTCGAAGGACTCTACCTGCCTACGCTCAAGCACCCATGCCTATTCGTATTTTCACTAATTGTGCCAGGGTTAACGAGTCCAAAAGGACTGATGCTCGTCCTGTTACGACTCCCTTGCGTGGTGCTATTCTTCAAGGAAACTACAATCCAGAAATTGATCCGAATTGGTTAAACATTAGAAGTGGTGTTGATCAAATCTTTGTTGGAGGTATGCAAGCAGTTGTTGATGATGCTCACGAGCCCGTGGTTGTTCAACCTCAGGTTGATCTTCAACAACCACCGGTTAATCCTCCGGAACCTGAACCCATTCAAGAACCAGTGATTTCTGAACTAGTTGTTGTTGCTTCTATTCAAGAAATTGTGTCTGTTCAAGCTCCAGTTTCTACGTCTTCGGAAACAGGAGTTGCTGTAGAAACTGATGAGGTGATTTTAGAGCTTGATGCAGCTCTAGATGCGGGTCCGTCCTCCCGTACAGTTGACAAAGGGAAGCGTCCTATGGAAGAAGTTTTTGTGGATGACATGCTCACTGAAAAGGAATACCTTTTGTTAGTTGTGAAAGATCTTCAAAATCGTATTTCACCCTCTGAAAGAGAAAAGCTTGAGTTATTTCGAGCAAAGGTTGCTTCTTTCGGTCCCTCTTCCGACTGGAGTATACGCTTAGCTAGTTGGAATGACAGAGCGAACGATTTGGATTCAATCGTTTTTAGCTCGTCCTCTTCTGATGATGATGATGAGGACCGTCGTCGTCCTGATACTGATATTGTCTGTGTGCCAGTTCCTCTCAAGACGTACAAGAGACGACGTGTTACAGTTTCGGATCTTCAGTCTTCAAGTCCGGTAGTTGCTTCGGTCACGGTTACATCCAGCTCTGCTCCATCAGACTCCAGAGGTCTTCTAAATTTGGAGTTATCTGTAGCTCTCCCGTCTCTGTCTTCTTCACTTCCATTCACTTTCTTTGTGGAAGCTACCAGTATGGTTACTTCTATTCAACCAGTTACGCCAATGATGTCTTCTCCGATTCCTGCAGTGCCACTATTTGGGTCGTTATCTTCTCAAATGGGTACGGGTAATGTGTTTGCCTTATCAGGAAGTTCTCCTTTGCCACCGCAATCTAGTGCTTTCACCGATTTGCAAGCGCCAGAGACACGACAAGTACGTCCGAAGGTTGCTTTCGGTCCGAGTCCGCCAGTGCGATCGAAGAAAGGATCTCTGCGTCCTCCAGTTCTACCATCTTCAGGTCCTAGGCCATCCAGTGCACAGCCGTCTGGCTAAAGACCTCCTGCTCCTAGATCTTTTACAATTTCTGCTTCGAGACCATCAAGTTCAAGTCAAGGGCAGAACTTTCAGGAGTTTGTTCGTGGCAAGTTTCAGGATGCAGCCAAGGTCATGGTAAAACACAAGAATCAGATCTCTAGGCAGCAGAAAGAAATCGCTTTCTTGAAGAAAAGGGATGCAGTTTGAGACCAGCAGATGGCACAGCTCTTTCGTCTAACCAAAGATCAGAGTGTTCAGTTGGGTAAGTTCATAACACAAGATGCCTCGACTTCTGCCCGACAACAGATTTTGGTTAGTACTACGGATCGGCTTCTCGGGATTGTGACAGATCTCGTGTCACTCCTTGCTGCTCAGGGGGAGACTTCGGCTTCGGATTTTCAGGTTCAGGCTAAATGTAAGATGGATGAACTAAAGAAAATCAGAGACGATCTTGACAAGGACAAGGATCCCAATGCAACGAAGCAGGGGGAGCAGTCAAGGAGCGCACATGCTCCTGAAGCTGCAACCTCGGCTCATGTTGAGGGGGAGTCCTCGGGTGCAGCTGCAGGGGAGATAAAGGCCCTGTAGATACTGATACAAGTGCCCTATCTGATTCTGATCCTGCTGCTGATTTGGTTTTTTTAGCTGGTGAAGTGGTCGAGGAAATATTTGAAGATTGGCGAACTGATGACGAACTAGCTGGTAAGTTCAATTTCATTGAGACTGCGAAAGGGAAGGGGATTGAGTACGAGTCCTTACCGGTCAACAATGATGTTATCAGAGGCTTTGTGTTTGGCTGTGAAATGCCCGAAGAAATCTTTAATCCTATTCGAATTCCCGAGGAAGTTAGCTTGGCAGCTCACAAATGGTTTAAAGATCTCCCAGATGAAACTCAAAGGAAAAGGTATTTATCCACAAAAGGTGAGTATTCGGGTCAGATTCGAAGTTGGGATTTTGATGAGCAGCACGGCCTGGTAATGATCAAAAGGACCGATGGGGTACAGTATTTCAGGCCAAGGGCCAAGTTCCTTCAGACTCTTCCAGCTCGTGATCTCCATCACATTGCTCAGCTCGATCTCAACAACCATACAAATGTTGCTAGTATCAGAGGATTGATTCCTCATCTCGTTGCTGAGAGTCGAGAAAGTAAATGGAAGATGTTTAAGCCAGCAGTTGGTCGAGGAGTTAAGTACTTAAACAAGTTCACTGGTAAAGAAGAATGGAAGATGGTCTATCCTCCAGTGAGATGCCTCCGTAAAATTCCTATGCGTAAGTTTGATCTCGATAAATTTGACAACATAGGTTATTGGTATATCAATGGCAAGACTGGGGAAGCTGTGATTACCGAAAAGATAGTGACGGTTGAGATTGCTAAAATTCTAGATCCGATTTGGCTTGTCAACCTAAGGGAAGCGCATCTGAAGAAGCTTCGACGCCTGCCTCTAAAATACCTTGAAGAAGATCGTGTGCTAGCTGATCAGTTCATCAAGGTGGTTCAGTTCTGTGTGAAGAACAAGGTATGGGCAGGAAGCGAGTACTCGAAGAAAGGATGAAGATCTCAAGATCAATGAAGACCATGCACTGTTCAAGGGGGAGTTTGTTAATGCACTTTAGGTGATAAGTGCATGCCTTCCAATTTGTAGGGTCTTTATTGTACATATAGTGAAACTTAGTCCTAGTTTTATCCTTGGACATTTTGTCCAAGTTTTAGGCTAGCCTTTTGTCTGAGTTTTGTTTTGGACAAAAGTCTGAGTTTTGTGTAGTTGTTTGTCCGGGCTTTCTAGTTTGTCTTGAAAGTCTGGGGTTTGCCTTGTATATATACCTTTATGTGGAATAGACAAGGCGGCGATTCTGTGTGAAATTCTGTGCACCTAACCCTAATCATTGTGTGTGTGTTGTCTGGTGGCTACTGTGTGTGAGTGACGTCATTCATCTACCTCATCAAGAATACTCAGTGTATTCTTGATTTCTCTCACAAATATTTGCATTCTAGTGTTTCATCTACAGTGGTTAATCATCAGGTGGATTCCGCACACCTGTTGGTGGCTTTAGCTGAGTGAGATCTTGGATTGGGAGGCCTTACATAACTCAAACAAGTTACATGAGAATCAAAGGAAAGGGTGATATTCTATAGAAATCTCAACCACCATCTTCCACCTTTGTCTCCGCTCTACAACCCCCTTGTATACATCCCAGAGTCACCAAAGACGGGACGACCGGCCTGGATCATCCTTAAGAACACGGCACTGTCACTGCAGTTGCAAGCCTGCAACTACCATGGCCGCCATCACAATTGCCACTACATCAACTGCCGACGATTTAGATGGAGTGATGATCAATCGAGTTCCACTAAAACAAAATCGGTTTAAAGAACATTGTTATTTTACCTCATCAATTTCATGGTATTTGTAGGTCATTTTAGGTTCGTTTTGGGTTAATTTTATAAACTTTAATAATTTGCACAAAATTAAAGAAAAATTAATAGCATTTAGTCTTAACCATGAATATGTTACAAAATTAAAACCATAGATCCTGAACTTGAACTTGCAACTCCAAAACCTTAGACCTCAAAAGGCAATGCCATAGCAATGTTTTCTTTCAATTATTTGATAACCTTTCAATTGTTTAACTACATGAAAGAGAACAAATACTTACAAACCAAACAAGGCAATGCCGTCGTGATATTTTCTTTCAATTATTTGAATAACATTTCTAACATCAAAACGACTATATCAATTAAGCATACACTCACCATTTTCTATTTCTATTTTTCACACCCAATTCTCCAAACCTAGGGTTCCAGTGGAACATCATCGCACGCACCAGAACCCTTAAAAGATACTAAAAAAATTGAATGTGAGGTATCTAATCTGATGCAAGAGTATGTGCAAGTGTTGGTCGTCTTTGATCTCCGGCCCACTTTCCATTAAATCCCATCTTAATCGCAACAATGTCAAGATTGAACTAACAAGAGTTGTGATATCTACGTATCCGACTAGTTGATATATGGTCAGTATAATATAATATTGGTGAACATAGCCTTAACGAAGGAGATGGTTGTTACTCGGTTCGTCCAACGGACTAGTATGCATCTCGCTCCAACTTCCATAAACTAGATCTTTATGGTGTGGTTTGGTTATGATTCAATAGAAAAACAACTATAAGATTGTTTAGTGGATTTGGAAAAGTACATTATAGAATCATAACCAAAGCCCAACATAAAGAGTCTGTTTTTAGAACTAGGGGATTCAGCACTTTCTTAAATTCTGTAGTCAAAGGATTGACGATTACAACTTCATCAAAGTGTGGGAAGATGCATACCATACCATTATACGAACCGACTAGACAACTATCACCAAGTTAAAAACATGGTCATGAACATTATACTAACAATACATAAAGTAGCCATGAAATGTAGTTATAGTAAATATTCTAAGTCCACCATCGTCATTTTTTAGTTCACTAAGAAAAATATGGTTAAGATAAGATTTAATGGCAAGCCACCCAGAAGATAAATACGGTTAAGATGAGACACTTACACATACACTTCCATCTAAAAAAACCCTCACCTCCAATCCTTTTAGTATATATCTCCATAGTCACAGATCAAAGATGTGTTGATACCCTAGGTTTAGAGAATCAGCTGTGAATAAGAGAATATAGTGCGTCTATGATCTATTGACATATTTCGTTTGATGTTAGGTTTATATAACTTTTTGCAGCCTTTGTAACAAAAAAAAAACAATTAAAATTTTAGCTCAATCATACAATTATAATAACACAGATAAATGCACAATACCTTTTAAATTGATTATGTTGGACTAAAGATAGAAAAAAATGAAATGTTGCAATATCTATTTTCGGTCATCCCAAGAACCACATAAAACCGCAGTAACAAATTGTCAAATCAAACTATTGAAACTATAAACATAAATACCCAAAAAATGATACAGATATGGTCTGATCGATTAAAATTATGGTACGACTCAAGAGAATGCAATATTGTAGGACCGTGTTTCGGGACCGAAACCGTGATTCGTGTGAGATCGGTTCAAGACGGGAGAGATTAGAGATGATAAACAAACAACTTTGTATTAATCCGGTAGTAAAACATTACAAATCGGCCCGATTATATGATAACCGAACTAATACCAAAGGAGTACACATCCGGGGAGAGACCAAGTGGTGATCTCTCCCTGGTGAGGTCTCAAACCTCCTAAAATCTCCCCAATGTTTGAAATGGCAAGGGTTTTCTATTTATAGTCACACCCCTTGTCTTGCAAACACACACACGGTCAACCGAATAACCCTCTCGTTTGACCACTTCAAACGAGCGGGTCTATACACGTTCGGTAGACCGTTTCACTAACTATTACAAATTCAGCGTAAAATAAAACTAATCTATTCGACAAGCATCGGACACAAAATCTGCATCAACAAATTCCCCCTTGTCCGTTGCTGTCGAATGCTGAAAATGTAACTGCAATCGATCTTCAGTCAAGTATTCATCTTCTCTGTGTTACCAAAATTCCCCCTTGACCGATGATCCAGGTAAGTAGTATCTTGATGCTCCTTGTATAATATTCCCCCTTAAAGTACGCGTATCCGTGTTGGGTGTTGTGCAATTTCCTCAATTGACCGATCTTCCGCTGATCTTCCAATACTCCAACCGGCATTTGATAAGGGTTCCAATCTTTAAGAACTGCATCAAGTCTTGATCTTGTCATAAGGACTCTGTTTCATACAAGCATACTACATTGATAGAGATTTCTGGTGAACTGTCTTCTGTAAACCGTCTTTGTGGAATCGACCAAGTAATGCACTTTAATCTTCAGCATCAACACTCAGGAAAGTCAGCTAGACCAAGTGTATCCCTTGCAAGCTCAACCAAACGGCACGCTTAGTTGAACTACATCCAGATCTCATTGTCTTGCCTTTGTGAAGTTGACCACGTAATGCACTACGGACCTTCAGCATCAGTACTCAGGAAGTCAACTTGACCAAGTACATCGTTTGCAAACTCAACGAATTGAGTTACCCCCAGATCCCTGTAAAATCCCAAAGAAACATCAAACCCAAAACCGAATCCTGCAGGTCTTCAGTCTTAAACTATCAGCTTTCATAAAGATTCCCCCCAGGTCTTCAGTAAACAGCGCCTTGAAACAACTGTCGACTTTAGATACACCTGTATGTTTCCGTGCAAAACTCTTCACGCTGGCTGGAGAATTAATTAAAATCCTCAAATATGTGTCTATGCAAAACATTCTACGCAGAACCGTTTGTATCACCAGAATATCACAAACTCTACCACCTGTGATTGCGTTTAGAAATTTACCGAAGAAATTCAACATTTGAAAAATTTTTATCCCCCCATTTCTTTGGTAAAATCTCTAAACCATAACAGATTCTCTCCACTTCAAAGAAACTGTCATCAATTTCATAGAACAAATTCTCTCCACTGAGTAGAATTTATCTTCAAATGTTCACCAATTCCCTCCACAGAGCGGAACTGTCGTCAATCTTCACTGAACAGATTATCTCCACTGAGCAGAATCTTTCAAACATTATCGGTTTTTCTAAAAATCACGAAAGCAATTTTCTTCTTTGCATATTCTAGTTGATAATGAAAGTCCCCTAGCCCCGTAGGATCCGACTTGTATCCTCCCAAAGTTCTGCTAACACCTAATCTGAAAACTTCCATCATAGGCGTAACTCTTCGACTTTGTGAACTCGTTAGGACCTGTCTTAGCTCTCTAGGTTCCTCCAATCGTTACCAAATGCGAGAATATGACAATAAACAAAATTCTTTCGAGCATGTACGAACACCGATAATCAATCATAAACATTGACGTGCGGAAGTGAACATACCGTTTTGTTTTTGGCCCATAGTAGTAAGTCACCAAAATTTGACGCTTGCATCGGTAACCGTGACTACCCCACATAAAAAAAATCATTCGTTTTCATCAAGCTTCATCATCTCGCGCGCTCCCGAACCCGTACCAATTTTTGACGTTTGAAATTTAGAAGCCCGATTCAAATCAACTTCGTGAAAACTCGACCTCACGTCTACATAAAAAACATTTGGTCCAATAGAGCCCATAATTAATTTGACCAATCAAATAGGCCCACATTACTTGGCCTTTTGTTCGGTCTAACAGTTTCAAAACAATTTTCATCTCACTAAGTGGACCCAATAGAAAACAAATTCAAGGAATAAAGAAATGTAGCCATCATTTCCTTATGTAACCATTATATTCCAATAGTGGCCCACTTATCAGTCCATACTTAAACCCAAATATCATTTTAACAGCCCACCCCACCATACCTTGACCTATTCAAGACATCACATGCCCTAGATGCAAACATCAGCTGACATACATCATTTGCCTTCCTCTCTCTTCGATACACACACATCAGAAACAAGAGATTTTTTTTTAATCTCATGTTATTATCCACCTTCTACTCTCTTCGATTCAAACAAAGCAGGCTGTAACCCTCTGCACATTCAAACCCCAGCTGTAATCCTCTGCATCCTCAACCGCCATTAGTATATCATCAGCTGCTGTTAGCCGACAATAACCAGGTTCAGCCGCTGAGATTCATTTGCAAAGCCATCAGAATCGGAGAAGTTCACATCTGGTTGATCTTCTGGTCGTTTGAGAAGAATCCAAGCCGGCAATGAGTCAAGGTTCGATGAAGAGTGGGTCCGACGGACAGTGGGTCCGACGAAATTGTGTATCAACGAAACAGACTTAGATTGCTAGGTTGTCGACGAAACTGAAGGTCTTTTGGGCCTGACGAAACTGAAAAGCTATTTTGGGCTATCAACTTCAACGAAACAGGCCCACATGCCTAGAGACGAAACAGGCCTGATTGAGTTTTTGATGTTCGACGAAAGTGGAGGGGTGTTTCGTCATTGGATCAGTTTCGTCGGGAGTGAGTATGAAGAAACCCTAGTTTCTTTAAGCAGCCGCCAAGAACATCAAGAACAGAGTGTACTGTTACTTCCCAGATTTGTATAAAAACATTTTGTATATGATTTTTGATGATGATAACTTGAATATTTAGGTGAAAAACATAAAACCCAACACTCGTTTCAGCACAGATCTGAATATTCGGGTCCAGATCTGAGTTTTTCTCATTTTCACCCAAATTTTCTTCTTGAACAAAAATCACTAAAATCACAGATCTAGAGCACATGTGACTTAGTAAACGGTTAGATTTACTAAATCGGGCACCATGGCTCTGATACCAATTGTAGGACCGTGTTTCGGGACCGAAACCGTGATTTGTGTGAGATCGGTTCAAGACGGGAGAGATTAGAGATGATAAACAAACAACTTTGTATTAATCCGGTAGTAAAACATTACAAATCGGCCCGATTATATGATAACCGAACTAATACCAAAGGAGTACACATCCGGGGAGAGACCAAGTGGTGATCTCTCCCTGGTGAGGTCTCAAACCTCCTAAAATCTCCCCAATATTTGAAATGGCAAGGGTTTTCTATTTATAGTCACACCCCTTGTCTTGCAAACACACACACGGTCAACCGAATAACCCTCTCGTTTGACCACTTCAAACGAGCGGGTCTATACACGTTCGGTAGACCGTTTCACTAACTATTACAAATTCAGCGTAAAATAAAACTAATCTATTCGACAAGCATCGGACACAAAATCTGCATCAACAAATATCATCTTTACAGATTTTATAATGTACTTTTTTAAAGTACTCGTTGTTACCTTTCTTGACATATAACTCAAATGAGATATACATGAGAATCAAAGATAAGAACCAGTAATATTGTGCAACAAGCATGAATGTTCAAAAAGTTTAGCCAACATACTCCCTAAAGTTCTGACAAATGAAAAGTTATCAAAGTAAAAGAACTGCCTTCATACACTAATGGAACAACTCTCTAGATGCTTGTTCATTTCGCTTGGTTGATAGTTAAGTAACTCAAACAGGTTACATGAGAATCAAAGGAAAGGGTGATATTGTGTAGAAATCTCAACCACCATCTTCCACCTTTTTCTCTGCTGTACAACCCCCTTGTATATATCTCGGAGTCACCAAGGACAAGATGACCCTGGATCATCCTTAAGAAAAGGGCACTGTCATTGCAGCTACATCAAAAGCCGAGGATTTAGATGGAGTGATGATGAATCAAGTTCCGCTAAAGCAAAATCGGTCTAAAGAACATTGTTATTTTATCTTATCAATTTCATGGTATTTGTAGGTCAATTTAGGTTCATTTTGGGTTAATTTTGTAAACTTAGTAATTTGCACAAAATTAAGAGAAAAATTAATAGAATTTAGTCTTAGACCATGAATATGTAACAAAATTAAAACCATAGAACCTGAACTTGCAACTCCAAAACCTTAGACCTCAAAAGGCAATACCATAGCAATGTTTTCTTTCAATTATTTGAATAACATTTCTATTGTTTAACTGCATTTTTCTTTCAATTATTTGAATAACATTTCTATTGAATAACATTTAGCTCAATCATACAATTATAATAACACAGAAAAATGCACAATACCTTTTAAATTGACTATGTAGTAAACTTTAATAATTTGCACAAAATTAAGAGAAAAATTAATAGAATTTAGTCTTAGACCATGAATATGTAACAAAATTAAAACCATAGAACCTGAACTTGCAACTCCAAAACCTTAGACCTCAAAAGGCAATGCCATAGCAGTGTTTTCTTTCAATTATTTGAATAACATTTCTATTGTTTAACTCTATTGTTTAACTACATGAAAGAGAACAAATACTTACAAACCAAACAAGGCAATGCCATCGCAATGTTTTCTTTCAATTATTTGAATATTTATAACTCACCATTTTCTATTTTTCACGCACCGGAACCTTTGAAAGATACTAAAAAGATTTAATGTGAGGTATCTAATCTGATGCAAGAGTGTGTGCATGTGTTGGTCGACTTTGATCTCCAGCCCACTTTCCATTAAATCCCATCTTAATCGCAACAATGACAAGGTTGAACTTAGAAGAGTTGTGATATCTACGTAGCCGACTAGTTGATATATGGTCAGTATAATATAATATTGGTGAACATAGCCTTAACGAAGGAGACGGCCATTAATCGGTTCGTCAAATGGGTTGGTATGCATCTCCCTCCAACATCCATAAACTAGATCTTTATGTTGTGGTTTGGTTATGATTCAATAGAAAAACAAATATAAGATTGTTTTAGCAGATTAGGAAAAGTAAATTAAAGAATCATAACCAAAGCCCAACATGAGGAGTCTGTTTCTAGAACTAGGGGATTCAGCACTTTCTTAAATTCTGTAGTCAAAGGATTGACGATTACAGCTTCATCAAAGTGTGGGAAGATGCATACCATACCATTATACGAACTGACTAGACAACTATCACCAAGTTAAAAACATGGTCATGAACATTATACTAACACATAAAGTAGCCATGATATGTAGTTATAGTAAATATTCTAAGTCCACCCTCGTCATTTTTTTAGTTCACTAAAATAAATATGGTTAGGATAAGATTTAGTGGCAAGCCACCCAGAAGATAAATATGGTTAAGGTGAGAAACTTACACATACGCTTCCATCTAAAAACAACCCTTACCTCCAATCCTTTTAGTATATCTCTCTATAGTCACAGATCAAAGATGTGTTGATACCCTAGGTTTCGAGAATCAGCTGTGAATAAGAGAATATAGTGCGTCTATGACCTATTGACATATTTCATTTGATGTTAGGTTTATATAATTTTTTGCAGCCTTTGTAACAAAAAAACAATTAAAATTTAACTCAGTCATACAATTATAATAACACAGATAAATGCACAATACCTTTTAAATTGACTATGTTGGACTAAAGATAGAAAAAAAATGAAATGTTGCAATATCTGTTTTCAGTCATCCCACGAACCACATAAAACCGCAGCAACAAATTGTCAAGTCAAACTATGGAAACTATAAACATAAATAGACAAAAAATATGCAGATATGGCCTGGTCGATTAAAATTATGATACGACTCAAGAGAATGCAATGTCATCTTTACAGATTTTAAAATGTACTTTTTTTAAAGTAGTCATTGTGTAGGTCCCGTTTTTCCGGTGGATCGATAACGTAAACCTATCCTTGTTTATCACGAACACGGTAACGGGTGCGGAATCCCGTTGACGGTGCAAACCAAACAAAGTTAACAAGAACACGCGTAACCAAAAGATTCAATATCTATTGATTAGGGATGAGAACGATACAAACATATACACACAATGTTTACAGACTCTCTCTCAAAGTCACAGCTCTCGTCTCTCGTCCAAGTTTCACACAGAAACTAAGAGACCTATTTATACTAAAACAAAGACACAGACTTGACAAAACACAAATAACTCTCGGCGAAACACACAAAGTCGACGAAACAGAAGTGTTTCGTCGACAACCATTTCATATCCAACTTTTGTTTCGTCGATATTGTGTTGAAGCCCAATCCAAGTCAAAGTCCAATGCTAGTCTTCGGCCCATATATGAAGTTACGGCCGAGTCTTTGTTTCTGTTATAAGCTTTGACCAATATTCAACATAGGACAAGACTTGTGACATCACCATGACATCACAATGATGATGTCATGGTGAGGTGTAAACGGGAATGGCTTTCGGCGTTCCGTGCTTCGCGTGTCGAACTCTGGGGCGCACGACGGAGGAATGTCGTGACGTCGGGCTTGAGCCGGACCTAACCGAGTCGAAACCAAGTCGTACCGAGCCGAGTCGAACCGAGCCGAGTCGCGTCCACACAAAATGTATCAACAAACTCCCCCTTGGACGCTACTCGTGATGGTTCGTCTTCTGTGATTGTTCGTCTTCTGTGTCTTTCATGTCGGAGGATCTTCAAAGTCTTCACGCGACGTAAGAAGAAAGTGTATCAACAAACTCCCCATTTCATGTAGGAAGTGTGTTAACAAACTCCCCCTTAGAATGAACTCTCCATTGAGTCATGCTTGTGAATATTTTGATCTTCAATTCTTTAGATCCTTGTGGTGTTGATGAGAGGTCAGCGGCAACTCGATCATGTTTATCTTTTGAGTGCCTTCACGTCGTGTCTTCATTCCGAAGCTTGTCATCGAACATGTTCTCCTCGCCTTTAGCATCTGCACATGCAAGAAATCTAAATGCATAATGAGAACAACCGCTTGGAATATAGTTTCCATAAACAAACGACACATGTGAGATCGAATCTCAATCAAACACCAACCGACAACAGTTTGAAAGTTTAGAAAATGTTCAGTCTTAATCTTTTAACTTTCAAAACTCGTTAACTTCGACCACTTATGAAGATGCAATTGTTTTCCGGCTTACGATCAGGATTTTGGGTAGGATAGACTCGAGATCCAACATCGGTCAATCAAAAATAAAATAGAATAAAATCTTTTTGGCTTTTATAAAGTTTATATTAAAACACACCTAAAATCTTTTTGGAATTTTCATTTTTCAAAAATAAAGACGGAAAACAATAAATAAATATATACAAAGATGCAGAAACGAAATACAGTAAATAAATATTCACAGACATTCTTTTTGCGAGTTTCGAGGGTAAGAGAATCATATCAGTGTACGGTCATGTCAAAACGCTCTTTTTGTTCAATTAGTTAACATTAAGATAAGCATCCTATAACAATTATCGGTATTGTTGTCCACATAAGCTCAACTTATCAGATGTAATCATGCTTAGGAGATACCTTGAGGTATGATTTATACTTACCGACCGGTGTTCATCCACATCACGACACATTCCCGTATCAAGGTATGCACGAGAGTTCATCTTACCGGTGAGTATACCGATTATCATCTGTTTGACCGTATATGATGTGAGATTCTCACTTATTTTGATTGGAAAACAAGCCCTATGTGATAGAATCACTTATTTACTTATTTATGAGGAACTTGATTTTCGATGCATGAAGGGCACAGGAGCAAGTCCGTGAACAGGTCAGTACTTTCGTACAGCAGAGAGACGAACTTGACTCCCGGATAGATGTGATATTTTATCACTTATTTATTTGGACATGTGATTGTTTATCACTTATTGAGGTCGGATGCAATATGTACACGTATGTATAGTATCATGGAAGATCTAGACTTGCGTCCCCGTTATTTTTCGGTAAAAGATACAACCATGATACCCAGCAGATGATAAGCAGCATAAAGACCGAATATCTCAGAACCTCGGCAATCTCTCAAACGAAATTTCGGTACTAAGACCATATGCCAATGTGCGGTTCCCACCTGGTCTTGAGTCGATTTAGGATTTATATCACCCTGCACACTTTAAAATGATTGTGAGCCTACCGATACATCTTATATAGAGTTGCTTATCGTTTTTCAGTTTAGGTTTAAAGAGGTTTGGACAGACCACTGATGTACTATCATATTCTCTTTTTCTCGCCAGGAAACTCATTTTTGTTTTTCTATTGTTTTTGTGTTTTTGAAATTTTTCGATGTTTTTGGATTTTTCAAATTTTGGATTTACTCCCCCTAAAATCAACAAACTAAGATAAATTTTAAAAACACAAAGATATTTACAAAAATGATTTTCCGATGTTGGTTAACTCATGTTTTACCGCAATGTCGTTTACCAAAATTAAGTTTTAATCAGAAAAGATTTATCGAATTTTGGAAAAATCAGTTGGCACGTCGGTAAGCGGTGTGGACCATGACAACATTGACGAGTTTCATAGTGAAACAGTTAGGCGATTGTCGCGGCCCCCGACCCACCCTGTACGGAGTCGGGATCCGCGGTGCAGATTTCAGTGGTACCCGTGGTATTTAATTTATGCGACAGCGGAAGTCTTTTTACAACAGGATCTTTTCACCGTAAAATGCTCGTTTAATATATTACACAAAGTTTAAGGGATAAATCCCATAATTTACAATAAGTTGATTTCACACAGAAATCTTTATTTTTCAAAACACGTTTTATTGGTTTATTTACACTGAGCCACTTCTCTGAGCTTGATAGTGCTTTACTGCACTTTTCCTGGATCACACAGATCACCTGAAACATGTTTGAAAAAGGTTTTGTCAGCGGGGAAATACTGAGTGAATCATTCCATTTTCTAAAACGACCCGTTAGTTATAATTTGCAGTATTAAGAGCGATTACAATGTTTCTATCAACCAATTATCAAGAATGGGTATTTGTCACTCGATTCATTTCTGTGACTGTGGTCATACCACTATTGGGTCCCGTTGCCCTAATAGTGACGGTGTACTCACACAGAGTAATAATTACTCACACAGAGTAATATTCACTCACATAGAGTGATAAAAATAGTAATGTGCACAATACCCCACATACCAGCTGTAATTTGGTGATTACAAAGACTTAATCCCTGTAATTATAACCTTGAAAATAATTTGAGGTATTGTAATACTTACTTACAAACTGTGAGAAAACAATTTAAAAAGAAGAATGACTCACTTTGCAGATTAACGAGCAATAGATATAAGCCTACTGATTAGCCTTGATTACACCTAGTTTAACACAATGCACACACAGACAGGTTAGTAACTAATACAGCAGTTACGTCAATTCACGAGATTAAACCCTCACAACGATTAATCAGTGCAATACTCGACAATTCAGTCGGATTCACAACGAATAACAGAGCATAGTCCGAATTCGAACAGCACTCAAATATTCAAGTCGAAATCACGACGAATAATCAAAGTACAAGCTCAATTGAGCAGCACCCGGACTATCGTTGGATAGTTATAATCGATCGGACGTTGAATCGTAATAGCGATCGAGTTATTACCCTGATTGTGGCAGCATCCCGTGATTAGTGTGTGTGTGTTGGACTGTTTCTGTGATAACTCGATCTACATAACTCGATTTTACGTCGTTCCAAAGACAGAATTCAAGTCCCAATGCCTAGTATTTATACGTGAATTTGGCATCTCCCGCGTGTCGCGGAAGATGACAGGGATTCTTCCGCTACTCGCCTGGGAAACCCATCTAGCCTAGAGTAGCCTTGTTGTGGTTATAGCCCTGCTGAGTCGACGTTCAACGAAACTTAGCTCCCACGTAAAAGTTATTAAGATATTACCAACTAGGGTTTATCCCCCCCTAAGTTTTAGGGGCCCTGATCCTGATTCTGATTGTAATGAAAATTTTAGGGTTTATGCAGAATCACGTGGGTTTTTCAATTAGGGTTTCCTTATTACCTAATTACCATCCTAATTATGGATTTTAGTGACAGTTGTTACATCCTCCCCACCTTAAGAAAAATCTCGTCCTCGAGATTTACTGGAATAGATGAGGGTACTTTCGCTTCATTTCCGATTCCAGTTCCCAAGTGTATTCTGGTCCTCTATTGGATTCCCATTTGACTTTTACTAGTACTAGTCGTTTGTGCTTGAGAAACTTGACTTTTCTGAACTCGATCTGTAGTGGTTTCTCTATAAACTTCAACTTTTCGTTCACCTCTACATCTTGAAGAGGTACTACCAGGGATTCATCTGCTAAACATTTCTTGAGATTGGATACATGAAATACATCATGTACTCCAGCCAATTCTTCTGGTAGTTGTAAACGATAAGCAACTGGTCCGATTCGTTGAATCACTGGGAATGGTCCAACATATCTCGGACTTAGCTTTCCTTTCTTTCCGAATCGTACTACTCCTTTCCAAGGAGAAACTTTTAAAAGTACTCTATCTCCGACTTGAAATTCTAAAGGCTTGCGACGATTGTCTGCATAGCTTTTCTGGCGATCTCTGGCTGTTTTTAATCTTTCCTTGATCTGAGTTATCTTGTCAGTAGTTTCTTGTACTATTTCAGGACCTGATAATTGACTTTCTCCGATTTCTGCCCAACATACTGGAGTTCTGCACTTACGTCCGTACAGTGCTTCAAATGGTGCAGCTTCGATGCTTGAATGATAACTATTGTTATAGGAGAATTCAATTAATGGCAATTGGCTATCCCAATTACCACCAAAGTCAATTACACATGCTCGGAGCATGTCTTCTAGAGTTTGTATTGTCCTTTCACTCTGTCCGTCTGTTTGTGGATGATATGCAGTACTTAGATTTAGTCGAGTTCCCATTGCTTTCTGAAAACTTTTCCAGAAATGAGAAGTAAATCGACTATCTCTATCCGATACAATAGAGAGTGGGACTCCATGTAGGGATACTACTTCGTCCACGTATAGTTGTGCTAACCTTTCCATGCTAATGGTTTCTTTCATTGGTAAGAAATGAGCTGATTTGGTTAATCGGTCTACAATTACCCAAATTGCATCATTCCCTCTTTTTGTTTTGGGTAACTTAGTAACAAAATCCATTGTTATGAGTTCCCATTTCCATACAGGCATTTCTAACTGTTGTAGTAGTCCTGAAGGTTTCTGGTGTTCAGCTTTAATTTGTGAACAAGTTAAACACTTGGATACGTATTCGGCTATATCCTTTTTCATTCCTATCCACCAGAAATGATTTCTTAAATCTTGGTACATCTTATTGTTTCCTGGGTGCATGGTATACCTAGATTTATGAGCTTCTTCTAAAATCTTATTTCTTAACTCTCCTTGCTTAGGTACCCAAATTCGTTTCTTATGGAATTTCCAAACTCCATCATTTCCTTGTTCTAGTTCTTTTAAGTAACCTTTCATTCCTTCAGCATCATCTTGGATTGCTGTTTTCTGAACTTCTTTGATTTGTGTCATTAAATCTACTTGTAGATTTAATCTCAGAGCACGGACTCGTTTCTGTTTCTCATGGTACTTACGACTTAAGGCATCTGCAACCACATTTGCCTTTCCTTCGTGATATTGGATATCACAATCGTAATTGCTTAGCATCTCCATCCATCTTCTTTGCCTCATGTTTAACTCTTTTTGCCCAAATATATATCTTAGACTTTTATGATCTGTATAAACAGTAAACTTACTTCCATACAGATAATGTCTCCAGATTTTAAGGGCAAAGATTATGGCTCCTAATTCTAGATCATGAGTCGTATAATTTTCTTCGTGCTTTTTCAGTTGTCTAGAAGCATACGCAATTACCTTCTTGCGTTGCATTAACACACATCCGTATCCTAATTTTGAAGCATCACAATATACTTCAAAGTCTTCTGTTCCTTCGGGTAAAGCTAAGATTGGTGCATTCGTCAATCTATGCTTTAAAATCTTAAAGGCTTCTTCTTGTCTAGGTCCCCATTCAAACTTAGCGGCTTTACAGGTTAACTTAGTTAATGGTACGACTATTTTAGAAAAATCTTTGATAAATCGTCTATAGTATCCAGCTAAGCCTAGAAAACTTCTTATCTCCATAGCTGTTTGTGGAACTTTCCACTTCGTAATTGCGTCTATCTTAGCAGGATCTACATGGATACCTTCGTGATTTACCACATGACCTAAGAATTGTACTTCTTGCAGCCAAAATTCACATTTCGAGAATTTGGCATAAAGCCTTTCTTTTCTTAACACAGTTAAGAGAACGTGTAAATGCTCACAATGTTCTTTTTGGCTTTTGGAGTAAATAAGTATATCGTCGATGAAAACGATCACAAATTTATCCAAGTATGGTTTACAGATTCGATTCATCATGTCCATGAATGCTGCTGGGGCATTCGTTAATCCAAAGGGCATGACTGTAAACTCATAATGACCATACCTAGTTCTGAAAGCAGTTTTAGGTATGTCTTCTTCTTGTACCTTCAACTGATGATATCCAGATCTTAAATCTATCTTAGAGAAATACCTAGCTCCTTGCAATTGATCAAAAAGATCATCAATCCTAGGTAGTGGGTATCGATTCTTAATTGTAACCTTATTCAATTCTCTATAATCGATACACATTCTCATCGATCCATCTTTCTTTTTCACAAACAGTACTGGTGCACCCCAAGGGGATGAACTCGGTTGTATGAATCCTTTGCTTAGTAATTCATCTAATTGCTTTTTCAATTCTAGCATTTCGGTAGGTGCTAATCTATAAGGTGCTTTAGCTATTGGTGCAGTACCTGGAATTAAATGAATTCTAAACTCTACTTCCCTATCAGGTGGTAATCCAGGTAATTCTTCTGGAAAAACGTCTGGGTATTCTGAGACTACGGGGATGTCCTGAAGTTCTTTATCTTTAGTGTTAATGATTACTGAAATCATATACACCATTTCCTGTTTTCTCGAATAACTAGCCAATTTCATTACTGAGATAAATTTCAGTGGCTTTCGAGGTTTATCTCCAGTAATTAAAATTATTTCTCCTGAAGGGGTTTGAATTTCTACTGCATTTTTGTCACATAGGATTCGAGCATGGTTGGCTATTAACCAATCCATTCCTAATACTACATCGAATCCTGCTAAATTCATTGGTAACAAATTTGCAGAAAACTTATGGCCTAATAATTCTATTTTTCCTTCTTGCCAGATTTTATCTAATTTTACAGAATTTCCTTTTGCGGTTTCTACTGTGAAGTTTTGCCTAAGAGTGGTTAATGGTAACTTAAGATCTTGGCAAAACAAAGTATTTATAAAACTTTGGTTCGCACCAGAGTCAAATAATACTTTTGCAAATACGTTGTGAACTAAGAACGTACCAGCTATCACATCGGGGATGAGTTCGGCCTCTTGAGTGGTCAGCTGGAATGCTCGCGCATTTCTCTTGGTTGTTCCTTCAGCTGGTTTGGCTTGGTTAACTACAGGTTTAGCTAACTTAGGACATTCAAATTGAAAGTGTCCCCTTTCTCTGCAATTATAACAAACTTTTGTTTTCTTCCTGCAGTCTTCTTCCCGATGTCCTTTCATTTTGCAAAAATTGCAAACCATATTGCATTGTCCATAATGCTTCTTTTTGCAAATTTTGCAGAAAGGAGATGATGAGGATTGCCCGGTTCCTCTTTTCTTGGCATTACCCACACGAAATCCCTGGGTAATCTTTTGAGCTAATTCCTTCTTGCGATCTTCTTCTCTTGTGCGTACCAATTCATCTGTTAGGGTGTTAGCTAATTCTACAGCATCGTCAATAGTACGAGGTCTCGCAGCTTTAACGATGTTTCGGATTTCACTAATTAAACCCCAGATGTAACGAGAAATAAGTACCGGTTCTGGCGAAGCCAGTGATGGTACTACCCTTGCGTATTCAAAGAATGTCGAAGTATAGCCTCGACAATCTACTCCTGTCATGCGGTGACTAAGGAATTTGTTTGCCATCTGTTCCTTCTCGTATTCGGGACAGAATTTTCTTTCTACCAAACTCTTAAATTCTCCCCAACCTATGGCATAGGCTATCCTTCTTCCTTTTGCCTGGAGGACCGTGTTCCACCATTCTAATGCTCCTTCTTTGAACAGATTTGATGCATACATCACTTGATCCTCTTTGGCACATTTGCTTATTGCGATTACTGCTTCGGTTTTCTCTAACCAACGCAGTGTTGCAGTTGCCCCTTCGTTACCTGCAAATTCAGCGGGTTTGCAAGCAAGAAATTCTTTGTAAGTGCAACCAGACGTTGCAACTTTCATTATTTTAGGGAGTGGGGCTCGTTGCGGATCATGATCGTCATGATTGCCGCCTCCATTTATGCTGTTACTGCCGTTATCTTCTGGAATACGTTTACTAGGAATTAATTGTGGTTCGGCAGGTTTCTAAACAGCAGCTACAATTTCTGGAATAGCATGAGCTATCCCTTGGGTTATAAAGTGCTCGATATCTTGTCGAGTTATATATTGATCTTCTTGTTCTTGCTCAGATTGATTTACTTCATTAATTGGTTCATTGTTAGCGTTTTCCATCTGCTAATGTGGTAAAATTATTAGTGTCTAACTTATCAATGATAAAATTCACATAGATAAACACATAGATTATCACAACATACAAGCATAACCCAAAATTGTCGATTTCTCGACTTTTACTTTGTTATGGTAAATTGTATATGCATCCATACACACCGTATTTTACAGAGTTTTATTGCCCATTTTACAGAATTTTAAGTTACTATCATACAATACGGCTTTCTGTGGTTTAACTGACGGTTCTAGTAACGATGCTCCCTCTCATCGTACTTCCAAGTTAGATGCTCCCCCATTTCCCTGATCCTATTACATGTACCTATCAGTTCTTCACCGAACTGACGGAGTTCAGCTAGGTTTTCATTACTCATGGGAGGATTTGGGAGTGGTTCTGGGTCAAATTGTGGAAGGAAGCTATAAGGACTGTTGACTATGTTTTGGAATTGCCAGTCGTTGGTCCACCATTCCTCCATTTGGCCAAATGGTCTGGTATGAACTAGTGGGTCTGGAATAGCTGGTCCTAGGTTTAGTGGGAATTGAACTGTAGTCGGGTAAGAGAAGAGATTATCATTGATAGGCTCTAAAACATCACAATTTTCCAGTAGGCGATCTATTTCGTCCTGGAACGTGATTTCCTCAGATTGTTTAGAACTTTCGCCAATCTCTATTCCCTTTTGTTTCAGATCTATTCCTATTTCCTGTTCGGGTGGTTTTGGACTTTCTCCAGTTTCTATTTCCTTTCCCTTGCTCATGATCACAGGATTTTCTATTTTAGGGAGTCTCCTAGTGGCAGGTTTCCTACGGCGTACTTTCCTCCACCCTACGTATCTTCTCTTCTTTTTAGGTTTGGCTTTTTCCAGTGGTGGAGCTTTGAATTCCACAGGTTCTTCTATGTCAGCAATGTAACCAGTAAAGTCGTGAGAGACTTCGATAGGCACTGGATATAAGTTGAGATTCTGAAAGGCTTCCGACATCTCATTCATGCTGCATAGCATATATGCAAAATGCAATGTTAAAACTTTGGAACAAAGTTTAACAAACAAACACTGAAGTTTTATTGCATATTACTTTTTGTACAGAAATAACGGAAATAAACACACTGGGATTTTATTTATTTATTTACGGGATTGTGATTTTTCTTACTAGCCCCAACTTATCGGATATTTAGAGATTAACATTTTCTGCTACAGTAGCTAGCATATAGAGATTTGCCCATTTCTCGTCTATTTTATCTTCCCAAGGTGTACTATTACCTAATTCTGGGACTTCTGGGTTAAACCTAACTTTCTTGGTTCGGGGTTTCTTTGTCTCCTGACTCTTTTTAAGTATCGAATCCCTTTTCTCTGGGGAAAGTGGATTCTCATAGTTTGCCTTGCGGACAAAGATTCCTTCTTCTAGGTTTACTGGGTTTCTAGAAGAAGACGCAATATCTATTTTGTGGTAGATAGCAGACAGCTTTTGCTTACCCATACTGTAACTAAGAATAGCCAGTTAATAAAACATATAATCACCGAATAACAATTAGTAAAATTAAGCATTTGGACAAAATACTTAATTTAGGCTTAATCAGTGGCTCGATCAGTGGCTCAATTTAATCATTAGCCCTGATCCCACCTTCTGTCGCGGCCCCCGACCCACCCTGTACGGAGTCGGGGTCCGTGGTGCAGATCCAGTGGTACCCGTGGTATTTAATTTATGCGACAGCGGAAGTCTTTTTACAACAGGATCTTTTCACCGTAAAATGCTCGTTTAATATATTACACAAAGTTTAAGGGATAAATCCCATAATTTACAATAAGTTGATTTCACACAGAAATCTTTATTTTTCAAAACACGTTTTATTGGTTTATTTACACTGAGCCACTTCTCTGAGCTTGATAGTGCTTTACTGCACTTTTCCTGGATCACACAGATCACCTGAAACATGTTTGAAAAAGGTTTTGTCAGCGGGGAAATACTGAGTGAATCATTCCATTTTCTAAAACGACCCGTTAGTTATAATTTGCAGTATTAAGAGCGATTACAATGTTTCTATCAACCAATTATCAAGAATGGGTATTTGTCACTCGATTCATTTCTGTGACTGTGGTCATACCACTATTGGGTCCCGTTGCCCTAATAGTGACGGTGTACTCACACAGAGTAATAATTACTCACACAGAGTAATATTCACTCACATAGAGTGATAAAAATAGTAATGTGCACAATACCCCACATACCAGCTGTAATTTGGTGATTACAAAGACTTAATCCCTGTAATTATAACCTTGAAAATAATTTGAGGTATTGTAATACTTACTTACAAACTGTGAGAAAACAATTTAAAAAGAAGAATGACTCACTTTGCAGATTAACGAGCAATAGATATAAGCCTACTGATTAGCCTTGATTACACCTAGTTTAACACAATGCACACACAGACAGGTTAGTAACTAATACAGCAGTTACGTCAATTCACGAGATTAAACCCTCACAACGATTAATCAGTGCAATACTCGACAATTCAGTCGGATTCACAACGAATAACAGAGCATAGTCCGAATTCGAACAGCACTCAAATATTCAAGTCGAAATCACGACGAATAATCAAAGTACAAGCTCAATTGAGCAGCACCCGGACTATCGTTGGATAGTTATAATCGATCGGACGTTGAATCGTAATAGCGATCGAGTTATTACCCTGATTGTGGCAGCATCCCGTGATTAGTGTGTGTGTGTTGGACTGTTTCTGTGATAACTCGATCTACGTAACTCGATTTTACGTCGTTCCAAAGACAGAATTCAAGTCCCAATGCCTAGTATTTATACGTGAATTTGGCATCTCCCGCGTGTCGCGGAAGATGACAGGGATTCTTCCGCTACTCGCCTGGGAAACCCATCTAGCCTAGAGTAGCCTTGTTGTGGTTATAGCCCTGCTGAGTCGACGTTCAACGAAACTTAGCTCCCACGTAAAAGTTATTAAGATATTACCAACTAGGGTTTATCCCCCCCTAAGTTTTAGGGGCCCTGATCCTGATTCTGATTGTAATGAAAATTTTAGGGTTTATGCAGAATCACGTGGGTTTTTCAATTAGGGTTTCCTTATTACCTAATTACCATCCTAATTATGGATTTTAGTGACAGTTGTTACAGCGATATTTGAGTTCAACGTGTCAGGCTAAAGAGTGTTGTACAAGATGATAATAGTTCAAAAAGCAGCAAAAAAAAAACGACAAGTATAGAAGAGATTAGAAATTCAAAACCGTATTCTGCAACTGCTTCGTGCATTGCCAGAAATTTGAGTGCTCTCCTAAAGTGGATATCCACCCGGTGTGGATTTCAAATTCAAATTTTTGTAGCTACTGAGAAATCTCTTCACAGCAACAAGATCATAAACCTTTGGGTCCGGCTAGTCTTCCACATTGCACCAGCGAAGGTCTTTGTCTTTCTCCTTCAGAAGTAGTGTGCGGTTGTTCAATCCATGCCAAGGCATCCGCACACCCAGTTGGTTTGTTCAACAAACACATTTTCTTCAATCACACCGCGAAGAAATGTACACTGCATGTTCATTTTGTCGATTGTGAACTTCAGACGTGCTGCAGGTGCGTACATTTTGATTTGAATCTATCCCGGGGACCCGATCAAAGCCTTTAACAATCAAACCTTGAAATGATTTGCATTTTGTCGAAGATGGAAATTTCTTTCAACAGACAACTCTGTTTTCTTTTCTTTTTCTCTCCATCAAAGGCAACAATTTCTTCTATCGCCTATCTTGTGCAAGGACATTCCACTATCAATAATCCTATGACTATGGATAGTTCCTCCTGGAACTTCCTGCACACTCACTCAGAGATTAGTTGGAGAGGGGGACCCAAGCCTTCATAGACTTGGGTTGCCCCTGAGAATCAAGAAATATAATTTCAATTTCTTGAAGATTTTCAAACACCGCACCTCCCCCTGAACTTTCACCCGTTTTAGGTTTCCAAATTTGTTTTTGTTTACCAGATTGAGTTTTGTAAACAGATTTTGAAACTTCTGGGTTTAATGGTTGTGAAGAACTTGGTTCTCTTTTGACCGTTTTGGCTTCAGATTTTAAAGCCTTTTCAACAGCTTTGACGTTTTGACGTCGTTGTTTTGTTTCTTGTTCTTTAACAGTTCGTTTATCATGTTTTGGTGAAACAGGACGACGTTGTGGGTGAACCTTTTCAGGTGGGGCTCTTTCAACAAAATTTGGTTTGGGCGAGTTTGTGCAGTCTTTAATGATGTGCCCAAATTTCCCACATTTGAAGCAAGTTCTCCTTTCAACAAACTTAGGAGAATCTGATCGACGACCTAACGTAGAAGTTGTAGACCTAGAGGTACTAGCTTCACACCCGTTTGTGTGTTGGGTGTAATTGTTATCACTATTACGTTTCAAAATGTTGACTTTTTGTACAAAATCGGTATTAGATTTATTTTCAAAAGTCTCCACTTTATCAGTACCTTTGGAGGCCACAAACTTAACGTCTTTTGTTTTCTTCTTGTAATAAGCTCCTTTTGAATCAACCATAGCCTTTGGCTTTGGAGCTCGTTGTTGTTGTTTACCCTTAAAAGCAATTGGTTGTTGCTTTGTCGGTGATTTCTGTTTTCCAAATTGTTTTCTGATTTCAGCTTTTGGAATTGGATCACATTGAGTTACAATGACTCCTGGAATTGTCTTTCCCAAAAACTTGTTTGTAGTATCTTCAAACACTTTGTCAATCAAAGATTGATTGACGTTTTTGATTGGAAAATCTTTGTTTGAATAAATTTTACTATCACCGACCAAAGTATACAACACGTTATCACTTTTAACAGCAGACACACTTTCCTGGTCATTCTTGACATCTTTGATAGCTTTGACAGGATCTATCACTTGCTTGGCAACAGGTTGCACGGCAGGAGCAGGAGGATCACAAAGAATATGATTCTCAATTGGAATTTCTACTCCTTTCGTCTCATCAAGTGATTCATCCTGGTCACTCACATCTGATTCATCATCTGAAGAATCATAGTCCTCAATGGTTGGAGGACTTTGATTTGAAGCACATGATGACTTTTCTTAGTTATCAGATGAGCCCTCCGATGAATTGTCCGGTTTGAACCCTAGGCCAATAGTAACTTCCTCATAATCATGAGGCACACTGGGTTCATACCAAGGCATATCCTCTTCATCGGGCATTTTGGTATAGTTGTGTCTCAAAGGGGGTGGATACGCCTTATACCCTACGCCTTTCACATTACCTTTCAGTTTTTGAACGTCTATGATGTGATCGAGCACAAATCGGGAGTTAGAATATCTCTCCAATTTTTGCTTGATAGCATCATGCTCGCATTTGGCAATGGCTAGTTGCTTTTTGGTTTCCTCAACAATGTTTATGTACTCATTTATGCTCACTTGTTTATGATAAACCACTTTGTTAACTTCGGACACGCTTTTCTTTAATGTCTCGATTACAGATTTAAATTCCTTTTCGTTTCGAATTAAAGCCATATTTGCCTCTTTGCACTTAGACAGCTCAATAACCAAACTTTGATTATGACTATGAACCGTTTCCGATTCACGTTTCAAATCAGCACATTTAAGTTTCATATCAGCACAATCACTACAAATGCTAGGAGTTTTAGATTTTACCTGACTTGTAGAAGCTGTGACATTAGCCATAAAGGCAATCTGAGAAGAGAAAGATCCATCTTTAGTGAGAATCTTCTCCATTTCTTTCGATGTAGCATCAGCTTTCTTGATCAAGTCAGATTTTTGACTTTTTGTCTCCTTGGCATCATCCGACAAACTATCAGTTTCAGAATCCATTCCCTCCTTGATGTCCGATTCTGAACTGTAATCACTCACACCTGAGCCATCTTTATCAGTACTGCCACTATATCCTGAACCGTCATCATTTCCCGAAGATTCACCATCGTTGACATTCTTGATGATTTTAGCATAAAACACAGTTCCTCCTTGATCTCCACCTCCACATTGTACAGACCAGTCACACCTTTCATCAGTTTGATTTGAGTTGGACGTGGATGTAACTGTTTGATTTCTAAAAGGATTCTGGTTGCCCTTTTGAGGTTGAGCTTGAGATGGTTTTGGAATATAGGCATTTGGATCAAAAGGTCTTCCAAATGTTTGTGGTTCGACTTGTGGTTGTGATGGAACAGGAATATAAGCCCTCGGATCGAACTGAGGTTGAGTAGTACTAACTTGAGGTGGAGGTTGGGGTGTTGGAATAGGAATATAAGCCCTCGGATCAAAAACCTATGTAGGAGCTGAATGTGGAAACGGAAAGAAGCTCGGCATTGGATTGTTATTTGTGAGTAATTACTTGAAACACCAAATGCGAAACCCAAATGAACGACAAGGCCCAAACCACCTTCCACGAAAAATTAAAAATAGTTGGGCTGGAAGTTGTCTATTAAGAATAACGGATATGGGCTGATAACTGATGGAACCCAAGAAAAAAAAAACAATCCACTTTAAATTGTTGAGCCTACACGAAGAATATAGGCCCAAATCACCACAAAATAAATCTGAGAGTCCCAAAAAGAATTAGTTAAATTCTTCTCATTCTCTTTAACCTCAACAATGAAGATTGACTTTCAATATAATCTGACACTTGCCACTAAAATTAATTTTATTGGACCTCAAAGCTCAAACACTTGATAATAGATTTCTTATGCAGTCAAATCAAATCACAATCCAGGTTATTGGACCGATGGAAATTTTTGTTTTATTATGCCACTCAATTGTATGATAAATGACCAAAACTAGATGGTATTGAATGACGACAAAACTCTATTGAAAATGGTTCTGATTAATTAAACAAAGATGTCAGCCCAGTTGTTAACAAGGTGTCGGCCCAGTAGTTTTTTTTTTTTTTTTAAAAAAAATTCAGCCCAGCACATGCGACAAAAACCTTGAATAGTGAATTAATCGACGAAATAGAATTATATATGTTGTTTGGCGAAACAAAAGCCCAATTCTGATGACGAAAAGAAATTTTGTTTTGGGCTTAATACTCGACGAAACACAAGAAGCCCAACTTTGGCGAAATGGATTCAAGCCCACAGAGTCAACGAAACAAAAGTTAAGAGTCCAACTAGTGTTTCGTCGAGTAAGTTTGACGAAAAGGAATTCATGTTTGTTTCGTCGTTTATGTTTTGATGAATCACTTCTGTTTCGTTGAATATCTGTTTCGTCAAAAAGGTAACTGGGTTGGTGAAAAGTTGGTGACTGCTTTCGGCTGAACCTTATCTGATCTGACACTAGATACGACTTTTTCAATACATTCCCATACCCAACATACCAACCGGTAAAGTGTGTAATATTTTAATCCTTTCTCACTTCTCAAAGCACAAACAACTTTTCAAATGATTTTTAAAGATCAAAAAGTGAAACATGAAGAACCCTTTGAATATAACTGAAGAACACGATGAAGATTTGAACTTTCCAGTGACCGAACAATTTTCCGAAAACCCGAAAATGCACAAAACTTTTACTAAAAACCCGGTGTATCACAAGAACAATCAATTTAACAAGGTTTTTGATAAAACTTTTGGCAAAACAACAAGGTTTTCACTGAGTTTAGCTACTTTTTCAGAAAATATATGGGTTTTTCAAGAACAACTCGATAAAAACCGAAACTTGTTTGGTTTTAAACAAGGATTAGAGCCAAAGCTCTGATACCAATTGTAGGTCCCGTTTTTCGGTGGATCGATAACGTAAACCTATCCTTGTTTATCACGAACATGGTAACGGGTGCGGAATCCCCGTGACGGTGCAAACCAAACAAAGTTAACAAGAACACGCGTAACCAAAAGATTCAATATCTATTGATTAGGGATGAGAACGATACAAACATATACACACAATGTTTACAGACTCTCTCTCAAAGTCATAGCTCTCGTCTCTCGTCCAAGTTTCACACAGAAACTAAGAGACCTATTTATACTAAAACAAAGACACAGACTTGACGAAACACAAATGACTCTCGGCGAAACACACAAAGTCGACGAAACAGAAGTGTTTCATCGACAACCATTTCATATCCAACTTTTGTTTCGTCGATATTGTGTTGAAGCCCAATCCAAGTCAAAGTCCAATGCTAGTCTTCGGCCCATATATGAAGTTACGGCCCAGTCTTTGTTTCTGTTATAAGCTTTGACCAATGGACAAGACTTGTGACATCACCATGACATCACAATGATGATGTCATGGTGAGGTGTAAACGGGAATGGCTTTCGGCGTTCCGTGCTTCGCGTGTCGAACTCTGGGGCGCACGACGGAGGAATGTCGTGACGTTGGGCTTGAGCCGGACCTAACCGAGTCGAAACCAAGTCGTACCGAGCCGAGTCGAACCGAGCTAAGTCGCGTCCACACAAAATGTATCAACACATTGTTACCTTTCTTAACATATAACTCAAATGAGATACATGAGAATCAAAGATACGAACCAGTAATATTGTGCAACAAGCATGAATGTTCACAAAGTTTAGCCAAGATACTCCCTAAATTCTCATAAATGAAAAGTTATCGAAGTAAAAGAACTGCCTTCATACACTAATGTGTGGGTAAAAGCTTTCCCAACCATAATTTATTTTTATGCGAGTTGCATTCACTCGACGCCAAAAATGTAACATCAAAAAGAATATCTCAACTGAGCATACACTCACCATTTTCTATTTTTCACACCCAATTCTCCAAACCTAGGGTTCTAGTGGAACATCATCGCATGCACCAGAACCCTTAAAAGATACCAAAAAGATCGAATGTGAGGTATCTAATCTGATGCAAGAGAATGTGCAAGTGTTGGTCGTCTTTGATCTCCGGCCCACTTTCCATTAAATCCCATCTTAATCGCAACAATGTCAAGATTGAACTTACAAGAGTTGTGATATCTACGTATCCGACTAGTTGATATATGGTCAGTATAATATAATATTGGTGAACATAGCCTTAACGAAGGAGACGGTTGTTACTCGGTTCGTCCAACGGACTAGTATGCATCTCCCTCCAACTTCCATAAACTAGATCTTTATGGTGTGGTTTGGTTATGATTCAATAGAAAAAGAACTATAAGATTGTTTTAGCGGATTAGGAAAAGTACATTAAAGAATCATAACCAAAGCCAATACAAAGAGTCTGTTTCTAGAACTAGGGGATTCAGCACTTTCTTAAATTCTGTAGTCAAAGGATTGACGATTACAACTTCATCAAAGTGTGGGAAGATGCATACCATACCATTGTACGAACCGACTAGACAACTATCACCAAGTTAAAAACATGGTCATGTACATTATACTAACAATACATAAAGTAGCCATGATATGTAGTTATAGTAAATATTCTAAGTACACCCTCGTTATTTTTTAGTTCACTAAGATAAATATGGTTAAGATAAGATTTAATGGCAAGCCACCCAGAAGCTAAATATGGTTAAGATGAGACACTTACACATACACTTCCATCTAAAAAAACCCGCACCTCCAATCCTTTTAGTATATCTCTCCATAGTCACAGATCAAAGATGTGTAGATACCCTATGTTTAGAGAATCGGTTGTAAATAAGAAAATATAGTGTGTCTGATCTATTGACATTTTTCGTTTGATATTAGGTTTATATAACTTTTTGCAGCCTATGTAACAAAAAAAAAAACAATTAACATTTTTAGCTCAATCATACAATTATAATAACACAGAAAAATGCACAATACCTTTTAAATTGACTATGTTGTAAACTTTAATAATTTGCACAAAATTAAGAGAAAAATTAATAGAATTTAGTCTTAGACCATGAATATGTAACAAAATTAAAACCATAGAACCTGAACTTGCAACTCCAAAACCTTAGACCTCAAAAGGCAATGCCATAGCAGTGTTTTCTTTCAATTATTTGAATAACATTTCTATTGTTTAACTCTATTGTTTAACTACATGAAAGAGAACAAATACTTACAAACCAAACAAGGCAATGCCATCGCAATGTTTTCTTTCAATTATTTGAATATTTATAACTCACCATTTTCTATTTTTCACGCACCGGAACCTTTGAAAGATACTAAAAAGATTGAATGTGAGGTATCTAATCTGATGCAAGAGTGTGTGCAAGTGTTGGTCGACTTTGATCTCCAGCCCACTTTCCATTAAATCCCATCTTAATCGCAACAATGACAAGGTTGAACTTAGAAGAGTTGTGATATCTACGTAGCCGACTAGTTGATATATGGTCAGTATAATATAATATTGGTGAACATAGCCTTAACGAAGGAGACGGTCATTAATCGGTTCGTCAAATGGGTTGGTATGCATCTCCCTCCAACATCCATAAACTAGATCTTTATGTTGTGGTTTGGTTATGATTCAATAGAAAAACAAATATAAGATTGTTTTAGCAGATTAGGAAATGTACATTAAAGAATCATAACCAAAGCCCAACATGAGGAGTCTGTTTCTAGAACTAGGGGATTCAGCACTTTCTTAAATTCTGTAGTCAAAGGATTGATGATTACAGCTTCATCAAAGTGTGGGAAGATGCATACCATACCATTATACGAACCGACTAGACAACTATCACCAAGTTAAAAACATGGTCATGAACATTATACTAACACATAAAGTAGCCATGATATGTAGTTATAGTAAATATTCTAAGTCCACCCTCGTCATTTTTTTAGTTCACTAAAATAAATATGGTTAGGATACGATTTAATGGCAAGCCACCCAGAAGATAAATATGGTTAAGGTGAGAAACTTACACATACGTTTCCATCTAAAAACAACCCTTACCTCCAATCCTTTTAGTATATCTCTCCATAGTCACAGATCAAAGATGTGTTGATACCCTAGGTTTAGAGAATTAGCTGTGAATAAGAGAATATAGTGCGTCTGTGACCTATTGACATATTTCATTTGATGTTAGGTTTATATAATTTTTTGCAGCCTTTGTAACAAAAAAACAATTAAAATTTAACTCAGTCATACAATTATAATAACACAGATAAATGCACAATACCTTTTAAATTGACTATGTTGGACTAAAGATAGAAAAAAAATGAAATGTTGCAATATCTGTTTTCAGTCATCCCACGAACCACATAAAACCGCAGCAACAAATTGTCAAGTCAAACTATGGAAACTATAAACATAAATAGACAAAAAAATATGCAGATATGGTCTGCTCGATTAAAATTATGATACGACTCAAGAGAATGCAATGTCATCTTTACAGATTTTATAATGCACTTTTTTTAAAGTACTCATTGTTACCTTTCTTGACATATAACTCAAATGAGATAAATGAGAATCAAAGATACGAACCAGTAATATTGTGCAACAAGCATGAATGTTCACAAAGTTTAGCCAAGATACTTCCTAAATTCTCATAAATGAAAAGTTATCAAAGTAAAATAACTGCCTTCATACACTAATGTGTGGGTAAAAGCTTTCCCAACCATAATTTATTTTTATGCGAGTTGCATTCACTCGACGCCAAAAATGTAACATCAAAAAGAATATCTCAACTGAGCATACACTCACCATTTTCTATTTTTCACACCCAATTCTCCAAACCTAGGGTTCTAGTGGAACATCATCGCATGCACCAGAACCCTTAAAAGATACTAAAAAGATCGAATGTGAGGTATCTAATCTGATGCAAGAGTATGTGCAAGTGTTGGTCGTCTTTGATCTCCGGCCCACTTTCCATTAAATCCCATCTTAATCGCAACAATGTCAAGATTGAACTTACAAGAGTTGTGATATCTACGTATCCGACTAGTTGATATATGGTCAGTATAATATAATATTGGTGAACATAGCCTTAACGAAGGAGACGGTTGTTACTCGGTTCGTCCAACGGACTAGTATGCATCTCGCTCCAACTTCCATAAACTAGATCTTTATGGTGTGGTTTGGTTATGATTCAATAGAAAAAGAACTATAAGATTGTTTTAGCGGATTAGGAAAAGTACATTAAAGAATCATAACCAAAGCCAATACAAAGAGTCTGTTTCTAGAACTAGGGGATTCAGCACTTTCTTAAATTCTGTAGTCAAAGGATTGACGATTACAACTTCATCAAAGTGTGGGAAGATGCATACCATACCATTGTACGAACCGACTAGACAACTATCACCAAGTTAAAAACATGGTCATGTACATTATACTAACAATACATAAAGTAGCCATGATATGTAGTTATAGTAAATATTCTAAGTACACCCTCGTTATTTTTTAGTTCACTAAGATAAATATGGTTAAGATAAGATTTAATGGCAAGCCACCCAGAAGCTAAATATGGTTAAGATGAGACACTTACACATACACTTCCATCTAAAAAAACCCGCACCTCCAATCCTTTTAGTATATCTCTCCATAGTCACAGATCAAAGATGTTGTTGGTGCACTTGTGTCTGTACTTTGTCTGTATTCGGTCTGTATGTAAACGATGTCCTAAATCAGTCTGTAAGTTGACCAAGTTAACTATCCTCCTAGTTTGACTTGGACAACATGATGTTTGTCTGGATCGAAGGATAGCCTCGAAGGATACTGCTAATCCTTCGAGGTGCTCGAAAGATATGGTTCGACCATGGTTCGACCATTAGGCATCGAAGGATGATCCTTCGATGTCCATGCTGATCTTTCGGACACATTGTCATCGACAGATGATCCTTCGGACCATCTATCGATCCTTCGACCAAGACCTGTTATGTATGGGTATAAATACCCATGCAGTGTGTTAGTGTTAGTAAGGAGAAGCACACTTAGAGAGTTAGAGAAACTCTGCTGGAAAACACACACACACACACTTTAGAGAGTTTGCAAACAAGATTGTAAACATTGTGCTTGTAACCGTAAACCTTCATACGTATTAATACAGTGGTGTTAATCGGTGAACTTTGTGTGTTCTTGTGTTTGTTCTTGCATCATCCCGGTTTGCCCGCTAGCTTGGATTCCGCACTCGCTAGTGGGTTAGTATAACAAGGTTTAGGTTTGTTCTCGATCCTCCGAGAAAAGGGACCTACAAGTGGTATCAGAGCCTCGCTCTTTACCTTGTTTAAAACCGGTTTGTTCAAGTTCTTGGTGTGTTTGGACACTTGGTTTAGCACCGTTTTTGGTAGTTTTCTGCATAAAAACGCGTACTAAACCTATCGGGAGTGTTCGGGGTCGGTTTGGGTAACATAAAAATCGTGTTTGTAAAACTTTGATTTTTCCGGCCATATTCCGATGTGTTTCCGGTGACCAGTTCTTGAAGATAAGGTTGCTTATTTTGGCAAAAATTTTTGAAAGTCAATTGTTTGGTGAAAAGTTGTTGCAGAACCATCCTTTCTGCCGAAAGTTGGTACATCAACACATCACCTTTTTCACCAACCCGTCGTACTTTGTGTCAGTGTGTCAGAGCTGTCGAAAGATATCCTTCGACATCGAAAGATATCCTTCGACATCTTTCGATCAAAGGCAGCTCGAAAGATAAGCATCCTTCGAGTAGTCTTTCGAAGTCTAAGGGTTATCCTTCGTAGTTGGAATCTTTTCGAAAGTTGGTTGTCCGAAAGATAAGGATACATCTCGAAAGATAAGGATCTTTCATTGTGAATCTTTCGAGATCAGTATTCGAAAGATATAGATCTTTCGAACTGTGAATCTTTCGTGATAATCAGTCGAAAGATAAGGATCTTTCATTGAGAATCTTTCGAAGGCTTTGCTCGAAACTCAACAGTAATCTTTCGATCACTGTTGATCCTTCGAACTAGTCTTGATCTTTCGAACAGGTTTTTATCTTTCAATTCTTGTCTGTTTAAACTTAACAGTTTGTGTTTGTGAAGGATCTCAATTAATATTTGATCAAAATGAGCTGTACAAGTCCATGGGATTGGAGTTTGGACTCACGAACCAATCAAAAGTTAGTCACTGCTGCAGATTGGGCAAAGAGTATGACTCCACAGCCTTCAATCAGTGCAAGTCAATGGGCTCTGGTGTCAAAGCAAAATCAAGACATGCAGAATTTTGTGGCAGAAAGAGGAGAAGGATATGCAGCTACTACTAAGATACGCCAGGATCAGTTGAAGAAGAAATTCGAATCATTTCGTTTCTTAGAGAATGAAACACTAAATGATATAACGAATCGTTATTATCATTTAATGTGTGAAATGCGTGCTTTTGGTGTTCCTACATCTCAACAGGAAATGGTGGCACGGTTTGCTGATGCTCTACCACCAAAGTGGGGTTCATTCATCGAGCAGCTGAAGCATACGGGTACTCTGAATACAGTCAACATCTATGAATTCATTGAGAAGCTGGAACACAAGAATGACCAAGAAATCTGGAAAGCTAAGCGAGCTCTTGTTCCTAAAAACACAGAAATGTATTTGCCTGGTTTTGGTCCTTCAGCTAGTTCTAGTTCTGTTCAGCAACCGAAGCTTCAAACTGCTTTTGTGTCCAATACGAGTTCCTTTTCATTTTCTCAGTCAATAGCTGCTCCACAACCTCAATTCGATCCGAGGTCGTACATTCCTGTCCCAACACAGCCACAACCACAACCTCAAGTTTCCACAACAAAACCTCAATTTGAGCAAAGCATCGATTGTGGTACGGACACACAGTTGGGAAACGGTGACCAAACAAGAACTGCATTTTACGCTGAGATTGTCAAGAATGTCAATGATGGTCAATCTTCGGAAGATGATAACAGTTCAGGATATAGTGGCAGTTCAGATGAAGAATCTAATCTAAATGAAAGAATTGATTCTGAAGCTGATAATTTGTCGAATGAGGCTGACAAGAAATCTGACTTGATCGAGAAAGCTGATGCTACATCGAAAGAAATGGAGAAGATTCTCACTGAAGATGGATCTTTCTCTTCTCAACCTGTCTCTATGACTAATGTCACAGCTTCTTCAAGTCAGGTAAAGGTTGAAACTCCTAGCATATGTAGTGAATGTGCTAAAATGAAGCATGAATGTGTTGAATTGAGACGTGAATCTGAAACGGTTCATAGTCACAATCAAAGTTTGGTAATTGAACTGGCCAAGTGCAAAGAGGCAAACATGGCGTTAACTCAAAACGAAAAGGAGTTTAAAACTGTGATTGAAACTCTAAAGAAAAGTGTTTCCGAATTGAACAAAGTTGTGTATCATAAACAAGTTAGTATTAATGACTATATCAACCTTGTTGAGGAAACCAAAAAGCAATTAGCCATTGCCCAATGCGAGCATGATGCGATCAAACAAAAATTGGATAGTTATTCTAACTCCCAATTTGTGCTTGATCACATCATCGAGGTTCAACAACCGAAAGGAAATCAGAAGGGGATAGGATATAAGAAATGTCCGCCCCCTTTGATGAACAACTATACCAAAATGCCCGATGAAGAGGAAATGCCCCGGTATGAACCCAGTGTGCCTCTTAACGTTGAGGAATTTGCTACTGGGCTAGGGTTCAAACCGGACAATTCATCGGAGGGCTCATCTGATAACAAAGAAAAGTCATCATGTGCTTCAAATCAAAGTCCTCCAACTATTGAGGACTGTGATTCTTCAGATGATGAATCAGATGTGAATGACCAGGATGAATCACTTGATGAGGCGAAAGGAGTAGAAATTCCAATTGAGAATCATATTCTTTGTGATCCTCCTACTCCTGTCGTGCAACCTGTTGCCAAGAAAGTGATAAATCCTGTCAAAGATGTCAAGAATGACAAAGAAAGTGTGTTTGCTGTTAAAAGCAATGATTTGTTGTACACCTTGGTCGGAGATGTTAAGATTTATTCAAACAATGATTTTCCAATTAAAAATGTCAATCCATCCCTGATTGATAAAGTTTTTGAAGATAACACAAGCAAGTTTTTGGGAAAGACGATCCCTGGAGTTACTGTAACTCAATGTGATCCAATTCCAAAAGCTGAAATCAGAAAACAATTTGGAAAACAGAAATCACCGACAAAGCAACAACCGATTGCTTTTAAGGGTAAACAACATCAACTAGCTCCAAAGCCAAAGGCTAAGGTTGAAACAAAGGGAGCTCGTAATCAGAAGAAGGGCAAAGATGTTAAATTTGTAGCATCAAAGGGTACCGATAAAATTGAGACTTTCGAAAACAAATCAAACACCGATTTTGTACAAAAAGTCAAGATTTTGAAGCGTAACAGTGATAACAATTACACCCAACACACAAACGGGTGTGATGAACGAGCAAGTACCTCAGGTTCTACAGGTTCAACATCTGCCAGTCGAACAAATTCTCCTAAGTTTGTTGAAAGGAGAACTTGTTTCAAATGTGGGAAGTCTGGGCACATCATTAAAGATTGCACAAACTTGCCCAAACCAAATTTTGTTGAAAGAACCCCCTCTGAACAAGGTCACTCACAACGTCGTACTGTTTCTCCAAAACATGATAAACGCACTATTCAAGAGCAAGAAACAAAACAACGACGTAAAAATGTAAAGGTGATCGAAAAGGCCTTAAAACCGGAAACTGTTAAAAGGAAACCTAGTTTGTCACAACCATTAAAACCAGAAAATGTACATAATACACACTCTGGTAAACAAAAACAAACTTGGAAACCTAAAACAGGTAAAGGTTCAAGGGGAGGTGTTGTGCTTGAAAATTATCAAGAGGTTGAAATTACATTTTTTGATTCTCAGGGGCAACCCAAGTCTATGAAGGCTTGGGTCCCCCTCTCCAACTAATCTCTGAGTGAGTGTGCAGGAAGTTCCAGGAGGAACTATCGATAGTCATAGGATTATTGATAGTGGAATGTCCGTGCACAAGATAGGCGACAGAAGAAATTGTTGCCTTTGATGGAGAGAAAGAAAAGAAAAAGAAAATGTGGTTGAATGATGGTGCATAATTCGACCAAATGAAGAACATGCCAAAATTTGGTCATTATGGTTTTTGATCGGGTCCTCAGGAACGAATGAAGTGAAATGTGTGCCGATGCCTTTGCATGGATTGAACATCCGCACACCATTTCTGAAAGAGAAAGTCAAAGACCTTCGCTGGTACAATATGGAAGACCAGCCGGACCCGGAGGTTTACGACCTTGTTGCTGTCAAGAGATTAGTCAGTAGCTACAAAATCGACTTTGAAGTCCACACCGGGTGGATATCAAGTTTGGAAGAACACTTAGATTCCTTGCAATGCATGAAACGGTTGCAGGATACGGTTTTTGAATTTCTAAATCTCTCCTATACTTGTTGATTTTTAAGCTACTTTATGAATTATTATCATCTCATACAGCACTCTTTGGCCTGACACGTTGATCTCAAATATCACCTCACACGTGATTGTTTCTTTGTGAAACTCGTCAATGTTGTCATGGTCCGCACCGCTTACCGACATGCCAATTCATTTTTCCAAAATTTGTTAAATCTTTTCTGATAAAACTTATTTTTGGTAAATGGCATTAAGGTCAAGCAAGAGTAAACCAACATCGGAAAATCATTTTTGTAAATATCTTTGTGTGTTTTTAAATTTATCTTAGTTTGTTGATTTTAGGGGGAGTAAATCCAAAAATCGGAAAATACAAAAACATCGAAAAATTTCAAAAACACAAAAACAATAGAAAATCAAAAATGAGTTTCCTGGCGAGCAAAAGAGAAAATGATAGTACATCAGTGGTCTATCCAAACCTCTTTAAACCTTAAATGCAAAACGATAAGCAGCTCTATATAAGATGTATCGGTAGGCTCACAATCACTTTAAAGTGTGCAGGGTGATATAAATCTTAATCGACTGAAGATCAGGTGGGAACCATTCATTGGCATATGGTCTTAGTACCGAAATTTCGTTTGATAGATTGCCGAGGTTCTGAGATATTCGGTCTTTATGCTGCTTATCATCTGGGTATCATGGTTGTATCTTTTACCGAAAAATAACGGGGACGCAAGTCTAGATCTTCCATGATACTATACATACGTGTACATATTGCATACTGCATTCGACCTCAATAAGTGATAAACAATCACATGTCCAAATCAAATAAGTGATAAAATATCACATTTATCCGGGTGTCAAGTTCGTCTCTCTGCTGTACGGAAGTACTGACCTGTTCACGGACTTGCACCTGTGCCCTCATGCATTCGAAAATCAAGTTCCTCATCAATAAGTGATTATATCACAAAGGACTTGTTTTCAAATCAAAATAAGTGAGTATCTCACAACTTATACGGTCAAACAGATGATAATCGGTATACTCACCGGTAAGATGAACTCTCGTGCATACCTTGATACGGGAATGTGTCGTGATGTGGATGAACACCGGTCGGTAAGTATAAACCATACATTAACGTATCCTCTAAACATGATTACATCTGATAAGTTGAGCTTAAGTGGACAACAATACCGATAATTGTTATAGGATGCTTATCTTAATGTTAACTAACTGAACAACAAGAGTGTTTTGGCATGACCGTACACTGATATGATTCTCTTACCCTCGAAACTCGCAAAAAGAATGTCTGTATATATTTATTTACTGCTTAACTTTTTTTTGTTTTTCTTTTAAACAGTTTCGTCGTTTGGTGCATATCAGCACGACATTAGCGGTGATGTCGTTTGATAACACTCAAAGGATATTAAAATTGTTGTCTTTTAATTTCTAAAACACACCTAAAATCCGTGTTTTAATATAAACTTTATAAAAGCCAAAAAGATTTTATTTCTACTTTATTTTCGATCGTACGATGTTGGAGCTCAAGTCTTCGTTGCCTGAAACCTGAACGAAAACCAAACTGACTAAATCTTCATAAACGGTCGAAATTTGCATGTTTTGAAAGTTAGAATTTAAAATTTGAAAAATTTATTAAACTTTCAAACTGTCGGACGGTGCTTGATTGTGACATGGTCATTCGTGTGTCATTTGCTTATACTATGTTCCAAGCAGTTGTTCTCATTACGCGTTTAGATTTCTTGCATGTGCAGATTCTAAAGGCTAGGAGAACATGGTCGATGACAAGCTTTGGAATGAAGACACGACGAGAAGGCACTCAAAAGATGAAGATGATTGAGTTGCCGCTGGCTATCATCAACACCACAAGGATCTCACTTCATAAAGTTAAAGTATTTCACGAGCATAACTCAAGGGGGAGCTTATGTTAAGGGGGAGTTTTTTAACACACTGCCTACATGATACGGGTAGTTTGTTGATACACTCTCTGCTTTCAAGACGTGAAGACTTTGAAGATCCTCCGACCATGAAGACTTGAAAGGACATCAGAGTTTTGGAAACTCGAAGACCAAAGACTGTCGAAGTTCGAGACAAGTCTACATCTATAGAAGATAAAGACAAGATAAAGACAAAGCTACAGCCAAGGGGGAGTTTGTTGGTGCACTTGTGTCTGTACTTTGTCTGTATTCGGTCTGTATGTAAACGATGTCCTAAATCAGTCTGTAAGTTGACCAAGTTAACTATCCTCCTAGTTTGACTTGGACAACATGATGTTTGTCTGGATCGAAGGATAGCCTCGAAGGATACTGCTAATCCTTCGAGGTGCTCGAAAGATATGGTTCGACCATGGTTCGACCATTAGGCATCGAAGGATGATCCTTCGATGTCCATGCTGATCTTTCGGACACATTGTCATCGACAGATGATCCTTCGGACCATCTATCGATCCTTCGACCAAGACCTGTTATGTATGGGTATAAATACCCATGCAGTGTGTTAGTGTTAGTAAGGAGAAGCACACTTAGAGAGTTAGAGAAACTCTGCTGGAAAACACACACACACACACTTTAGAGAGTTTGCAAACAAGATTGTAAACATTGTGCTTGTAACCGTAAACCTTCATACGTATTAATACAGTGGTGTTAATCGGTGAACTTTGTGTGTTCTTGTGTTTGTTCTTGCATCATCCCGGTTTGCCCGCTAGCTTGGATTCCGCACTCGCTAGTGGGTTAGTATAACAAGGTTTAGGTTTGTTCTCGATCCTCCGAGAAAAGGGACCTACAGATGTGTAGATACCCTATGTTTAGAGAATCGGTTGTAAATAAGAAAATATAGTGTGTCTGATCTATTGACATTTTTCGTTTGATATTAGGTTTATATAACTTTTTGCAGCCTATGTAACAAAAAAAAAACAATTAACATTTTTAGCTCAATCATACAATTATAATAACACAGAAAAATGCACAATACCTTTTAAATTGACTATGTTGTAAACTTTAATAATTTGCACAAAATTAAGAGAAAAATTAATAGAATTTAGTCTTAGACCATGAATATGTAACAAAATTAAAACCATAGAACCTGAACTTGCAACTCCAAAACCTTAGACCTCAAAAGGCAATGCCATAGCAGTGTTTTCTTTCAATTATTTGAATAACATTTCTATTGTTTAACTCTATTGTTTAACTACATGAAAGAGAACAAATACTTACAAACCAAACAAGGCAATGCCATCGCAATGTTTTCTTTCAATTATTTGAATATTTATAACTCACCATTTTCTATTTTTCACGCACCGGAACCTTTGAAAGATACTAAAAAGATTGAATGTGAGGTATCTAATCTGATGCAAGAGTGTGTGCAAGTGTTGGTCGACTTTGATCTCCAGCCCACTTTCCATTAAATCCCATCTTAATCGCAACAATGACAAGGTTGAACTTAGAAGAGTTGTGATATCTACGTAGCCGACTAGTTGATATATGGTCAGTATAATATAATATTGGTGAACATAGCCTTAACGAAGGAGACGGTCATTAATCGGTTCGTCAAATGGGTTGGTATGCATCTCCCTCCAACATCCATAAACTAGATCTTTATGTTGTGGTTTGGTTATGATTCAATAGAAAAACAAATATAAGATTGTTTTAGCAGATTAGGAAATGTACATTAAAGAATCATAACCAAAGCCCAACATGAGGAGTCTGTTTCTAGAACTAGGGGATTCAGCACTTTCTTAAATTCTGTAGTCAAAGGATTGATGATTACAGCTTCATCAAAGTGTGGGAAGATGCATACCATACCATTATACGAACCGACTAGACAACTATCACCAAGTTAAAAACATGGTCATGAACATTATACTAACACATAAAGTAGCCATGATATGTAGTTATAGTAAATATTCTAAGTCCACCCTCGTCATTTTTTTAGTTCACTAAAATAAATATGGTTAGGATACGATTTAATGGCAAGCCACCCAGAAGATAAATATGGTTAAGGTGAGAAACTTACACATACGTTTCCATCTAAAAACAACCCTTACCTCCAATCCTTTTAGTATATCTCTCCATAGTCACAGATCAAAGATGTGTTGATACCCTAGGTTTAGAGAATTAGCTGTGAATAAGAGAATATAGTGCGTCTGTGACCTATTGACATATTTCATTTGATGTTAGGTTTATATAATTTTTTGCAGCCTTTGTAACAAAAAAACAATTAAAATTTAACTCAGTCATACAATTATAATAACACAGATAAATGCACAATACCTTTTAAATTGACTATGTTGGACTAAAGATAGAAAAAAAATGAAATGTTGCAATATCTGTTTTCAGTCATCCCACGAACCACATAAAACCGCAGCAACAAATTGTCAAGTCAAACTATGGAAACTATAAACATAAATAGACAAAAAAATATGCAGATATGGTCTGCTCGATTAAAATTATGATACGACTCAAGAGAATGCAATGTCATCTTTACAGATTTTATAATGCACTTTTTTTAAAGTACTCATTGTTACCTTTCTTGACATATAACTCAAATGAGATAAATGAGAATCAAAGATACGAACCAGTAATATTGTGCAACAAGCATGAATGTTCACAAAGTTTAGCCAAGATACTTCCTAAATTCTCATAAATGAAAAGTTATCAAAGTAAAATAACTGCCTTCATACACTAATGTGTGGGTAAAAGCTTTCCCAACCATAATTTATTTTTATGCGAGTTGCATTCACTCGACGCCAAAAATGTAACATCAAAAAGAATATCTCAACTGAGCATACACTCACCATTTTCTATTTTTCACACCCAATTCTCCAAACCTAGGGTTCTAGTGGAACATCATCGCATGCACCAGAACCCTTAAAAGATACTAAAAAGATCGAATGTGAGGTATCTAATCTGATGCAAGAGTATGTGCAAGTGTTGGTCGTCTTTGATCTCCGGCCCACTTTCCATTAAATCCCATCTTAATCGCAACAATGTCAAGATTGAACTTACAAGAGTTGTGATATCTACGTATCCGACTAGTTGATATATGGTCAGTATAATATAATATTGGTGAACATAGCCTTAACGAAGGAGACGGTTGTTACTCGGTTCGTCCAACGGACTAGTATGCATCTCGCTCCAACTTCCATAAACTAGATCTTTATGGTGTGGTTTGGTTATGATTCAATAGAAAAAGAACTATAAGATTGTTTTAGCGGATTAGGAAAAGTACATTAAAGAATCATAACCAAAGCCAATACAAAGAGTCTGTTTCTAGAACTAGGGGATTCAGCACTTTCTTAAATTCTGTAGTCAAAGGATTGACGATTACAACTTCATCAAAGTGTGGGAAGATGCATACCATACCATTGTACGAACCGACTAGACAACTATCACCAAGTTAAAAACATGGTCATGTACATTATACTAACAATACATAAAGTAGCCATGATATGTAGTTATAGTAAATATTCTAAGTACACCCTCGTTATTTTTTAGTTCACTAAGATAAATATGGTTAAGATAAGATTTAATGGCAAGCCACCCAGAAGCTAAATATGGTTAAGATGAGACACTTACACATACACTTCCATCTAAAAAAACCCGCACCTCCAATCCTTTTAGTATATCTCTCCATAGTCACAGATCAAAGATGTGTAGATACCCTATGTTTAGAGAATCGGTTGTAAATAAGAAAATATAGTGTGTCTGATCTATTGACATTTTTCGTTTGATATTAGGTTTATATAACTTTTTGCAGCCTATGTAACAAAAAAAAAACAATTAACATTTTTAGCTCAATCATACAATTATAATAACACAGAAAAATGCACAATACCTTTTAAATTGACTATGTTGTAAACTTTAATAATTTGCACAAAATTAAGAGAAAAATTAATAGAATTTAGTCTTAGACCATGAATATGTAACAAAATTAAAACCATAGAACCTGAACTTGCAACTCCAAAACCTTAGACCTCAAAAGGCAATGCCATAGCAGTGTTTTCTTTCAATTATTTGAATAACATTTCTATTGTTTAACTCTATTGTTTAACTACATGAAAGAGAACAAATACTTACAAACCAAACAAGGCAATGCCATCGCAATGTTTTCTTTCAATTATTTGAATATTTATAACTCACCATTTTCTATTTTTCACGCACCGGAACCTTTGAAAGATACTAAAAAGATTGAATGTGAGGTATCTAATCTGATGCAAGAGTGTGTGCAAGTGTTGGTCGACTTTGATCTCCAGCCCACTTTCCATTAAATCCCATCTTAATCGCAACAATGACAAGGTTGAACTTAGAAGAGTTGTGATATCTACGTAGCCGACTAGTTGATATATGGTCAGTATAATATAATATTGGTGAACATAGCCTTAACGAAGGAGACGGTCATTAATCGGTTCGTCAAATGGGTTGGTATGCATCTCCCTCCAACATCCATAAACTAGATCTTTATGTTGTGGTTTGGTTATGATTCAATAGAAAAACAAATATAAGATTGTTTTAGCAGATTAGGAAATGTACATTAAAGAATCATAACCAAAGCCCAACATGAGGAGTCTGTTTCTAGAACTAGGGGATTCAGCACTTTCTTAAATTCTGTAGTCAAAGGATTGATGATTACAGCTTCATCAAAGTGTGGGAAGATGCATACCATACCATTATACGAACCGACTAGACAACTATCACCAAGTTAAAAACATGGTCATGAACATTATACTAACACATAAAGTAGCCATGATATGTAGTTATAGTAAATATTCTAAGTCCACCCTCGTCATTTTTTTAGTTCACTAAAATAAATATGGTTAGGATACGATTTAATGGCAAGCCACCCAGAAGATAAATATGGTTAAGGTGAGAAACTTACACATACGTTTCCATCTAAAAACAACCCTTACCTCCAATCCTTTTAGTATATCTCTCCAAAGTCACAGATCAAAGATGTGTTGATACCCTAGGTTTAGAGAATTAGTTGTGAATAAGAGAATATAGTGCGTCTGTGACCTATTGACATATTTCATTTGATGTTAGGTTTATATAATTTTTTGCAGCCTTTGTAACAAAAAAACAATTAAAATTTAACTCAGTCATACAATTATAATAACACAGATAAATGCACAATACCTTTTAAATTGACTATGTTGGACTAAAGATAGAAAAAAAATGAAATGTTGCAATATCTGTTTTCAGTCATCCCACGAACCACATAAAACCGCAGCAACAAATTGTCAAGTCAAACTATGGAAACTATAAACATAAATAGACAAAAAAATATGCAGATATGGTCTGCTCGATTAAAATTATGATACGACTCAAGAGAATGCAATGTCATCTTTACAGATTTTATAATGTACTTTTTTTAAAGTACTCATTGTTACCTTTCTTGACATATAACTCAAATGAGATAAATGAGAATCAAAGATACGAACCAGTAATATTGTGCAACAAGCATGAATGTTCACAAAGTTTAGCCAAGATACTTCCTAAATTCTCATAAATGAAAAGTTATCAAAGTAAAATAACTGCCTTCATACACTAATGTGTGGGTAAAAGCTTTCCCAACCATAATTTATTTTTATGCGAGTTGCATTCACTCGACGCCAAAAATGTAACATCAAAAAGAATATCTCAACTGAGCATACACTCACCATTTTCTATTTTTCACACCCAATTCTCCAAACCTAGGGTTCTAGTGGAACATCATCGCATGCACCAGAACCCTTAAAAGATACTAAAAAGATCGAATGTGAGGTATCTAATCTGATGCAAGAGTATGTGCAAGTGTTGGTCGTCTTTGATCTCCGGCCCACTTTCCATTAAATCCCATCTTAATCGCAACAATGTCAAGATTGAACTTACAAGAGTTGTGATATCTACGTATCCGACTAGTTGATATATGGTCAGTATAATATAATATTGGTGAACATAGCCTTAACGAAGGAGACGGTTGTTACTCGGTTCGTCCAACGGACTAGTATGCATCTCGCTCCAACTTCCATAAACTAGATCTTTATGGTGTGGTTTGGTTATGATTCAATAGAAAAAGAACTATAAGATTGTTTTAGCGGATTAGGAAAAGTACATTAAAGAATCATAACCAAAGCCAATACAAAGAGTCTGTTTCTAGAACTAGGGGATTCAGCACTTTCTTAAATTCTGTAGTCAAAGGATTGACGATTACAACTTCATCAAAGTGTGGGAAGATGCATACCATACCATTGTACGAACCGACTAGACAACTATCACCAAGTTAAAAACATGGTCATGTACATTATACTAACAATACATAAAGTAGCCATGATATGTAGTTATAGTAAATATTCTAAGTCCACCCTCGTCATTTTTTTAGTTCACTAAAATAAATATGGTTAGGATACGATTTAATGGCAAGCCACCCAGAAGATAAATATGGTTAAGGTGAGAAACTTACACATACGTTTCCATCTAAAAACAACCCTTACCTCCAATCCTTTTAGTATATCTCTCCATAGTCACAGATCAAAGATGTGTTGATACCCTAGGTTTAGAGAATTAGTTGTGAATAAGAGAATATAGTGCGTCTGTGACCTATTGACATATTTCATTTGATGTTAGGTTTATATAATTTTTTGCAGCCTTTGTAACAAAAAAACAATTAAAATTTAACTCAGTCATACAATTATAATAACACAGATAAATGCACAATACCTTTTAAATTGACTATGTTGGACTAAAGATAGAAAAAAAATGAAATGTTGCAATATCTATTTTCAGTCATCCCACGAACCACATAAAACCGCAGCAACAAATTGTCAAGTCAAACTATGGAAACTATAAACATAAATAGACAAAAAAATATGCAGATATGGTCTGCTAGATTAAAATTATGATACGACTCAAGAGAATGCAATGTCATCTTTACAGATTTTATAATGTACTTTTTTTAAAGTACTCATTGTTACCTTTCTTGACATATAACTCAAATGAGATAAATGAGAATCAAAGATACGAACCAGTAATATTGTGCAACAAGCATGAATGTTCACAAAGTTTAGCCAAGATACTTCCTAAATTCTCATAAATGAAAAGTTATCAAAGTAAAATAACTGCCTTCATACACTAATGTGTGGGTAAAAGCTTTCCCAACCATAATTTATTTTTATGCGAGTTGCATTCACTCGACGCCAAAAATGTAACATCAAAAAGAATATCTCAACTGAGCATACACTCACCATTTTCTATTTTTCACACCCAATTCTCCAAACCTAGGGTTCTAGTGGAACATCATCGCATGCACCAGAACCCTTAAAAGATACTAAAAAGATCGAATGTGAGGTATCTAATCTGATGCAAGAGTATGTGCAAGTGTTGGTCGTCTTTGATCTCCGGCCCACTTTCCATTAAATCCCATCTTAATCGCAACAATGTCAAGATTGAACTTACAAGAGTTGTGATATCTACGTATCCGACTAGTTGATATATGGTCAGTATAATATAATATTGGTGAACATAGCCTTAACGAAGGAGACGGTTGTTACTCGGTTCGTCCAACGGACTAGTATGCATCTCGCTCCAACTTCCATAAACTAGATCTTTATGGTGTGGTTTGGTTATGATTCAATAGAAAAAGAACTATAAGATTGTTTTAGCGGATTAGGAAAAGTACATTAAAGAATCATAACCAAAGCCAATACAAAGAGTCTGTTTCTAGAACTAGGGGATTCAGCACTTTCTTAAATTCTGTAGTCAAAGGATTGACGATTACAACTTCATCAAAGTGTGGGAAGATGCATACCATACCATTGTACGAACCGACTAGACAACTATCACCAAGTTAAAAACATGGTCATGTACATTATACTAACAATACATAAAGTAGCCATGATATGTAGTTATAGTAAATATTCTAAGTACACCCTCGTTATTTTTTAGTTCACTAAGATAAATATGGTTAAGATAAGATTTAATGGCAAGCCACCCAGAAGCTAAATATGGTTAAGATGAGACACTTACACATACACTTCCATCTAAAAAAACCCGCACCTCCAATCCTTTTAGTATATCTCTCCATAGTCACAGATCAAAGATGTGTAGATACCCTATGTTTAGAGAATCGGTTGTAAATAAGAAAATATAGTGTGTCTGATCTATTGACATTTTTCGTTTGATGTTAGGTTTATATAACTTTTTGCAGCCTATGTAACAAAAAAAACAATTAACATTTTTAGCTCAATCATACAATTATAATAACACAGAAAAATGCACAATACCTTTTAAATTGACTATGTAGTAAACTTTAATAATTTGCACAAAATTAAGAGAAAAATTAATAGAATTTAGTCTTAGACCATGAATATGTAACAAAATTAAAACCATATAACCTGAACTTGCAACTCCAAAACCTTAGACCTCAAAAGGCAATGCCATAGCAGTGTTTTCTTTCAATTATTTGAATAACATTTCTACTGTTTAACTCTATTGTTTAACTACATGAAAGAGAACAAATACTTACAAACCAAACAAGGCAATGCCATCGCAATGTTTTCTTTCAATTATTTGAATATTTATAACTCACCATTTTCTATTTTTCACGCACCGGAACCTTTGAAAGATACTAAAAAGATTGAATGTGAGGTATCTAATCTGATGCAAGAGTGTGTGCAAGTGTTGGTCGACTTTGATCTCCAGCCCACTTTCCATTAAATCCCATCTTAATCGCAACAATGACAAGGTTGAACTTAGAAGAGTTGTGATATCTACGTAGCCGACTAGTTGATATATGGTCAGTATAATATAATATTGGTGAACATAGCCTTAACGAAGGAGACGGTCATTAATCGGTTCGTCAAATGGGTTGGTATGCATCTCCCTCCAACATCCATAAACTAGATCTTTATGTTGTGGTTTGGTTATGATTCAATAGAAAAACAAATATAAGATTGTTTTAGCAGATTAGGAAAAGTACATTAAAGAATCATAACCAAAGCCCAACATGAGGAGTCTGTTTCTAGAACTAGGGGATTCAGCACTTTCTTAAATTCTGTAGTCAAAGGATTGATGATTACAGCTTCATCAAAGTGTGGGAAGATGCATACCATACCATTATACGAACCGACTAGACAACTATCACCAAGTTAAAAACATGGTCATGAACATTATACTAACACATAAAGTAGCCATGATATGTAGTTATAGTAAATATTATAAGTCCACCCTCGTCATTTTTTTAGTTCACTAAAATAAATATGGTTAGGATAAGATTTAATGGCAAGCCACCCAGAAGATAAATATGGTTAAGGTGAGAAACTTACACATACGCTTCCATCTAAAAACAACCCTTACCTCCAATCCTTTTAGTATATCTCTCCATAGTCACAGATCAAAGATGTGTTGATACCCTAGGTTTAGAGAATCAGCTGTGAATAAGAGAATATAGTGCGTCTGTGACCTATTGACATATTTCATTTGATGTTAGGTTTATATAATTTTTTGCAGCCTTTGTAACAAAAAAACAATTAAGATTTAACTCAGTCATACAATTATAATAACACAGATAAATGCACAATACCTTTTAAATTGACTATGTTGGACTAAAGATAGAAAAAAATGAAATGTTGCAATATCTGTTTTCAATCATCCCACGAACCACATAAAACCGCAGCAACAAATTGTCAAGTCAAACTATGGAAACTATAAACATAAATAGACAAAAAAATATGCAGATATGGTCTGCTCGATTAAAATTATGATACGACTCAAGAGAATGCAATGTCATCTTTACAGATTTTATAATGTACTTTTTTTAAAGTACTCATTGTTACCTTTCTTGACATATAACTCAAATGAGATAAATGAGAATCAAAGATACGAACTAGTAATATTGTGCAACAAGCATGAATGTTCACAAAGTTTAGCCAAGATACTCCCTAAATTCTCATAAATGAAAAGTTATCAAAGTAAAATAACTGCCTTCATACACTAATGTGTGGGAAAAAGCTTTCCCAACCATAATTTATTTTTATGCGAGTTGCATTCACTCGACGCCAAAAATGTAACATCAAGAAGAATATCTCAACTGAGCATACACTCACCATTTTCTATTTTTCACACCCAATTCTCCAAACCTAGGGTTCTAGTGGAACATCATCGCATGCACCAGAACCCTTAAAAGATACTAAAAAGATCGAATGTGAGGTATCTAATCTGATGCAATAGTATGTGCAAGTGTTGGTCGTCTTTGATCTCCGGCCCACTTTCCATTAAATCCCATCTTAATCGCAACAATGTCAAGATTGAACTTACAAGAGTTGTGATATCTACGTATCCGACTAGTTGATATATGGTCAGTATAATATAATATTGGTGAACATAGCCTTAACGAAGGAGACGGTTGTTACTCGGTTCGTCCAACGGACTAGTATGCATCTCGCTCCAACTTCCATAAACTAGATCTTTATGGTGTGGTTTGGTTATGATTCAATAGAAAAAGAACTATAAGATTGTTTTAGCGGATTAGGAAAAGTACATTAAAGAATCATAACCAAAGCCAATACAAAGAGTCTGTTTCTAGAACTAGGGGATTCAGCACTTTCTTAAATTCTGTAGTCAAAGGATTGACGATTACAACTTCATCAAAGTGTGGGAAGATGCATACCATACCATTGTACGAACCGACTAGACAACTATCACCAAGTTAAAAACATGGTCATGTACATTATACTAACAATACATAAAGTAGCCATGATATGTAGTTATAGTAAATATTCTAAGTACACCCTCGTTATTTTTTAGTTCACTAAGATAAATATGGTTAAAATAAGATTTAATGGCAAGCCACCCAGAAGCTAAATATGGTTAAGATGAGACACTTACACATACACTTCCATCTAAAAAAACCCGCACCTCCAATCCTTTTAGTATATCTCTCCATAGTCACAGATCAAAGATGTGTAGATACCCTATGTTTAGAGAATCGGTTGTAAATAAGAAAATATAGTGTGTCTGATCTATTGACATTTTTCGTTTGATGTTAGGTTTATATAACTTTTTGCAGCCTATGTAACAAAAAAAACAATTAACATTTTTAGCTCAATCATACAATTATAATAACACAGAAAAATGCACAATACCTTTTAAATTGACTATGTAGTAAACTTTAATAATTTGCACAAAATTAAGAGAAAAATTAATAGAATTTAGTCTTAGACCATGAATATGTAACAAAATTAAAACCATAGAACCTGAACTTGCAACTCCAAAACCTTAGACCTCAAAAGGCAATGCCATAGCAGTGTTTTCTTTCAATTATTTGAATAACATTTCTATTGTTTAACTCTATTGTTTAACTACATGAAAGAGAACAAATACTTACAAACCAAACAAGGCAATGCCATCGCAATGTTTTCTTTCAATTATTTGAATATTTATAACTCACCATTTTCTATTTTTCACGCACCGGAACCTTTGAAAGATACTAAAAAGATTGAATGTGAGGTATCTAATCTGATGCAAGAGTGTGTGCAAGTGTTGGTCGACTTTGATCTCCAGCCCACTTTCCATTAAATCCCATCTTAATCGCAACAATGACAAGGTTGAACTTAGAAGAGTTGTGATATCTACGTAGCCGACTAGTTGATATATGGTCAGTATAATATAATATTGGTGAACATAGCCTTAACGAAGGAGACGGTCATTAATCGGTTCGTCAAATGGGTTGGTATGCATCTCCCTCCAACATCCATAAACTAGATCTTTATGTTGTGGTTTGGTTATGATTCAATAGAAAAACAAATATAAGATTGTTTTAGCAGATTAGGAAAAGTACATTAAAGAATCATAACCAAAGCCCAACATGAGGAGTCTGTTTCTAGAACTAGGGGATTCAGCACTTTCTTAAATTCTGTAGTCAAAGGATTGATGATTACAGCTTCATCAAAGTGTGGGAAGATGCATACCATACCATTATACGAACCGACTAGACAACTATCACCAAGTTAAAAACATGGTCATGAACATTATACTAACACATAAAGTAGCCATGATATGTAGTTATAGTAAATATTATAAGTCCACCCTCGTCATTTTTTTAGTTCACTAAAATAAATATGGTTAGGATAAGATTTAATGGCAAGCCACCCAGAAGATAAATATGGTTAAGGTGAGAAACTTACACATACGCTTCCATCTAAAAACAACCCTTACCTCCAATCCTTTTAGTATATCTCTCCATAGTCACAGATCAAAGATGTGTTGATACCCTAGGTTTAGAGAATCAGCTGTGAATAAGAGAATATAGTGCGTCTGTGACCTATTGACATATTTCATTTGATGTTAGGTTTATATAATTTTTTGCAGCCTTTGTAACAAAAAAACAATTAAGATTTAACTCAGTCATACAATTATAATAACACAGATAAATGCACAATACCTTTTAAATTGACTATGTTGGACTAAAGATAGAAAAAAATGAAATGTTGCAATATCTGTTTTCAATCATCCCATGAACCACATAAAACCGCAGCAACAAATTGTCAAGTCAAACTATGGAAACTATAAACATAAATAGACAAAAAAATATGCAGATATGGTCTGCTCGATTAAAATTATGATACGACTCAAGAGAATGCAATGTCATCTTTACAGATTTTATAATGTACTTTTTTTAAAGTACTCATTGTTACCTTTCTTGACATATAACTCAAATGAGATAAATGAGAATCAAAGATACGAACCAGTAATATTGTGCAACAAGCATGAATGTTCACAAAGTTTAGCCAAGATACTCCCTAAATTCTCATAAATGAAAAGTTATCAAAGTAAAATAACTGCCTTCATACACTAATGTGTGGGTAAAAGCTTTCCCAACCATAATTTATTTTTATGCGAGTTGCATTCACTCGATGCCAAAAATGTAACATCAAAAAGAATATCTCAACTGAGCATACACTCACCATTTTCTATTTTTCACACCCAATTCTCCAAACCTAGGGTTCTAGTGGAACATCATCGCATGCACCGGAACCCTTAAAAGATACTAAAAAGATCGAATGTGAGGTATCTAATCTGATGCAATCGTATGTGCAAGTGTTGGTCGTCTTTGATCTCCGGCCCACTTTCCATTAAATCCCATCTTAATCGCAACAATGTCAAGATTGAACTTACAAGAGTTGTGATATCTGCGTATCCGACTAGTTGATATATGGTCAGTATAATATAATATTGGTGAACATAGCCTTAACGAAGGAGACGGTTGTTACTCGGTTCGTCCAACGGACTAGTATGCATCTCGCTCCAACTTCCATAAACTAGATCTTTATGGTGTGGTTTGGTTATGATTCAATAGAAAAAGAACTATAAGATTGTTTTAGCGGATTAGGAAAAGTACATTAAAGAATCATAACCAAAGCCAATACAAAGAGTCTGTTTCTAGAACTAGGGGATTCAGCACTTTCTTAAATTCTGTAGTCAAAGGATTGACGATTACAACTTCATCAAAGTGTGGGAAGATGCATACCATACCATTGTACGAACCGACTAGACAACTATCACCAAGTTAAAAACATGGTCATGTACATTATACTAACAATACATAAAGTAGCCATGATATGTAGTTATAGTAAATATTCTAAGTACACCCTCGTTATTTTTTAGTTCACTAAGATAAATATGGTTAAAATAAGATTTAATGGCAAGCCACCCAGAAGCTAAATATGGTTAAGATGAGACACTTACACATACACTTCCATCTAAAAAAACCCGCACCTCCAATCCTTTTAGTATATCTCTCCATAGTCACAGATCAAAGATGTGTAGATACCCTATGTTTAGAGAATCGGTTGTAAATAAGAAAATATAGTGTGTCTGATCTATTGACATTTTTCGTTTGATGTTAGGTTTATATAACTTTTTGCAGCCTATGTAACAAAAAAAACAATTAACATTTTTAGCTCAATCATACAATTATAATAACACAGAAAAATGCACAATACCTTTTAAATTGACTATGTAGTAAACTTTAATAATTTGCACAAAATTAAGAGAAAAATTAATAGAATTTAGTCTTAGACCATGAATATGTAACAAAATTAAAACCATAGAACCTGAACTTGCAACTCCAAAACCTTAGACCTCAAAAGGCAATGCCATAGCAGTGTTTTCTTTCAATTATTTGAATAACATTTCTATTGTTTAACTCTATTGTTTAACTACATGAAAGAGAACAAATACTTACAAACCAAACAAGGCAATGCCATCGCAATGTTTTCTTTCAATTATTTGAATATTTATAACTCACCATTTTCTATTTTTCACGCACCGGAACCTTTGAAAGATACTAAAAAGATTGAATGTGAGGTATCTAATCTGATGCAAGAGTGTGTGCAAGTGTTGGTCGACTTTGATCTCCAGCCCACTTTCCATTAAATCCCATCTTAATCGCAACAATGACAAGGTTGAACTTAGAAGAGTTGTGATATCTACGTAGCCGACTAGTTGATATATGGTCAGTATAATATAATATTGGTGAACATAGCCTTAACGAAGGAGACGGTCATTAATCGGTTCGTCAAATGGGTTGGTATGCATCTCCCTCCAACATCCATAAACTAGATCTTTATGTTGTGGTTTGGTTATGATTCAATAGAAAAACAAATATAAGATTGTTTTAGCAGATTAGGAAAATTACATTAAAGAATCATAACCAAAGCCCAACATGAGGAGTCTGTTTCTAGAACTAGGGGATTCAGCACTTTCTTAAATTCTGTAGTCAAAGGATTGATGATTACAGCTTCATCAAAGTGTGGGAAGATGCATACCATACCATTATACGAACCGACTAGACAACTATCACCAAGTTAAAAACATGGTCATGAACATTATACTAACACATAAAGTAGCCATGATATGTAGTTATAGTAAATATTATAAGTCCACCCTCGTCATTTTTTTAGTTCACTAAAATAAATATGGTTAGGATAAGATTTAATGGCAAGCCACCCAGAAGATAAATATGGTTAAGGTGAGAAACTTACACATACGCTTCCATCTAAAAACAACCCTTACCTCCAATCCTTTTAGTATATCTCTCCATAGTCACAGATCAAAGATGTGTTGATACCCTAGGTTTAGAGAATCAGCTGTGAATAAGAGAATATAGTGCGTCTGTGACCTATTGACATATTTCATTTGATGTTAGGTTTATATAATTTTTTGCAGCCTTTGTAACAAAAAAACAATTAAGATTTAACTCAGTCATACAATTATAATAACACAGATAAATGCACAATACCTTTTAAATTGACTATGTTGGACTAAAGATAGAAAAAAATGAAATGTTGCAATATCTGTTTTCAATCATCCCACGAACCACATAAAACCGCAGCAACAAATTGTCAAGTCAAACTATGGAAACTATAAACATAAATAGACAAAAAAATATGCAGATATGGTCTGCTCGATTAAAATTATGATACGACTCAAGAGAATGCAATGTCATCTTTACAGATTTTATAATGTACTTTTTTTAAAGTACTCATTGTTACCTTTCTTGACATATAACTCAAATGAGATAAATGAGAATCAAAGATACGAACTAGTAATATTGTGCAACAAGCATGAATGTTCACAAAGTTTAGCCAAGATACTCCCTAAATTCTCATAAATGAAAAGTTATCAAAGTAAAATAACTGCCTTCATACACTAATGTGTGGGTAAAAGCTTTCCCAACCATAATTTATTTTTATGCGAGTTGCATTCACTCGACGCCAAAAATGTAACATCAAGAAGAATATCTCAACTGAGCATACACTCACCATTTTCTATTTTTCACACCCAATTCTCCAAACCTAGGGTTCTAGTGGAACATCATCGCATGCACCAGAACCCTTAAAAGATACTAAAAAGATCGAATGTGAGGTACCTATCTGATGCAATAGTATGTGCAAGTGTTGGTCGTCTTTGATCTCCGGCCCACTTTCCATTAAATCCCATCTTAATCGCAACAATGTCAAGATTGAACTTACAAGAGTTGTGATATCTACGTATCCGACTAGTTGATATATGGTCAGTATAATATAATATTGGTGAACATAGCCTTAACGAAGGAGACGGTTGTTACTCGGTTCGTCCAACGGACTAGTATGCATCTCGCTCCAACTTCCATAAACTAGATCTTTATGGTGTGGTTTGGTTATGATTCAATAGAAAAAGAACTATAAGATTGTTTTAGCGGATTAGGAAAAGTACATTAAAGAATCATAACCAAAGCCAATACAAAGAGTCTGTTTCTAGAACTAGGGGATTCAGCACTTTCTTAAATTTTGTAGTCAAAGGATTGACGATTACAACTTCATCAAAGTGTGGGAAGATGCATACCATACCATTGTACGAACCGACTAGACAACTATCACCAAGTTAAAAACATGGTCATGTACATTATACTAACAATACATAAAGTAGCCATGATATGTAGTTATAGTAAATATTCTAAGTACACCCTCGTTATTTTTTAGTTCACTAAGATAAATATGGTTAACATAAGATTTAATGGCAAGCCACCCAGAAGCTAAATATGGTTAAGATGAGACACTTACACATACACTTCCATCTAAAAAAACCCGCACCTCCAATCCTTTTAGTATATCTCTCCATAGTCACAGATCAAAGATGTGTAGATACCCTATGTTTAGAGAATCGGTTGTAAATAAGAAAATATAGTGTGTCTGATCTATTGACATTTTTCGTTTGATGTTAGGTTTATATAACTTTTTGCAGCCTATGTAACAAAAAAAACAATTAACATTTTTAGCTCAATCATACAATTATAATAACACAGAAAAATGCACAATACCTTTTAAATTGACTATGTAGTAAACTTTAATAATTTGCACAAAATTAAGAGAAAAATTAATAGAATTTAGTCTTAGACCATGAATATGTAACAAAATTAAAACCATAGAACCTGAACTTGCAACTCCAAAACCTTAGACCTCAAAAGGCAATGCCATAGCAGTGTTTTCTTTCAATTATTTGAATAACATTTCTATTGTTTAACTCTATTGTTTAACTACATGAAAGAGAACAAATACTTACAAACCAAACAAGGCAATGCCATCGCAATGTTTTCTTTCAATTATTTGAATATTTATAACTCACCATTTTCTATTTTTCACGCACCGGAACCTTTGAAAGATACTAAAAAGATTGAATGTGAGGTATCTAATCTGATGCAAGAGTGTGTGCAAGTGTTGGTCGACTTTGATCTCCAGCCCACTTTCCATTAAATCCCATCTTAATCGCAACAATGACAAGGTTGAACTTAGAAGAGTTGTGATATCTACGTAGCCGACTAGTTGATATATGGTCAGTATAATATAATATTGGTGAACATAGCCTTAACGAAGGAGACGGTCATTAATCGGTTCGTCAAATGGGTTGGTATGCATCTCCCTCCAACATCCATAAACTAGATCTTTATGTTGTGGTTTGGTTATGATTCAATAGAAAAACAAATATAAGATTGTTTTAGCAGATTAGGAAAATTACATTAAAGAATCATAACCAAAGCCCAACATGAGGAGTCTGTTTCTAGAACTAGGGGATTCAGCACTTTCTTAAATTCTGTAGTCAAAGGATTGATGATTACAGCTTCATCAAAGTGTGGGAAGATGCATACCATACCATTATACGAACCGACTAGACAACTATCACCAAGTTAAAAACATGGTCATGAACATTATACTAACACATAAAGTAGCCATGATATGTAGTTATAGTAAATATTATAAGTCCACCCTCGTCATTTTTTTAGTTCACTAAAATAAATATGGTTAGGATAAGATTTAATGGCAAGCCACCCAGAAGATAAATATGGTTAAGGTGAGAAACTTACACATACGCTTCCATCTAAAAACAACCCTTACCTCCAATCCTTTTAGTATATCTCTCCATAGTCACAGATCAAAGATGTGTTGATACCCTAGGTTTAGAGAATCAGCTGTGAATAAGAGAATATAGTGCGTCTGTGACCTATTGACATATTTCATTTGATGTTAGGTTTATATAATTTTTTGCAGCCTTTGTAACAAAAAAACAATTAAGATTTAACTCAGTCATACAATTATAATAACACAGATAAATGCACAATACCTTTTAAATTGACTATGTTGGACTAAAGATAGAAAAAAATGAAATGTTGCAATATCTGTTTTCAATCATCCCACGAACCACATAAAACCGCAGCAACAAATTGTCAAGTCAAACTATGGAAACTATAAACATAAATAGACAAAAAAATATGCAGATATGGTCTGCTCGATTAAAATTATGATACGACTCAAGAGAATGCAATGTCATCTTTACAGATTTTATAATGTACTTTTTTTAAAGTACTCATTGTTACCTTTCTTGACATATAACTCAAATGAGATAAATGAGAATCAAAGATACGAACTAGTAATATTGTGCAACAAGCATGAATGTTCACAAAGTTTAGCCAAGATACTCCCTAAATTCTCATAAATGAAAAGTTATCAAAGTAAAATAACTGCCTTCATACACTAATGTGTGGGTAAAAGCTTTCCCAACCATAATTTATTTTTATGCGAGTTGCATTCACTCGACGCCAAAAATGTAACATCAAGAAGAATATCTCAACTGAGCATACACTCACCATTTTCTATTTTTCACACCCAATTCTCCAAACCTAGGGTTCTAGTGGAACATCATCGCATGCACCAGAACCCTTAAAAGATACTAAAAAGATCGAATGTGAGGTATCTAATCTGATGCAATAGTATGTGCAAGTGTTGGTCGTCTTTGATCTCCGGCCCACTTTCCATTAAATCCCATCTTAATCGCAACAATGTCAAGATTGAACTTACAAGAGTTGTGATATCTACGTATCCGACTAGTTGATATATGGTCAGTATAATATAATATTGGTGAACATAGCCTTAACGAAGGAGACGGTTGTTACTCGGTTCGTCCAACGGACTAGTATGCATCTCGCTCCAACTTCCATAAACTAGATCTTTATGGTGTGGTTTGGTTATGATTCAATAGAAAAAGAACTATAAGATTGTTTTAGCGGATTAGGAAAAGTACATTAAAGAATCATAACCAAAGCCAATACAAAGAGTCTGTTTCTAGAACTAGGGGATTCAGCACTTTCTTAAATTCTGTAGTCAAAGGATTGACGATTACAACTTCATCAAAGTGTGGGAAGATGCATACCATACCATTGTACGAACCGACTAGACAACTATCACCAAGTTAAAAACATGGTCATGTACATTATACTAACAATACATAAAGTAGCCATGATATGTAGTTATAGTAAATATTCTAAGTACACCCTCGTTATTTTTTAGTTCACTAAGATAAATATGGTTAAGATAAGATTTAATGGCAAGCCACCCAGAAGCTAAATATGGTTAAGATGAGACACTTACACATACACTTCCATCTAAAAAAACCTGCACCTCCAATCCTTTTAGTATATCTCTCCATAGTCACAGATCAAAGATGTGTAGATACCCTATGTTTAGAGAATCAGTTGTAAATAAGAAAATATAGTGTGTCTGATCTATTGACATTTTTCGTTTGATGTTAGGTTTATATAACTTTTTGCAGCCTATGTAACAAAAAAAAAAAACAATTAAAATTTTTAGCTCAATCATACAATTATAATAACACAGAAAAATGCACAATACCTTTTAAATTGACTATGTTGGACTAAAAATAGAAAAAAAGGAAATGTTGCAATATCTATTTTCGATCATCCCACGAACCACATAAAACCGCAGCAACAAATTGTCAAGTCAAGCTATTGAAACTATTAACATAAATACACAAAAATGATGCAGATATGATCTGGTCAATTAAAATTATGGTAAGACTCAAGAGAATGTAATGACATCTTTATTATAATGTACTTTACTTAAAGTACTCATTGTTACCTTTCTTGACATGTAACTCAAATGAGATACATGAGAATCAAAGATAAGAACCAGTAATATTGTGCAACAAGCATGAATGCTCATAAAGTTTAGCCAACATACTCCCTAAAGTTCTGAAAAATGAAAAGTTATCAAAGTAAAAGAACTGCCTTCATACACTAATGTGTGGGTAAAAGCTTTCACAACCATAATTTATCTTTATACAAGTTGCATTCTCTAGACACCAAAAAACTAATATCAAAAAGAATATCTCAACTGAACATACACCAACCATTTTCTATCGTTCACATCCAATTTTCCAAACCTAGGGTTTCAAGGGAACATCTTTGCATTGGTCGTCTTTGTTCTCCGACAAGGATACAATGAATGTGTGGGTTCTAATTTGATGCAAGAGTGTGTGCAAGTCATGGTCGTCTTTGATCTCCGACACACTTTTCATTAAATCTCATCTTAGTCATAGTTATCTAAATGCTCGCAACAGAATTTATATCTACATATATGGACTGGTTGACGCATCGTCATATAATATTCATGTGCATGGCTTTAACTTCAGTGACGGCCATCTACTCGGTTCTTGTAACGGTCTGGTATGCATATTTCCTCGCTATAATGCTTTAATGAAGATGTAGTTGTCTGAATATAGAAGTTAAGAAAGCACCAAATCCCCAAATTCCAAAATCTAGATCTTTATGTTAGGGTCTTGGTTATGATTCCGTAAAGGATGATTACAAGATCATATTAGGCTTTATGAAAGGTACACGGTATTAGGGATCATAACCAATAGCACATCATAAAGACAACTTTTAGAATTAGGTGATTTAGTACATTCTTAACCTTTCGAGTCAAAGTCCTTTGGCAGCTACAACTTCATTAAAGTGTGGAAGATACATACCATACCATTATAAGAACCGACTAGACAACTATCACCAAAGTTAAAAACATGGTTAAATGTATTATACCGCGACATGACACATCAAGTAGACCAGTTATATAGTTATATGCATAATTCTAGGTCTCGTCATTTTTGCTTTCACTAAGACAAATATGGTTAACATGAGATTTAATAACAAGCAAATCAGAAGATCAAAGATGACCGATACCTGCACACACCCTTCCATCAAAATAGATCCTCACTTCAAATCTTTTTAATATCTTTCCAAAATAGAGAAAAAAAAAAGTTCGACTGAAACCCTAGGTTCAAAGAAGAACCGGTTGTTAAAAAGAGAAATGTGTGTATGTCAGACTTTTTAATCTTACAAAATTAATATCCACAAAAGCGTTGGCCTTTTATGGAGGCCATCGAAACCCCTATAGCAAAATTATTCTAAAACACAAATAATTCATAAGCACGGTTATGTTGAATTAGTTTAGCTCAATACCTTTTCGATTGACCGACCATGTTGTACTATGCATTTTGTCATCCCATCAACCACAACAAACTGCAACAACAAATGTTAAGGTGAAACGATTCTGAACAAACAGAAACTATTAACATAAATTCACAGAAAAGATGCATTATGCATATATGTACGAATATTTAAAAAGTGTTTGTTAAATTAAAAGAAGAAGTTGAAAGGGATAATCAAACACCTTCTAACAAGATCTTTTTGCTGTTAAACACATGAAACCCTACTAGGAATCTAAATCGTACCAACTTCATTACTCACAAAATCTGCATAAATTCACAGAAACTATAAACATTACTCACGAAAGCTGCATAAAAGATACCACAAAAAATTGATTAGATCGTGCATAAACTGGATGCACACTGAAATGGACTAACAGGATCGTTTTGCCGAAACTTTAAAAAGAATCTGAATCACCAACTGATCAGATGAAGAATGAATTGGATACAAACAGAAGTGATTAACAAGAAAAATGAAAATAATCGGGTACCACAGATGTGGAGAAAGCGGCAATGACGGAGGTAAACCCTAGCTAGCTACTAATTTATATAGAAGGAACGAGGCTTCGATGTCTGAAGTAAACCCTAGCATACTTGTTTCTGATTGGCTGTTCTCTGATCCAGAGGATCGTGATCCAATACGGCCCTAACCGTTGGATTGAAACAATCTGCAAAGACACAACAAAAAAAACAAAAACCAAATTCTTTACTCAAAATATATATATTTTTTTTTAAAATAAAACTTCATTAAAACACCTCCGACCCAAACGGTCAATTGGCCAAACAAAAAACAGCACCTCCGACCCAAACGGGCAAATGACAAATTACAACATATACGCAGGATATTTATACCATTCTTTCCAACTAATATTTTTACAAGATGATCTATTTTTAATCCATCCAAATCCTCTGGACTTAAAATATCTTGCAGACTTCTCCTGTTCTGCTTGAAAACCAACTCGTTCCTACCTTTCCAAATGCACCAACACGAAATAATAACCAACCCAAGAATAAACTTTTTCGCTTTCTTACCCATCTGAAGATAATTATGAATATCCAGTAAATCATTAAAGTCAAAAGCGAATATCGGGGGGATGTTGCACCACGCATTGATGGCCGCCCACACCCGAATTGCCACCGAACATGCCGTGAATAAATGATCCACAGATTCTTCATACTTGTCGCAGAAAGGGCACATTAACCGTAGTAATATCCACGTTCCTTCTTCTCAAATTAACTCTAGTAGCAAGCCTATCCAGGTTACCTCTCCAAACCATAATATTACATTTGAGGGGAACCCACTTGCACCAATCGAAGTTGGGAAGATGACTACTTTCCATATCAAAAAATAACACTTTTTCACCAATGTTACCAAGAACCCTTCCTGATTGTCAACGTTCCACCTCCACGAATATATGACATTGAACAATTCACTCTGTTGATAACATCTTGACATTCCTGCCATTCCTTGGTCTCTGTATCAATCTCAGGTTGTCTAATCCAATGTAACAACTGTCACTAAAATCGATAATTAGGACAATAATTAGACACTAAGAAAACCCTAATTGAGACACCCAATTAATTCTGCATTAGCCCTAGAATTTTCAGAACAATCGGAATCAGGATCAGGGCCCCTAAAACTCAAGGGGGGCAAACCCTAGTTGGATGTTTATCTAAATAAAACGTTGTTGAAGGCTGATTGGCCAAAATTCTGAATCAGCAAGCCTAGTCCCGTGCATGGCAAGTCTAGGACATTTAGGTGTCCCTTACGGACCGTAAGGGAAGAAGTCATACGGTCCGTAAGCGTGGCCAATTTCGTGTATAAATAGCCGGCCTTGGCACTTGCTTTCTGTTGTTATAACGACGGCCAAATTCCTTTTGTACGTCGAGATAGAGCTGTAATACTACAATTAAACACACACAATCACGAAGTGCTGCCGCAATCAGGGTAATAACTCGATCGCTATTACGATTCAACGTCCGATCGATTATAACTATCCAACGATTGTCTGAGTGCTGCTCAAATTGAGCTTCTACTTTGATTATTCATCGTGATTTCGACTTGAATATCTGAGTGCTGTTCGAATTCGGACTATGCTCTGTTATTCGTTGTGAATCCGATTGAATTATTAAGTATTGCACTTGTTAATCATTGTGAGGGTTTGATCTCGTGAATTGACGTAACTGCGGTATTAAGTTACTAACCTATTGTGTATGCATTATTATTAAATTAGGTTTAATCAAGGCTAATCAGTAGGCTTATACTTTGCCCGTTAATCTGCAATGTGAGTCATTCCTCTTTTACAAACTCTTTCTCACAGTTTGTGAGTCATTCTCTTTTTCTCAAACTGTTTTACAATACCTCAAAGTATTTTCAAAAGTTATAATTACAGGGATTAAGTCGTGGTTATCTTGACCGCTGGTTAGTGGGGTATTGTGCACATTACTAATTTCTCACAGTTAGGCAATAAGCCCTAACATGGGTTAGGCTAATAAGACCTAACAGTGACAAAACGTCACTAATTGGGTGACTGGACCCAATAGTGGTATGACCATCGTCACACGGGTGGCAAGACCAGATATAAAATAAGATACTGCCATAGTAATCGCTCTTATGCTGTAATTTATAACTATGTGTCATTTTATCAAAATGAATGATTCACTCAGTATTTCCCCGCTGACAAAACCTTTTTACAACATGTTTCAGGTGACATACTGTAAATTCAGTACACGTGCTACGGAGCACCATCAAGCTTGAAATAGTGGCTCAGTTAGATAAATAAACATGTTTGTAAAATGATGAAATTATGATATTTATGGGATTTACCCTGAAATGTAAATAAATAATATTCGGGCATTTTTCAAGTTTAAAACGATCCTGTTAAGACTTCCGTTATAGAAATAAATACCACGGGATTTTCTGTCCCGCGGCTCCTGAAACGGGTCAAACCGGGTCGGGGGCCGTGACAGAAAAAGGTGGTATCAGAGCCACTGATCAAGCCACTGATTTAAGCCAATTAAGTATTCAGGGAATACTAAATTTATTAATTGCTATTCTGTGATTATCTGCTTTATCTGATTAATCATGGACAGATCTGTATACACTAGTCAATGTAGCAAATAATATAAATTCTTAAAAAATAAATTGACTTAAGTTTTAGTATTTTAATATCTACAGTCTAGAAGTTTTATTCGGGAGATCATAAAATTTACAAATAAAACCTAAGGTGTTTTAAATTCTCAGTAGTTTTGGTAGATACCCAGCATGAGTTGATATAAAATTTTGTCATAAATTTTAACCTAGTATTTTGCTATACAGCATGAATGACTTGTCTGATGCCCTTCAGAATTTAAATCTCTATCTAGTAAAAATAGAAGTTTCCAGAGATTTCAATAGATATATAGCAGAAAGAGAAGAACCTATAGAATTCAACACTGTACCTCTCGAAAAACCCACACCTAAGAAAATAGAAATCGGGGAAAGCTCTACGCAAATTGAGAGGTTACCATCCCAGGAAGAATTTGATTTTTCATTGACAGATTATAATTCTATCAAGTCTATTAATGAAAAATAACTAGTAATAGATGTAGAACCAGCTATTCCAAACCCTTCGATCCACTCGCAACCTTTAGGAATAGACGAATGGTTGACTAATGAAATACAGATTCAAAACTATCCCTATAAGCTTTTTCCTCAGTTCGATCCAGAACCAAAATCCACCAATTAATAACCGAGAATATAACTAGACTCCGCCACTTTGACTAAGAACTAATGAATGTTGGGAATAGGATCTAAGAGACTGAGAAATAGATCTCCTGAGAGGGAACACCGTTATTAGAATATCATTTACCAAAGAATAGGAAATTTGTGAGACAGGGATTGTGTAATAATAGTTAAAATCAGTCTGTAAAATAATTACGAATAAAATTTCGTAAGATAATGGTGTATAATAAGGCATATTGTTATTTCGAGAAATCAATAGTTTGGCTATATGAAACTATATAATAATTTTGTGTATACTTGTTATTTATTTGATACTAATACAATTACATATATATATATATATATATATATATATATACAATTAATTATCAGATGGAGAATGCAAATAATGAACCAGTTAATGAGGTTAATCAATCCGAGCAACAATCAGGGGATCAATATATGACTAGACAGGATATAGAAAATATTGTTGCTCAAGGAATAGCTAACACTATTCCAACAATGATAGCTCAAGGGATAGCCAACGCTATTCCAACAATTGTTGCTGCTGTTAAAAATCCAATAGAACCACAACAAATCATTCCTAGCAAACGTATTACTGAAGATCACTTCAGTAATAGCGTAAACGGAGGCAATGATCATGTTAATCATGATGAGGAACTACGACAAGCTCTGCTCCCTAAGAAAAGGAAAGCTGCAACGCCTGGTTGCACTTACAAGGAGTTCCTTGCCTGTAAACCTGTAGAGTTCGCAGGCAATGAAGGGGCAACTGCGGCACTGCGTTGGTTAGAGAAAACCGAGGCAGTGATCAGAATAAGTAAATGTGTTGAGGAAGATAAGGCTATGTATGCCTCGCACCTTTTCAAGGAAGAAGCGTTAGAATGGTGGAATACAGTGTTACAATCTAAAGGAAGTGACGTGGCCTATTCCATGAGTTGGGAAGAATTTAAGCAAATAATAGAAAGAAAATTTTGTCCCGAATATGAAAAAGAACAGATGGCGAATAAGTTTTTAAGTCACCGAATGGTAGATGTAGATTGTCGAGGGTATACTTCAAAATTCTTTGAGTATGCCAGAATTGTACCTACTTTGGCTTCGCCAGAACCGGTACTTATCTCTCGCTATATCTGGGGTTTGATTAGTGAGATTCGTGACATTGTCAAAGCTGCGAGACCCCGCACAATTGACGATGCGGTAGAATTAGCTAACACTCTATCTAACGGATTGGTACGCACTCGGGAAGAAAATAGGAGGAAGGATTTAGCCCAGAAAATTTCCCAAGAATTTCATATAGGTAATAGTAACAATTTTAAGAAAAGAGAAAACAGGCGATTTTCCACTATCCCATTTTGCAATACCTGCAAGGGAAAGCATTTTGGAAAATGCAGAGGATGCTGCAATTACTGCAAAATTCCAGGACATCAAGAAGAGGATTGCAGGAAAAAGAAGGCAATAACTTGCTACAATTGTGGAGAACCCGGACACTTCAGAACAAGCTGCCCGAAGTTAGGCAATCAAGCAAACAAAAAGACTACAGAAGGGAATACCAAGAAAAACGCAAGAGCTTTTCAATTAACTACTCAGGAAGCTGAACTAATTCCTGACGTCATAGTTGGTACGTTTTAGTTCACTAACATTTATGCAAGTATTATTTGACTCTGGTGCAAACCAAAGTTTTTTAAATACTTCATTCTGTCACGCCCTTACCCAACCTTAGGCAGACTTTTACAATTGAAACGGCAGATGGGAATTCCGTTAGAATAAATAAGATTTTGCGAGAAGCAAAGACAGAATTAGGAAATAAATTGTCTGCAAAACTTGTTACTAATTAATTTAGCCGGATTTGATGTTGCATTAGGAATAGATTGGTTAATAGCCAACTATGCTTGAGTTCTCTTTGATCTAAGTTCCATAGAAATCCATACACCCACAGGAAAATTAATAATAATAACCAAGAGATAAACCACAAAAGTTACTGAAATTAACATCAGTAATGAAGCTGGCCAGTTCTTTACAAAAACCAGGAATAGTATATCAATAGTTGCTGATACCAAAAGATAAGAAAATAGAAGACATTCCGATTATATCGGAATATCCTAACATTTTCCCCAAAACCTACCAGGATTACCACCTAATAGCAAAGTAGAACTTAGAATTTATCTAAATCCAGGAACTATACCAATAGCCAAGGCACCCTATCAGTTAGCACTCACTAAAATGTTAAGAATTAAAGAAACAATTAGATAAATTATTAAGTAAAGGATTTATACGACCAAGTTCCTCCATGTGGGAATACTTCAGTATCATTTATGAAGAAAAAGGAAATCCTAAGTGACTACGACTGTCATATTTAGAATCACAAAGGAAAGGTTGAAGACAGTTAGAAAAGTGATACAAATAAAAGTCATTGGAGTTCGAGTTGGAGACAAAACACTATTGAAAGTATCTCCTTGGAAAAGAGTTATTAGAATTGGTAAGAAAGGAAAGCTAAGTCTAAGGTATGTAAGACCATTCAAGTAATCCAACAAATAGAACCAGTAGCTTATCATTTACAACTACCAGAAGAATTAGCTGGAGTACATGATGTATTTCATGTATCCAACCTTAAGAAATGTCTATCAGATAAATCCCTGGTAGTACCTCTTCAAGGTAAAGAGGTAAATGGCAAATTTTAAATGATAGGGAAACTATTACAAATAAGATAAAGAAGATCAAGTTTTTCAAAGCACAAAACAACTAGTGCTGTTCACAGCCAAAAGAGGACCAGAATACACGTAAAAGCTAGAATCAGAAATAAGGTGAAAATACCCTCATCTATTTCAGTAAATCTCGAGGACGAGATTTTTCGTAAGGTGGGGAGGATGTAACAACTGTCACTAAAATCGATAACTAGGACAATAATTAGACACTAAGAAAACCCTAATTGAGACACCCAATTAATTATGCATTAGCCCTAGAATTTTAAGAACAATCGGAATCAGGATCAGGGCCCCTAAAACTCAAGGGGGGCAAACCCTAGTTGGATGTTTATCTAATAAAACGTTGTTGAAGGCTGATTGGCCAAAATTCTGAATCAGCAAGCCTAGTCCCGTGCATGGCAAGTCTAGGACATTTAGATGTCCCTTACGGACCGTAAGGGAAGAAGTCATACGGTCCGTAAGTGTGGCCAATTTCGTGTATAAATAGCCGGCCTTGGCACTTGCTTTCTGTTGTTATAACGACGGCCAAATTCCTTTTGTACGTCGAGATAGAGCTGTAATACTACAATTAAACACACACAATCATGAAGTGCTGCCGCAATCAGGGTAATAACTCGATCGCTATTACGATTCAACGTCCGATCGATTATAACTATCCAACGATTGTCTGAGTGCTGCTCAAATTGAGCTTCTACTTTGATTATTCATCGTGATTTCGACTTGAATATCTGAGTGCTGTTCGAATTCGGACTATGCTCGGTTATTCGTTGTGAATCCGATTGAATTATTAAGTATTGCACTTGTTAATCATTGTGAGGGTTTGATCTCGTGAATTGACGTAACTGCGGTATTAAGTTACTAACCTATTGTGTATGCATTATTATTAAATTAGGTTTAATCAAGGCTAATCAGTAGGCTTATACTTTGCCCGTTAATCTGCAATGTGAGTCATTCCTCTTTTACAAACTCTTTTCTCACAGTTTGTGAGTCATTCTCTTTTTCTCAAACTGTTTTACAATACCTCAAAGTATTTTCAAAAGTTATAATTACAGGGATTAAGTCGTGGTTATCTTGACCGCTGGTTAGTGGGGTATTGTGCACATTACTAATTTCTCACAGTTAGGCAATAAGCCCTAACATGGGTTAGGCTAATAAGACCTAACAGTGACAAAACGTCACTAATTGGGTGACTGGACCCAATAGTGGTATGACCATCGTCACACGGGTGGCAAGACCAGATATAAAATAAGATACTGCCATAGTAATCGCTCTTATGCTGTAATTTATAACTATGTGTCATTTTATCAAAATGAATGATTCACTCAGTATTTCCCCGCTGACAAAACCTTTTTACAACATGTTTCAGGTGACATACTGTAAATTCAGTACACGTGCTACGGAGCACCATCAAGCTTGAAATAGTGGCTCAATTAAATAAATAAACATGTTTGTAAAATGATGAAATTATGATATTTATGGTATTTACCCTGAAATGTAAATAAATAATATTCGGGCATTTTTCAAGTTTAAAACGATCCTGTTAAGACTTCCGCTATAAAAATAAATACCACGGGATTTTCTGTCCCGCGGCTCCTGAAACGGGTCAAACCGGGTCGGGGGCCGTGACATCCAATTCCACGAAAAGCCATCATTTCCATGCCCCATGTCCATTCTGTCTTTAACCCTGCAAGATTGACACGCATCCAAAACAAACAAATGTGGCCATCTTTCCATGAAAGGGGGATCGTCAACCCAGGTGTCTATCAAAAAACAGATATCAACCCCATTCCCAACCTTACCCATAATCATGCGATTTACACCCTTCCCATTTAATTTATTTTGGAAATCACTTTAACAATGTTATTCCAGCACCCCGCGTACTTACTGTTAAGAGGCAGGAAGCTTCCTTAATTGTTTTTACTATGACAAGCTTCCACCACTTTCCTCCATATATTTTGGTTTTCGACCCTATATCTCCAACCCCACTTATAAAGGAGAGCCTCATTTACTTCTTTCACTCTGTTTATACCCAACCCCCCTTTTTTTTCTTAGGCCAAGTGATCCAGTCCCACGCCACCGAATTCATTTTGTTATTAACGCTAGAGCCCGCCCAAAGAAACTTTCTCATTTTGCTTCGAGATTCTTAATTATACCACTCAGGGCTTTATATAAAGAGAAGTAATAAATAGGGAGACTCTCCAAAACAAAGTTTATCAGAGTAAGTATCCCCCCTGTTGATAAAGTTTTAGCTTTCCAAACCGACAGTCTTTTATCGAAAATCTCGACAATAGGGTCCCGGTTGCTGATTCTATTCATATTAGCCCTCACCGTGATACCCAAAAGGAAAGCGAAATTTTATCCGTGTTGCACCCAATAACCTTAGCCATATCCTTTGAGAATCCCTTCTCAAAATATAAATGTCAAACATGTAAGAACATACGGTATGGGCGTTTATTATTATTATTGTTATTGTTATAGTTGTTGTTGTTGGTTGTTATTGTTATTATTATTATTATTATTATTATTATTATTATTATTATTATTATTATTATTATTATTATTATTATTATTATTATAGGGATGGAACAAAAGTAAAATACTTTAATATCTAAAAATCCACCACCAATTCAATTTTAATACAACGTTAACGTAATCCCATGTGGAAAGTTACACTTAGAGATTGAAACACGTTGTATATATGTTCATCCGGATTGGTATTCGACGTGCTAAGTGACGGGTAGTTGAAGAAACTAAAAGTGCAGAGTGTGAGCATTATTACCTATCAAATGGTGAAGTTAGCTTGAGGATTTTGCACTATAAGTAATTTGATGTGGATAAATGGTCAATAGATTTGTGTTATATAAAACATGGTTTATGATGTACATCAAAGGTTCAATAAAACAAAGACACCTCAATTTAAACATATGATTTACTAACATCGAAGTCACTCATTTATATATTCTCATCAATGCAATGGCTTACCTTTTATATTCTTGTTAGTGGCTACTGAGAATCATGGATTGCACTAAATCAGTGCAGTAATATAGGCATTATTCCTAGTGGAGATGGATATGATCGGGTGGTTCTGCTGGTGACACGATGATACTCCAATGGTCCGTCAGTGATCCAAATTTGCCGTTCAAAAAAAAAATAGTGCAGGAATATTCGTAGTTTAATTTTATGGCTGTCAACAAATAATGTAATGTAAAAGCATTTGGAAGTTAAAAAGAAATGAATTTATGTTAAGTTATGATACAAGTTGGGCTATATGAAGTATATGTTTCTATAAATTAACAAACTTTTGAATCCTTTGAAATATTGCAAAATACGAAGAACGAAGTTAGACATAGTAAAAGATTAATCATGAGGTCACTTGAGTATTCTTCTTAGGCTTTGCAAATTAAAGTTTTGTTGGTTGCTAGCTTAACATTTTAGGTTAACGATAAAGGTTTAGGGTTTGGTTACCGAGAAATCGTGAGTAAATTTGGTAAAACTGCTTTAGAGACTAAATACTAATAACTGAATGTATATAAGAGGCATCCATTTTAATAAACAAGATCCACCCCTTTAGATCATATTTGTTTGCTTGGTATAAAAAGGTAACAATACAAGCACTAAATAATCAAACGCAACCACAAAATATTCAATAGGAAACTGAACAAAACACACAATTAAAACCCTAGACAAACGCAGGAGGAGAACTATAGTAGCTAGTATGGCTATAGGATGGTCGTTAGACGTATAATCACTCTGGACTATTTATAAAGGATACATTTTAAGATTATGTACGAAGTAAACAAAAAAAAATACATGTAGTATATGTAGCATTAAATAACTATGCACACTACGCAATTTATATAACAAAATACACATACTATATGTGTTCATAATTAGTATGTCAAGTGTACGAAGCAATCCGAATGTGACATGTACACCTTGAGGAAAGGATGCATGCACTTGCGTCTTATTATAGGTAGTATTAAATACCTACGCACACTACGTAGTTTGTATAAGTAAATACACATACTATATATGTTCATAATTGTATAACATGTGCTTACAAATTACCTACACGTACATTTTCCACATGAGTTGTTGCCGACTTGGAAGGGCGAGTAGGTGGTTGTGGTAGTGGATTACTAGCTTAATGGTCCTTACTCTAATATATTTAGAGCTTTTGTTTAGATCTTATGTTTAAGATCCTTTTGCTTTAGGATAGCTAGCAATTAGGATTATTGATCTTTGATGATGATATTTGGATGATTGACGGCATTGTGTTCCTGTAGGTCCATATATGATCGAAATAAACACCTATTCCCTGTTGTATGATGTATAAACAAGTGCGAAATCCAAGTTTACACACAAACCAAGCAAGAACATAATCAATAACACAAAGATATCACTTCAAAGCTTCCATGTATTGATTTCAGCAGAGTAACATTACATAAGTTCATAATATTCTCTCAAACTCTCTGAGTGTTCTCCCTGCTGAAACAAGGTGACAACTGCTGGTATTTATACTGCATATCAGCAGTGTCTTACATCGATACACAATTTACCAATCGATAGTATCCAAGTCTATCTATCGATAGTGTATCGATAACACATCTGCATCGATAGACATCTAACATGTCGATAATAACAGTCGAAGGCGGACTATCGATACATAAAACATTGTAGATGACTATCGATGGACTTGGCTCATCGATATACACTGTCGATGGTCAACAAAATCCTTACCGAAGGTTGTCAAATGATGATAGAAGCCTATTAGTCTGTTATTTCATTTTGTAAATTTACGATCCGCCTGTGGATATTTTGATATAATATCCGTCTGTATTATATTTTGAACATTCGGACATTATTATTTGTAATAGTATTTTAAATCCAAGACTTCCACTGTGCTATTTGTCTATTTGATATCAATCTTGTCACGTATACCCCATCCGGGCCCACCGGGTGACATAAAATATCGGAGTGTGATAGGATGGTATCAGAGCCAACGTTTGAGAGAATTAAACACTAGCCTTTTGTGTTTAATCTCAAACAACACAATAGCATAATCCTTAGACTTCCTGAGTCTAGGCATTGACCTAGGATTAACTTTTATCCTTATTAAGTTATATATATTGTTTTTTTTTATTTTTGATAGGAATTTAAACATGGCACTAAGATTCAGAGGCAAAGGACCCACGCGAGGAGGTCCATCAGGACATACACCCTCGCTACCTCACAGCTCGGATCATCGACAATATTCGGATGATTCCTACTCGTCTCAATCTGCGAGACATTCTTTTTTCTCATAACTCATCACCATCTCACCATTCTCACCATTCGTATCATTCTCACCAATCATATCACTCCCACCAATCCCATCATTCTCATTCACATTCCTTCCATGGATCATTTGATCCAAACCAGTACATCAATACCCCACCAGCTGCCCAAAATCAATTGGACCAGCCAAACGAACCAGACGAAGACTCTGATCTGGAAATGCAACCATCTGGGTCGAATATGCACCCAATTGAGATATCCAGTGGTTCTGCATCTTATGCAGGATCACCCTACCAGGGTCCTAATGAATGGGACCAATATTTCAATCAGTTTACTTTCATTCACGCTCCTCCCTATCACTCTCCGACGCCGCCACCATCACCTCCACCAGAGGACGTGCAAATAGAGCCTGTGGAGCAACCACAGCCACCACCAGAACCAAGGACGAAACATGGATCACGCATGTCTGTGCGTATAGGACAACGGTCGGGCTCGTTACCACCATTGCCCTGAACATACCCTACTATTCCTGAGGACCCACAAATGAGTGGACCCTCAGATACCATACTAGTGGTTGACCCAATTCCTCAAACATTTGTTCAACCACCACCATCGGGTTTTGATAACCCAATTCCGACGTATCCAGATACTACTGGGTACGATTCTTTTAAACCTACTACGCCTATAGATTTTAATTATTAGGCGCCAGCGTACGACCCTTATATGCATGCAGTCGTACATAATGCTCTTTACCCGTCTCCTTTTCCTCCTGAATATCCAACTACTGGATATCCAAATTATGGATACCAGTATCCTGTTGTGCCTCAACAACAGCCATAGCCACCGCCACAAATAGAGGCCCCTTAATCAGGCCTTGGAAAGAGCGGAGCAACTTCAGCGACAGACTGAAAAGACTTAGAAGAAGATGAGCAAGATCTTCAAAAGGCTTAACAAAATGTTCAGGGGAAAGAAAGACGAGTGAAGGCTTTCTTTTATCTATCTTGTATTGTTATTTATTTAAATTCCAAAAGTCCCTGCGTGGACATGTCTTTTCTTTTAGTCCCTGCGTAGACATGTATTTCTTTTAGTCCCTGCGTGGACAAGTATTTAAGTTTATTCAAAGTCCCTTTTGGGGCAACTAATGTAATGTTTCCTAATTTAAATGAAAATTTTGGAATTATTTATTATATGCATTCATTACATCCCTTTTCAAGCGATCATCTCGATTTTATTCGAACTTTATCGATCCGTTATATATTTCAAAAAGATCTTCTTAATGGTTTGATCAGCTAATATGGCAGGCCTACAGGATAGGCAATGATGAATGGCAGTGTGGCAATGAGGAATCACACTGACCAAGGAGGTGGAGGGCATATGCCCAAACCTTATTCCTATGGTCCAATGAGACTACGAATTATCAAACCATTTAAGACAATTATTCTATATTAACATTCGATGTAATATTAGTATTCCTGGTGTAACAACTCTCACTATAATTATTATTCATTATGTTAATTGTCCAATAGGAAACCCTAATTGAGAAACCCAAGTAATCCTGCATAAACCCTAAAATTTTCAGAACCATTAGAATCAGGATCAGGGCCCCTAAAACTCAGGGGGGGGTAAACCCTAATTGACGATTATCTTTATAATTCGTTGTAGGATGAGAATTTTGTTGATTCGCTGACTCACCCAGGCTACCAACACACGAAGCAACCCTATGCTGAAATTGGACCCGTCGCGCCACGCGAAGGAGACAGGTCTCCCTGTCGCGACACGCGGGGGAACCAAATTTTCAGTATAAATAGAGGGGGTTGGCACTTGCACTGTGGTGTTGGTTCGACGATCAAATTCCAAATATACGCTGAGATATAGTCCAAATACTACAAAACACAAACGAATCACTAAACGCTGCCACGATAAACAGGGTAATAACTCGATCGCTATTACGATTCAACGTCCGATCGATTAAAACTATCCAACGAATGTTTAAGTGCTGCTCAAATTGGGTTTATACTTTGTCATTCGTTGTTAATTCGATGGATGTTTAAGTATCGCACTTTGTCATTTGTTGTGAGCGTTTAGTCTCGTGAATTGTCGTAAATGTTGTATTAGTTACTAACCCAGTTCGTGTGCATTATTTAAATTAGGTTACAAGGCTAATCAGTAGGCTTAAGCTTTGCCCGTTAAATCTGCAATGTGAGTCATTTTCTTTTTATCAACTGTTTTACAAAAACTCCAAGTTATTTTCAAAGTTATAATTACAGGGATTAAGTCTTTGTAATCACCAAGTTACAGCCGGTATGTGGGGTTTTGTATACATTACTTGATAACCGTCACCATTGGACAACGGGTTAGCCAAGGGGTGATATGACCATAGTCACAGACACCATTGGGCAAAGGGCTACCGATGGCTGGTCGAGTGACAAATACTGTGGGTAGTTGGTTGATATATAGAAACATTGTAATCGCTCTTAATACTGTAAATTATAACAAATGCGTCGTTTTAAGTAAAATGAATGATTCACTCAGTATTTCCCCGCTGACAAAACCTTTTTCAAACATGTTTCAGGTGATCTGTTGTGATCCAGGAAAAGTGCCGTGAAGCACTACAAGCTTAAGGAAGTGGCTCAATATGAATAAATAAAGAAACATGTTTTGTAAAATAAAGATTTTCCAGTGAAATCATGTTATTGTAAATTACGGGATTATGAAATAAAATAAAACGGGCAGTTCAAGCTTTAAAAGATCCTGTATTAAAGACTTCCGCTGTCGCCTAAATTAAATACCACGGGATTCCTGTCCCGCGGCTCTGGACCGGGTCAAACCGGGGCTAGGGTCGTGACAGGAAAAGGTGGTATCAGAGCCACTGATTTAAGCCAATTATTCAGCAAAATACTTAATTTTACTGATTTCCATTTTGTGATTATGTGTTTTATTAACTGACTATTTGTTAGTTACAGTGTGGGTAAACAAAGACTTTCAGACATCTATCGTCAATTAGATAATACACCAAAAGATAAAGGATCATCATCTTCAAAACACTCCATAGATACTGGGGAAGGAATATTTGTCTGTAAAGCACAGTTTGAGAAACCACTTTCTCCTAATAAAAGAAGTTTGATTATTAGGAAAAGTCAGGAGAAAGGAAAGAAATCACAACCAACGGAAGTGAAGGTTAATCAGGAAACCCAGAAAATAGGCAATAATCCACCTTGGGAAGATAAATTAGATGAAAAATGGGCAGATCTTTATATGTTAGCCACAGTAGCAGTAAATACCAAACTTTAAAACTATTAGTACCTTGAACCAGTATTAGCACCTATATTACCTACCAAACAGAAGCTCTAAAGAAAAGTTACCCAGTAAATAAATAAGTTACAATAAACCCTAGTATGCTTTAATTTTCGGGTGTCCTTTGTATTAAATTAATTACACGGTATGCAATAATACTTAAATGTTTATCTGTAAAATTTTGTTATAAAATTTTAACTTAGCATTCTGTGTGCATTTTGCGTATATGCTAAACAACATGAATGAGTTATCTGAAGCCCTTCAGAATCTCAATCTCTATCCTGTACCAATAGAAGTTTCCAACGACTTTACTAGTTACATTGCTGATTTGGAGGAACCTATGGAATTTCAAGCTCCACCTCCGGAGAAAGCAAAGCCTAAGAAAAGGAGAAGATATGTAGGATGGAGGAAAGTACGTAGGAGGAAACCAGCAACTAGGAAAATTCCCAAAATAGAAAATCCTATGGATAAAGGAAAAGGGATCGAGATCGAAGAAAGTTCTAGGCCAGCAGAGATAGAAATCGGAGAAAGTTCTAAGCAAACTGAAGAATTTCCATTTCAAGAAGAATTAGATCATCTACTGGCAAGCTGTGATATCATTAGACCTATTACCAACAATCTCCACCCGTATCCTGCTGAAACCCAACTTCCAATAAATCTGGAACCAGCTATTCTAGACCATCTAATCCACACCCAGTCTTTAGGAGAAATGGACGAGTGGTGGACTAACGACTGACAGTTTCAAAACCTTCTCAATAACCCTTATACCTTCTTCCCTTAGTTCGACCCGGAACCTATACCAAATCCACCAATGAGTAATGAAAACTTAGCCGAACTTCGCCATTTTGGCGAGGAGCTGATAGGTGCAGGGAATAGAATCCGGGAGGTAGGAGAGCAAATCTCCTGGAAGTACGATGAGAGGGAACGTCGCTACTAAAAATGCCAGCTGACAAAAGAATAGTGGGGTTAGGAGGCTGTGTTTGTATAATAACAGTAGTAACGTAAATTAATAATCTTGTAAACTAGAAATAAAACGTTGTAAAATAACAGTGTGTACGGATGCCTAATATAATCTATAAAAATGGAAGTCGAGAAATCAACAATTTTGGCTATACTTGTGTTGAAAGATTTGTGTGCTTATGTGCAATTGTTTTGTTATATTTAATTATCGATTATTCGACACTAATAATTTACACCTATAATAATTACCAGATGGAAAACGCTGGTAATGAACCAGTTAATGAAGTGAATCAATCTGAGCAAAATCAGGAAAATCAATTTATGACTTGGCAAGATATCGAGAATATCGTTGCTCAATGGATAGCCAATGCTATTCCAGCAATCCTTGTTGTTGCTCAGAAACCTGCTGAACCTCAACAAATCATTCCTAGTAAACGTACTCAGGAAGATAACTTCAGTAATAGCTTAAACAGAGGAAGCAATCATATTAACAATGATAACGATCCACGGCAGGCCCCACTTCCTAAGAAAATGAAAGCTCCAACGTCTGGTTGCACTTACAAAGAATTTCTTGCCTGTAAACCGGCAGAATTTGCAGGTAATGAAGGGGCAACTGCAACACTGCATTGGTTAGAGAAAACCGAAGCTGTAATTGTGATAAGTAAATGTGCCGAAGAAGATAAGGTCATGTATGCGTCGCATCTTTTCAAAGAAGGGGCGCTAGAATGGTGGAATACGGTACTTCAAGCCAAAGGAAGAAATGTGGCTTATGCCATGAATTGGGAAGAATTTAAGCAATTAATAGAAAGAAAATTCTATCCCGAGTATGAAAAGGAACAAATGGCAAATAAATTATTGAAGCATCGAATGGTGGGAGTAGACTGTCGGGGGTATACTTCGACATTCTTCGAGTATGCGAGAGTGGTACCAACCCTGGCTTCGCCAGAACCGGTACTTATTTCCCGCTATATTTGGGGACTAATTAGCGAAATCCGTAATATCGTTAAAGCTGCGAGACCACGCACTATTGACGATGCTGTGGAATTAGCTAATACCCTAACTAATGAACTAGTACGCACAAGAGAAGAAGATCGAAAGAAGGAATTGGCTCAAAAGATTACCCAAGGATTTCGTGTGGGTAATTTTAAGAAAAGAGGAATTGGGCAATCCTCATTTCCTCCTTTCTGTAGAAATTGCAGGAAGAAACACTTTGGAAGGTGCAATGTGACCTGCAACTTTTGCAAAGTTATAGGACATCGGGAAGAAAACTATAGAAAGAAAACAATAATCTGCTACAACTGTGGAGAAACTGGACATTTTAAAACAAAATGCCCTAAGCTAATTAAACCAGCAGACAACAAAGCCAAACCAGCCGACGGAACTACAAAGAAGAATGCACGAGCATTCCAGTTGACTACTCAAGAAGCAGAACTCATTCCCGATGTGATAGTTGGTACGTTCCTAGTTCACAACGTGTACGCAAAAGTATTATTTGACTCTGGTGCAAACCATAAATACTTCATTCTGCCAAGCTCTTAATTTACCATTAACCACCCTTAGCAGATTTTTACAGTCGAAACAACAGATGGAAATTCTGTGAACATAGATAAGGTTTTGCAAGAAGGAAAGATAAAACTCTTAGGCCATAAATTTTCTGCAAACCTGCTACCTATGAATTTAGCAGGATTCGATGTAGTATTAGGAATGGATTGGTTAGTAGCCAACCATGCTCGAATCCTTTGTGATAAAAATTCTGTAGAAATTCATACCCCCATAGGAGAAGTAATTTTAATTACAAGAGATAAGCCACGAAAACCATTGAAATTTATTTCAACAATAAAGTTGGCCAGTTATTCAAGAAAACAGGCAATGGTGTATATGATTTCAGTAATCATTACCACGAAAGGAAAGGAACTCAAGGAAATTCCTGTAGTTTCAGAATACCCAGATGTATTCCCAGAAGAATTGCCGAGTTTACCACCTAATAGGGAGGTAGAATTTTGGATTCATCTAATCCCTGGAACTATACCAATAGCAAAAGCACCTTATCGATTAGCACCCACCGAAATGTTAGAACTTAAGAAACAATTAGATGAGTTGCTTGGTAAAGGATTCATACAACCTAGTTCATCCCCGTGGGGAGCACCAGTGTTGTTTGTGAAAAAGAAAGATGGATCGATGAGAATGTGTATCGATTATAGAGAACTGAATAAGGTTACAATTAAGAATCGATACCCATTACCTAGGATTGATGATCTATTTGATCAACTACAAGGAGCTAGATACTTTTCTAAGATAGATTTACGCTCCAGATATCATCAGCTGAAAGTACAAGAAGAAGACAAACCTAAGACTGCTTTTAGAACCAGGTATGGTCATTACGAGTTTACAGTCATGCCCTTCGGATTAACGAATGCACCTGCAGCATTCATGGACATGATGAATCGGATCTGTAAACCGTATTTGGATAAATTTGTAATTGTCTTCATCGACGATATACTTATTTATTCCAAAAGTCAAGAAGAACATTGTGAGCATCTACATGCACTCTTAACTTTGTTAAGAAAGGAAAAGTTGTACGCCAAATTCTCGAAGTGTAAATTTTGGCTGCAAGAAGTGCAATTTTTAGGTCACATGGTGAATCACGAAGGTATTCACGTAGATCCTTCTAAAATAGAAGCAATAACCAAATGGAAGGTTCCGCAAACGGCTATGGAAATTAGAAGCTTTCTAGGCTTAGCTGGATACTATAGACGATTTATTAAGGATTTTTCTAAGATAGCAGTACCATTAACTAAGCTAACCTGTAAAGCAGTTAAGTTTGAATGGGGATCCAGACAAGAAGAAGCCTTTAAGGTTTTAAAGCAAAAGTTAACCAATGCCCTAATTTTAGCCTTACCAGAAGGAACGGAAGATTTTGAAATATACTATGATGCTTCAAAGCTAGGATTAGGATGTGTATTAATGCAACGCAAAAAGGTAATCGCGTATCAAGGCAATTGAAAAAGCACGAGGAAAATTATACGACTCGTGACTTAGAATTAGGAGCCATAATTTTTGCCCTTAAAATTTGGAGACATTATCTGTATGGAAGTAAGTTCACTGTCTATACAGATCATAAGAGTTTAAGGTACATATTTGGGCAAAAAGAATTAAATATGAGGCAAAGGAGATGGATGGAAATCTTAAGTGACTACAACTGTAATATCCAATATCATGAAGGAAAAGCAAACGTAGTTGCAGATGCCTTAAGTCGTAAGTATCATGAAAAACAACGACGGGTTCGTGCTCTTAGATTAAATCTACAATTAAATTTAATAGAACAACTAAAGAAAATTCAAGAAACAGCAATCAAGGATGATGCTGAAGGAATGAAAGGAAGAATAAAAGAATTAGAACAAGGAAATGATGGAATTTGGAGATTCCATAAGAAAAGGATTTGGGTACCTAAGCAAGGAGAATTAAGAAATAAAATTTTAGAGGAGGCTCATAAATCTAGGTATACCATGCATCCAGGAAACAGTAAAATGTACCAAGATCTAAGAAATAATTTTTGGTGGATAGGAATGAAAAAGGACATAGCTAGATATGTTTCTAAGTGTCTTACTTGTTCGCAAGTTAAGGCAGAACACCAGAAACCTTCAGTTCTACTTCAACAACTAGAAATGCCAATATGGAAATGGGAACTCATAACAATGGACTTTGTTACTAAGTTACCCAAAACCAGAAAAGGTAATGATGCAATTTGGGTAATTGTGGATCGATTAACCAAATCAGCTCATTTCCTACCCATGAAGGAAACCTTTAGTATGGAAAGGTTAGCCACGTTGTATGTAGACGAAGTAGTATCCTTACATGTAGTTCCACTCTCCATTGTATCAGATAGAGACAGTCGTTTCACTTCCCACTTCTGGACAAGTTTCCAGAAAGCAATGGGAACGCGACTAAATTTAAGTACTGCATATCATCCTTAAACCGACGGACAAAGTGAGAGGACGATACAAACTCTGGAAGACATGCTCCGAGCATGTGTAATAGATTTTGGTGGAAATTGGGACGATCATTTGCCTTTGATCGAATTCTCCTATAACAATAGTTATCATGCAAGTATCGAAGCTGCCCCATTCGAAGCACTGTACGGACGAAAATGCAGAACTCCAGTATGCTGGGCAGAAATAGGAGAAAAATCAATTATCAGGTCCTGAGATTGTGCAAGAAACCACTGACAAAATCACTCAGATCAAAGAAAGACTGAAGACATCTCGAGATCGCCAAAAGAGCTATGCCGACATTTGACGCAAACCACTAGAGTTCCACGTCGGAGACAAGGTACTCTTGAAAGTTTCTCCTTGGAAAGGAGTAGTACGGTTCGGTAAGAAAGGAAAGCTGAGTCCAAGATACGTAGGACCATTCTCAGTAATCCAACGAATAGGACCAGTTGCCTATCGTTTACAACTGCCAGAAGAACTAGCTGGAATACATGATGTGTTTCTTGTATCTAACCTCAAGAAATGTTTATCTAACGAATCCCTGGTGGTACCTCTTCAAGATGTGGAGGTAAACGAAAAGCTGAAATTTGTGGAAAAACCCCTACATATAGAGGATAGAAAGATCAAGTTTCTTAAGCACAAACGACTAGTGTTAGTCAAAGTCAAGTGGGATTCAAAGAGAGGACCAGAATACACTTGGGAGCTGGAATCAGAAATGAAGCGAAAATATCCTCATCTATTCCAGTAAATATCGAGTACGAGATTTTTATTAAGGTGGGGAGGATGTAACAACTCTCACTATAATTATTATTCATTATGTTAATTGTCCAATAGGAAACCCTAATTGAGAAACCCAAGTAATCCTGCATAAACCCTAAAATTTTCAGAACCATCAGAATCAGGATCAGGGCCCCTAAAACTCGGGGGGGGGGGGGGGGGGGGGGTAAACCCTAATTGACGATTATCTTTATAATTCGTTGTAGGATGAGAATTCTGTCGATTCGCTGACTCACCCAGGCTACCAACACACGAAGCAACCCTATGCTGAAATTGGACCCGTCGCGCCACGCGAAGGAGACAGGTCTCCCTGTCGCGACACGCGGGGGAACCGAATTTTCAGTATAAATAGAGGGGGTTGGCACTTGCACTGTGGTGTTGGTTCGACGATCAAATTCCAATTATACGCTGAGATATAGTCCAAATACTACAAAACACACACGAATCACTAAACGCTGCCGCGATAAACAGGGTAATAACTCGATCGCTATTACGATTCAACGTCCGATCGATTAAAACTATCCAACGAATGTTTAAGTGCTGCTCAAATTGGGTTTATACTTTGTCATTCGTCGTTAATTCGATGGATGTTTAAGTATCGCACTTTGTCATTTGTTGTGAGGGTTTAATCTCGTGAATTGTCGTAAATGCTGTATTAGTTACTAACCCAGTTCGTGTGCATTATTTAAATTAGGTTACAAGGCTAATCAGTAGGCTTAAGCTTTGCCCGTTAAATCTGCAATGTGAGTAATTCTCTTTTTATCAACTGTTTTACAAAAACTCCAAGTTATTTTCAAAGTTATAATTAGAGGGATTAAGTCTTTGTAATCACCAAGTTACAGCCGGTATGTGAGGTTTTGTATACATTACTTGATAACCGTCACCATTGGACAACGGGTTAGCCAAGGGGTGATATGACCATAGTCACAGACACCATTGGGCAAAGGGCTACCGATGGCTGGTCGAGTGACAAATACTGTGGGTAGTTGGTTGATATATAGAAACATTGTAATCGCTCTTAATACTTTAAATTATAACAAATGCGTCATTTTAAGTAAAATGAATGATTCACTCAGTATTTCCCCGCTGACAAAACCTTTTTCAAACATGTTTCAGGTGATCTGTTGTGATCCAGGAAAAGTGCCGTGAAGCACTACAAGCTTAAGGAAGTAGCTCAATATGAATAAATAAAGAAACATGTTTTGTAAAATAAAGATTTCCCAGTGAAATCATGTTATTGTAAATTACGGGATTATGAAATAAAATAAAACGGGCAGTTCAAGCTTTATAAGATCCTGTATTAAAGACTTCCGCTGTCGCCTAAATTAAATACCACGGGATTCCTGTCCCGCGGCTCTGGACCAGGACAAACCGGGGCTAGGGTCGTGACACCTGGCAATGTGACAAAGAGGAATCACACTGACCAAAAAGGTGGAGGACATATGTCCAAGCCTTATCGCCTATATGATCGAATGAGATCTTGGCTAATATTATTATCAAATTAGATGATCATGAAATTTTAACATTCAATGTAGTGTTAAAATGAATTGCCTTTGAGCAATATTTTAATGTCCTTTGAGACAAGCCTATGTGCTATATTTTAATGTCCTTCGAGACAAGCCTATGTGCTATATTTTAAATGTCCTTCGAGACGAGTCTATGAGCTATCTTTTATTGTCTATCGAGACAATGACAGTTGTAACCATATGGTACACTATCCAAATAAGGGTGGAGGACATATGTCCAGACCCTGTAGCCACATGATCCTATGAGATCGTGGCTCGTATTATTAGTAAATCATTGAGACATGACATCAATGATAATCTTATTTAAACACTCATTAAAGTGTTAAAATTTTAACTAAGGTAGTGTGACAATGATCACATTTATCAAAATAGGTGGAGGACATATGTCCAAGCCTCATAGCCCTTATGATCCATTGAGATCACCGCTAATATTATTGTCAAGTCATCAAATTCGATGACCATATATTATTGCACTAAGCAATCATTATTTCCGACTTATGTAAGTTATGGCGAATCCAAATACGGATGGTGCTAACATCGGGAATAATGATAATATAGACATGACCCGCGACGGTTAAGGAGCAAACCTTCAAGCTATGATAGTCATAGAAGTCGGCAAGGCTATGAATAACTTCATAGCTAACTTTAAGGGATCGAGTTCTGCTCATTCCAAGTCCCATTCTATTCCACATTCTTCTGCAAGAAAGAATGAAAGCTCGCATTATTCTTCCACTGTGAAGAGTGAGCCAAAACATCAAGTGTTCAAGGAAAAGTCCCGTGCTGCTAAAGACGGGTGCACTTATAAGTATTTTGTTTCCTGCAAGCCTCGTGATTTTAATGGGGAGAAAGGGGAAATTGATGCCATGAAGTGGCTAGTCAAAATGGAAACGGTGGTGGATATCAGCGGATATGCTGATAAAGATATAGTGAAGTACGTTTCCCAGTCCTTCAAGGGCGATGCCTTGACCTGGTGGAAGGCGATGATACAATCTACAAGGAAGATGTCCGTGTATAATCTGGAATGGTCCAAGTTTGTGGACCTAATAAAGGAAACGTACTGTCCACCACACGAAGTGGAGAAGGTGGAGTCAGATTTTCTGACTCTCACCATGAAGAACTTAGATTGTCGGAAGTATGTGTCCGACTTCAACTCATTGTCCAGGTTAGTTCCTTATCTGATCACGCTTGAGTCTAAGCGCATTACGCGGTTTATCGGTGGACTAGCGCCTGAGATAAAAGGCACGGTGAAGGCTTCAAAGCCTACTACATACAGGTCTGCTGTGGACCTGTCCCTTTCACTCACTCAAGATGAAGTGAGGCGAAAGTCGGTCAAAACTGAGACCGAAGTGAAAAGGAAACGGGAGGATGATAACTCCCAGAAGTCTAAGAAAGGGAAGTTTGGGTTCAATAGGAACCAACAAAGGTCTAATGAGAGGTCTGTTTGCAAAACATGCAACAGAAGACACTGGGGACAGTGTTGGATAGACCAGAAGCCGAAGCAGTGTGGTATCTGCAAAAGAACCAGTCATCAGTCCCATGAGTGTAGGGACTTGAAGAATGCTGTCTGCTTTGGATGTGGTGAGAAAGGCCACATCAAGACCAACTGTCCCAAGCGTACTATTGATGGTACGACAAAGCCTGGAGAGGTGAAGAAAGGAAATGCCCGAGCCTTTCAGATAACTGCGAGGGAAGCAGTTAATGACACCAATGTCATAATGGGTACGTTCCTTATTAATGATATCTTTGCTAGAGTTCTTTTTAATTCTAGAGCTGATAAGTCTTTTGTAGACCATAAGTTTAGTAAACTACTAAACCTACCTATAAGAACTCTAGACATAGCATATGAGGTACAACTAGCCGACGGTATCTTAAAAAACCGCTTCTTCCACTCTTGATGGATGCTTTATATCCATTAAGAACCATTCTATTCCTATATCTCTTTTTCCAATGAATTTGGCGGGGTTCAATGTAGTCTTAGGCATGGATTGGTTATCTCATAACCAAGCCTGTATTGCCTATGATAAGAAACTCATCAAAGTTAAAACCCCATATGGTGAACTGCTCACCATCCACAGATACACTATGGTTTACCTAAGAATGTGTCACTACTCAAGGCATCCAAGTGCTTGAAGAGCGGATGTGTCATTTAATGGCACGAGTAACGATAGATGAGCCGAAGCCCAAGATTGAAGACATCTCAATCATCTCCGAATATTCTGATGTTTTCCCTGACGAATTACTCGGCTTACCTCCGATGGAGTCTAGGATTCATATTCTACCAGGACTGCTATTGTGGCAAGGGCTCCATATCGGCTAGCACCAACGGAAATGAAGGAGTTAAAGACCCAACTGGATAAGCTTTTGGAAAAAGGCTTTATTCAGCCTAGTTCTTTACCTTGGGGGGCTCCTATCTTATTAATCAAAAAGAAGGACGATTCAATGCGTATGTGCATTGACTACCGCAAGCTAAACAAAATAAGGATCAAGAATCGTTATCCGCTGCCCATGATCAATTATTTGTTTGATCAACTTCAAGGGGCTAGCTACCTTTCCAAGATAGACTTGAGATTGGGATACCATCAGCTGAAGGTTAGGAGTGAAGACGTTCCAACGACTGCCTTCAGGACAAGATACGACCACTACGAGTTTCTAGTGATGCCTTTTAGGCTCAATAATGCACCTGTAGTATTCATGGACCTCGTGAATATAGTCTGCAAGCCGTATCTAGATAAGTTTGTCATTGTCTTTATAGACGACATACTTATCTATTCTCGTAATCAAGATGATCACGAGAAACATCTTCGGTGCATCCTAGAATGGTTAAAGTAGGAGAAACTTTATGCTAAATTCTCCAAGTGTGAATTCTGGCTCAAAGAGATCCAATTTCATGGATAAATGTTTAGTGAACATGGTACCTAAGTGGATCCCACCAAAATAGAAGCCATCATGAATTGGGAAGCACCGAAGACACCATCTGAGATACGTAGCTTCTTAGGATTGGCTAGATATTATAGAAGATTCATTGAAAACTTCTCAAGAATAGCCACTCCTTTGACTACTTTGACCCGCAAGAATGTCAAGTTTGAATGGGGTCCCAAGCAGCAAGAATCTTTTGAGATTCTAAAGCTCAAACTGAGAAATGCTCCAGTTCTAACTCTACATGAGGGTATTGAGGATTTTGTCATGTATTGTGATGCCTCACATACAGGCATGGGTTGCGTGCTTATGTAGAGAGGCAAAGTGATTGCATATGCATCACGACAACAAAAGGTGCATGAAAGGAATTACACCACCCATGACTTAGAGTTGGGTGTCATTGTATTTTCACTAAAGTTGTGGAGACATTACTTATATGGCACGAAGTGTATTATATACACTGACCATAAAAGTCTCTAGCATCTGTTTAACCAAAAAGATTTGAATATGCCACAACGCCGCTAGATGGAAACTTTGAATGACTATGATTACGAGATTCGATATCATCCCGGTAAGGCAAATGTGGTTGCCAATGCACTAAGTCGCAAGGAAAGGGTTAAACCGATTCGGATTAACGCCAAGAGTATTGAACTCAAAATTTGCTTAAATGAGAAGCTATTGGATGCTCAAAAGCAAGCCTTGTTAGAGGCTAATATTTCAAGTCAAGGATTGGGTGGAACTGTTAAACAGTTATCACCTGGAAAAGATGGAATCCTTAGATTGAATGATCGAATCTGGGTTCTAATCTTCGGAAGGATTAGAGATATAATCCTCCAGGAATCGCATAATTCTAAGTATTCAGTTCATCCTAGAGGTGATAATGTACCAGGATCTGAGAAAGAACTATTGGTGGATGGGTATGAAGAAATCCATAGCCACCTACATAGCTAAGTGTCTAACGTGTTCACAGGTTAAAGCTGAACACCAAAAACCGTCAGAACTTCTACAACAGCTTGGGATTCCCACGTGGAAATGGGAAATGGTAACTATGGATTTAATTACCAAGTTACCCAAGACCAAACGTGGCAATGACACGATTTGGGTCATCGTTGATAGGCAAACTAAGTCAGCCCACTTTTTGCCAATCAAGGAGACGTATAGCTCTGATAAATTGGCTAAACTATATGTGGATGAGATAGTGTCCATGCATGGCGTGCCAGTATCTATTGTATCTGATAGAGATACTAGATACACATCTCACTTCTGGAAGAGTTTCCAGCGATCGTTAGGCACGAGATTGAACTTTAGTACGACTTACCATCCCAAGACTGATGGGCAGAGTGAGCGTACTATCCAAACATTGGAAGACATGCTTAGGGAATGTGTGATTGATCTGGGTGGTAGTTGGGATGACCATCTACCCTTAATAGAATTCTCCTATAACAACAGTTATCATACAAGCATCAAGGTTGCTCCTTTTGAGGCCTTGTATGGGATAAAATGTCGAACGCCCATTTGTTGAGCTGAAGTTGGGGAAGCCCAACTATCTGGACAAGAGATCGTCCTAGAGAACATGGAGAAAATTATTCAAATCCATGATCATCTAAAACCTGCCTAAGATAGGCAGAAAAGTTATGCAGACAAGAGGCGTAAACCTCTTAAGTTCCAAGTAGGGGACAAAGTCTTATTGAAGGTATCACCCTGGAAAGGTGTGATCCATTTTGGAAAGAAGGGCAAGTTGAGCCCGAGATATATCAGATCATTCGAGATAATCGAATGTGTCGGATCAGTAGCTTACAATCATAAACTACCTACCTGAGGATCTTAGTGGAATTCATGATGTATTCCACATCTGTAACTTAAAGAAATGTCTAGCAAATGAGTCGCTAGCAATGTCACATCACAATGTGCAAATTAATGAAAACCTGAGGTTTATTGAGAAACCGATTTCGATCGAGGATTGACAGGTTAAGAAGCTCCAAAGGAAATTAATACCTATTGTGAAGGTTAAATGGGATGCCCATCGTGGTCCCGAGTATACATGGGAGGTTGAGTCCACTATGCGATAAAAGTACCCCCATATTTTTGAATAAAATCTCGAGGTCGAGATTTCTTTTAAGGGGGTGAGGATGTAACACCTTGGAAATTTCATCGAATTATATATCGGCATATATCCACTCTCAAATATGCCTAATAATTTGGACGAGAGGGACTAGTTTTGCCAAATTGTGAAAGTTTGATTGTGGAGGGACCAAATATGAAAATCTCAAAATTTTGAAGTTTTGAAGGTCTTATACGGGCCGCAAGGGTTTTCCCCTTACGGTTCGCAAACAATTGAAAATATTGTTGTTGGGCATCGTATACGGACCGCAAGGTCTCTTCCCTTACGGTCAACCAGGGGCGCCAAGGAGGCTTGTGGAGCGTAATGTTGGTCAGTTCTGTTTTAAGCATGATGGAAAACATGAAAACATACCTGTTACAGCAGGCAGTGCAGTGGAGAATCCAGTCAGAGATGATGCCATCGAGTTCGACATATTTGTCAGTGTGATCTGGTTCCTCCTTAGGGTGCAAACTAATGATGGTAATGATGAAACCGAAAAGGGTATCGGTTTAGGAGAAGAGATTGATTTGATGTTATTGGAATTAGATTATGTGTCTAACCTTAGAACCTCTACATAAGTCTCCTTATATATGCACCCAAAAGGAAACCTAATTAGTTAATAAGGGTAATATGGTCCATCAACAATTACCAACTAATTATTTAATAGGTTGTCATATATTTTGATCTATATTATGCAAATGATTATAATGGCTACTAGATTAAATATTAAAACATAATATATTTAATCATACATTCTCCCACTTAGCCGAGTAATCATTTACTATGAGTATTAGATAAGCCTGATCAGGAGTTAACACTCATTTTAGCCTTAAACAAGAACTATAGCAGAGAAATACAGCCGTTGAATCATTATGCGACTCAGGACCTCCATTAGTCATACTATAGCCTTAATTTAAAACCTAATCGTCATGATCAAAATACGCATAAACCATTTGTTTGATTTGTAATTTTATTTGTCTATATGCCATTATACCGATTGAACATATTCTAAGAGACATACAAAATTAAATTGAGGAAATTTCATTAATCATAAAAAATAAGCTAGTACAACATGCTTAACTAAGGTCTTTACTAAATCCCATATTCCGAGCATGTTCTTCGTAAACTTTAGAGGGAGGCCTTTAGTCATCGAATCCGCAAGCATATCTTTAGTACTAATATACTCAATACAAAGATTATTTTCCTCAACTCGTTCACGTACGAACAGATATTTGTATCGAGATATAAACCAACTCCAGGCGAACTGTTACTATTCGAGAAACTAACGGCAACTGAGTTATCACAGTAAAGCTTCAATGGTCTAGAAATGGAATTAACAATTTTGAGTCCAGTGATCAGATTTCTAAGCAACATTCCATGACAGGTTGCGTTATAAACAACAATGTACACTACCATCATTGTGGAAGTTGTGGTCAACTATTGTTTATGACTCTTCCATGAGATAGGTCCGCTTGCTAACATAAAGATATAGCCCGAAGTGGATTTCTTGTCATCTTTGCATTTGACAAAGTCAAAATCAGAATAGCCTACCACTTCAAAATGATCACTTCTTCTATATGTCAGTTTATAGTCTTTCGTCCCTTGCAGATATCGAAGTACCTTCTTAGATGCTTTCCACTGGTCTAGGCCAGGATTAGTCTGATAACAGCCTAGCATTCCAGCAATATAAGCGATATATGGGCGAGTACAGACTTGAGCATACATCAGGCTCCCGACTACTAACGCGTAAGGTATCTGGCTCATTTGCTCCTTCTCAACCTCTGTTGTCGAACACTGGAATGAACCGAAAACATCTCCTTTAACTACTGGAGTGACGGAGGGTTTGCACTGTTGCATGTTGTAACGTGTAAGGACACGATCTATGTAAGCCTTTTGAGATAGTCCTAAGATCCCTTTGTGTCTATCTCGGTGAATTTCGATGCCAATGACGTAAGAAGCATCTCCGAGATCCTTCATGTCGAAGTTATGCGGGAGTAACCACTTTGACTCATGCAACATGTCTAAACTATTACTTGCCAATAGAATATCATCTACATAAAGGACAAGTATAGTAAAATTACTCCCACTCATCTTGAGGTAGGTGCATTGATCCACTTGATTCTTCATAAAATCTTGTTTCTTCATGACTTCATCAAACTTGAGGTACCACTGACGTGATGCTTGTTTTAACCCGTAAAATGATTTCTTCAACTTACAGACTAGATGCTCCTGACCTTCAGGTTTAAAGCCTTCAGGTTGTTTCATATAAACATCTTCGTCTAAGTCTCCATTAAGGAAAGCGGTTTTAACGTCCATCTAATGCAACTCTAAATCAAAATGAGCTACTAGGGCCATAACGATCCTTAATGAATCTTTACGAGAGACAGGTGAAAACGTCTCTTGATAATCAATTCCCTCTTTCTGAGTGTAGCCCTTTGCAACCAATCTCGCTTTGTAGCATTCAACATTCCCATTCGGATCCAATTTTGTTTTGAACACCCATTTACATCCTACGGGTTTGACACCGTTGGGTAATTCTACCAAATACCAAACGTCATTTTTCTTCATGGATTCAACCTCATCAATCATTGCTTTATTCCATTCAGAAGACTGATCATTGCTAACGGCTTCATTGTAAGAGATAGGATCATTGAGCTTTCCGGGATCCATTTCAGTCAGGTAGGTAACATAATCATCCCAATTAGTAGGCCTCCTGGGCCTAGATGACCTCCTGAGTGGATTATCAGCGTTGTCTAGATTTTGAGCGTTTGATGTGCCTTCGTCATGAGGTATAATGGGTTCTGATTGTAGAGGTAAATTTGGAGTTGGTGCAGTAGCTTCAGGTAGAGTAGTTGCATTGGGTACAAGAGGAGTAATCAGAGTAATGGTAACCGACGAGTCTCTCCCCCCGCGTCTTGTACTTCTTGCAATTTTTCATAAGGGTTGGTACTGCTCCCACTGACCTTGAAATCCTCCAGGAACGCAACACGCTTGGTTGCAACAATACGGTTGACATGGGAAGGACAATAGAAACGATAACCCTTTGAATTATCAGGATACCCGATAAAGAAATAGGTAACTGTTTTAGGGTCAACTTTCCTTAAGAAAGGATTGTAAAGTTTTGCTTCAGCAATGCAGCCCCATACTTTCATATATTTAAGACTCGGTTTCCTTCCTGTCCAAAGTTCATAAGGAGTTTTAGGGACAGACTTAGAAGGAACTCTATTGAGTATACGAACAGCTTCTTTTAACGCTTCAGTCCAGAGGAATAATGGTAAACTAGTGTTGGCTAACATACTGCGCACCATGTTCATAAAAGTACGGTTTATTCGTTCAGCGATACCATTCTGCTGAGGTGTGCCAGGCATGGTGTATTGGTTCACAATCCCCTGGCCCTTACAAAACTCATAAAATGGACCAGGAGTTTGACCCACATCAGTATGTCTTCCTGTTGGTGCACTAATGTCTACTAACTTTGTCTTTTATCGAGTCTTGTATCTAGATAGGATAAACCAGTGCTTAGATGTCGGGAAATTAGTGTTTTAGTGGTGATTGATCATTTCGCACGAAATGGAAAAGGGCATTTTGTACAAAATGGATAAGTGTCCATTTCGCACGAAATGAACAATACCATTTCGTACGAAATGCCATCTCTATAAATAGCCTGAGCTGATTTCTCATTTGTAATGATCCGGATTTCAGAGCCAAGGTGCTGCCAAATTGTCAACTGATCTGCAAAGCTGTGAAATCAATAAACAAGTGAACTTAAGCGTGAATCAAGTCTGTATCATCGAATTCCGCCTTTGATATGGATTAAAACTCTTCTGATCGACTCGTAAAGGTCGTGCAACGATCCAACACTTCCATAATATTCACCGCCTCTATCTGATCTCACAACTTTAATCTGACGATCTAATTGCTTTTCAACTTCAGCCTTATAAACTTTAAAAGTTGTTAGAGATTCAGATTTCTCCTTAATATGATACAAGTACATGTAACGAGAATAATCATCAATGAAAGTGATAAATGAAGTATGTCCTATTATGCCAGCGATTTGGTAGGGACCACTAATGTCAGTATGAATGAGTTCTAATAAATTAGAACTCCTAATGGCACCTTTCTTATTCGCTAATGTCATTTTACCTTTAAGACATTTGACACATCTTCCAAAATAAGAGAAATCGAGAGGAGGTAAGACTTCGTCCTTTACGAGACGATTTAATCGTTCTCTTGAGATGTGGCCTAAACGTTGATGCCACAACATGGATGAAGTCTCTAAGTCTCGTTTCTCTTTCATCTTTGTGAGTGATTCATTAATGTTATATGACAACAAAGATTTGGAAAAATTATCATCTAGTTCTAATCTATAGAGACCACCAGACAGAATACCAGTACCATAAAGAACAGAATCATAGAGGATAGAGAGTTTGCGATGACCATGGGAAACAATAAAACCGTCCATGTCTAACTTTGGTCCTGATACAAGGTTCCGAGTTACCTCAGGAACATATAAGGTATCATAAAGTTCAATACATAAACCAGTTTTTATAAATAATTGTCATGTTCCAATGGCCTTCACTTCTAATTCTCGATCATCCCCAACCTTAAGCATTCTTTGGTTTCTTTCCAGCTTCCAGATTGTAAGGAATCCCTGAGTTGAATTGGTAACATGAACCATAGAACCAGAATCAAACCACCAAGAATTAGCAGGAACATTTAAATTATAGGACTCAAGTATCATAAAATAATCGTTACCTTTCTAATTATCCAGCCACTCCTTAAAGTCAGGGCATTCCTTCTGCATATGTCCTGTCTTTTTACAGAACTTGCAGTGGATTCTGCCTAAGGAGTTCTTAGAGCTGGAAGGTGCACTTGTATCGGGATTGGGTCTTTGGACTTTTGAAGCATCCTTCCTCTGATGATTGTTCTTCCTTTTCTTAGAGTTGGAAGTGGTGAAGTTAGCAACAGCAGTAGTGCGATCCATCCTCATACGCTCTTCCTCTTGTACGCACATAGCGACCAACTCACTCATCGTCTATTTGTCCTTCTGAGTGTTGTAATTGATCTTGAATGCTTCAAAGAACGAAGGAAGCGAAGTAATGATGAAATGAACGAGGAAACCATCACTGATTTCCATTTCCAGCCCCTTCAGCTTATTGGCCGTGTCATTCATCATCATGATGTGCTCGCGAATGCCGCTCCTCCCATCATACTTAGTTGTCACCAGCTTGAGGATAAGGATACTAGCGTGTGCTTTAGATGTCCTACTGAATTGTGCCTCCACAGGAGCCAAGTAGGTTTTAGCATCTTCAGAATCAGGAACGGCTCCTCTGATTGCATTGCTTATGGACTGCTTCATGAACATGAGAGACATGCGGTTACACCTAGTCCACTTTTCATGAGTCAACTGCTCAGCAGCAGTACTTTGAGGAGTAAGGTCCGCTGGCTTATTCTCTCTTAGAGCATAATCAAAGTCCAGCAATTCAAGCGTAAGCATGAGAGCATCCTTCCATGCAGCAAACTTATCACCAGTCAAAGGTGGAATCCCGCAATTGGGTGCTGATAGTGGAAATAAGATGAGCGAATTATGATACTATGAAAGAAGTTCTAATGTGATCTAAGGGCATGTTATACTAAGGCAGGCATAAATAATGACCATTTTAATTATGAAGCTGTGATATTGTCTATTACTAACATCAAAATAATAGACTTACTTAAAATTCTACTTAAACAAAGACAAATCAGCTTTGGCCAGAAATGAAACAATCACTTTAGTTATGGAATTGTTAAGTATGCTATACATGAAAGAATTAAATCAGCTTGGGCCAGATATTATGACATTCACGTTTGTAATGCACACTTAACATAGCTTTCGTAATACTTGAACGATAAGTAGATGTATCAAAACAGCTTTGGCCAGAAATGATATATCAGAAGCTCATTCATGTTAAGCTATTTTGGTTTTGTAAAACATTATCTGTTCTAATTAATTAACTAAGCATTTACAAAACCAATTATTTAATAGCAAACCACCTGTTAGCGCGGATCGAACTAGTCTTAGGTTTCGAGTAAGATCTCGACTCAGTTATAAGGTTTTGACTCAATTATGAGGTCTCGAGTGAGATCTCGAGTCGCAACCTTGGTCTCGAGTCAGAATCATAGTCTCGAGTTGTAAAGATTTGAGAACCCTTATGATTTCGAGTCGAAACCTTGTGGTCTCGAGTCGAAATCTTGGTCTCGAGTCGCAACCATGATCTCGAGTCATGAAGGACTGAAAACCCTTAGGATTTCGAGTTGAGACCTTGTGGTCTCGAGTCGAAATCTTGGTCTCGAGTCGCAACTATGGTCTCGAGTTGTGAAGATTGAAGAAACCCTTATGATTTCAAGTCGAGACCATGTGGTCTCGAGTCGAAATCTTGGTCTTGGCTCGTTAATGATGACCTCGAACCTCTGTAGACAGCTGTTGTTGTGAAAACATAACTGAAAATTCGAATTCTTAGGAATTTTGAGATATGGTTTCCTGTTTTAGTGATGATCTAATTTTATCAAAATATTTCGAAAAATTTTATCCGATTATCAATTAACGGTTTTCTAATAAACTTAGAAGATAAAATTGGATCAAACAGGAAAAAACACTCATTAATCCTAATTACATTCCAAAACATAATTCCTAAGAACATGTGATGAACCCTAAAAATAAAACATAATTCTGGGATCCGAAATCTGAGTTTTAAGACTTCCTTTAACAGATTTCGGACATAAAATTAACCCATTATGATTTCGAGCCAAATATTAAGAATTCTTTTTCTTAAAACAGCGATTCGGCACAAAAGGACTCGAAAACAGCCATGTTTTACAAGACTTTTCTAAACTTCTGTTTTTCCAGATTTCTATCCCAGAATTAAGGATACAAAAACAGAACTGATTAATCAACATATGCTCTGATACCACATGTTGGTCAGTTCTGTTTTAAGCATGATGGAAAACATGAAAACATACCTGTTACAGCAGACAGTGCAGTGGAGAATCCAGTCAAAGATGATGCCATCGAGTTCGACATGTTTGTCAGTGTGATCTGGTTCCTCCTTAGGGTGCAAACTAATGATGGTAATGATGAAACCGAAAAGGGTATCGGTTTAGGAGAAGAGGCTGATTTGATGTTATTGGAATTAGATTATGTGTCTAACCTTAGAACCTCTACATAAGTCTCCTTATATATGCACCCAAGAGGAAACCTAATTAGTTAATAAGGTAATATGGTCCATCAACAATTACCAACTAATCATTTAATAGGTTGTTATATATTTTAATCTTAGTTGATGCGGGCCGCGTACATGTTTGGGTAAGTGAAGGCGGGCCGCGAGCCTCCTGAATTGTGGCATAGCCCGGAGCGGCCACGTGTTCGATGCGTGTCGAGTCTACATAGTGACCGGGCCAAGCTATGCCATTGACCGAAGTCAATGCGGGCCGCGTAGACCCGGCCCAAACTTCACGCGGGCCGCGTGGGGACTTGATTTCAGCCCTATAAAAGGAGGCAACGGGCCTTCAGTCAGTTTCGCTCAAAATCTTTTCTTTCTCTCTAACTTTTAAATAGCGGGCATTAAACCCGAGTCCAATACCCCTAAAATAGCGAGGTTCTGCTACGATGTAAGTATTTTAACCCCTGGAGACGTATTAGGTACGCTGCCCGATTGATCTAGGGTTCCGTAACGGCTGTCGTGGTTCTGCCCGACGTAGTCGTTGGAATGCCGTCTCGGGGAGGGTATTACTAATGTTAAAATGGGTTATTATACTAACACACGTGCATTTGTGTAATTTATAGATTATCTCCAGGAAACCCTTACGAAAAACCTAAAACAGCAATGTGAGTTGATCCACTTTTTGTTAACTGTTTTTACAAAACCTTGCATACTTTTCTATGCTAATAACAGTTATTGAGTATTTGTAAGAATACAATTATCGTGGGTATGTTGGGGTTTTGTATACAAAATTTGTTACAACCTGGTTATGGAGTAACATTACCACAAGTCGGGTGTCGACAGTACCACGGGTGATAATTGATATAACTTGGAAACAAATGTAATTGCGGATGCGCCCTCAATACTCTTCACTGTGACTTTCTATTTAAACTTGATTAAACTGGGATTCACTCACCAGTATTTCCCACTGACAAAACCTTTTTAAAACGCGTTTCAGGTAACGAAATGTGAAAGCCAAATAGAAGCCAGCTGGACAGCACTGAAGGCTTGGAAAAGTGGCAATAAAGTTACCTAATAATAAAATGGATGTTTTTATTTAAATAAATAGGATGTATTCCTATGAAACGTGTGTATTAAAAACTTGGGTTTTACCCATATGTTTAATGTTATAGAACATGGTGGTTTACTCTGATTAAAATATTTCCTAACTACGGTCCTGATGAAAATTTCCGCTGCCAAATTGGATAAATAAACATGATACCACCGAAACTGGCTCACGGCCGCCCGTTCCCCGGTAATTGGGATCGGGGGTTGTGACAGAAGGTGGTATCAGAGCTATGCCACTGATTCAGCCACAGAAGTGTTCTGCTGACATCAAAATTAAAAATTGTTAGGAAATAAACTATGGAAATACGTGTATAATTGTATTTCTTGCTATGTGTTATCTGACTATTTGTTAGTTTACAGTATGAGTGACCAAGGACCCTCTGACGCCTATCGTCAACTGTCTGGTTCGCCTAGGAGCGAAGGCACCTCCTCTTCTCAGCCTGCCCTCTCAGGGTATTCTGCTGACACAGAAGAAGGAATCTTTGTGTTTAAGGCTCAGTCTGAAGAGCCATTTCCTCAGAAAAAGAGGGGATGGTTCAGTAGGAGAGCGCACGAGCGTAGGAAAAGAATGAAAAAGTTACAGGAACAGCGAGTGTTAGCCGCAGCAAAACGAGAAACTGATGCTTATAATCAGGATATGCTCAATAGGGGTATCGCTAATATCCATATTTTAGCAACCACTGCTGCTGACCCAAATCTGGAACAAATGCTAGCACCACAACCACAAAATCCTGACCAACCCATGGAAATAGAAGACCAGATAGAAATGCCTGATTTCAACCCGGAGGAGATACCTAGGGTACCTGCACCTGATCCTCTAGACCCAAACAATTACGACCCCTGGTGGGACGATGTTAGGGACTACGTGCAACAAAACCCAATACAGGAAAATGTGCCAATGTCCAACTTAGGAGCTTATCCGGGGTTAGATCCTCAAGATCCCTACAACATTAGTGATGCATATGTTAGGGAAATCTTAGAAAATCCATACCCTTATCAGGCCCCGTACCAGGCACCCGCACCACAGATTCCAAACCCAGTCCTAGAACCTGCACCCCCAATGAGTGCAGAAAATGTCCAGGAACTTAGGACTTTTGGGGAGGAAATTTTAGAAAGCAGTGATCGAATGCGACAGGTGGGAGAGCGTCTCGTCTGGAAGTACGACGAACGCAATATGGATTTCTGGATGAATCCATATCAGTGAACGTGATGACAGTACGGTAGTAGTAATATAATAATATAATAATAATATATGTGTATATGTGTTAGAAAAAAAAACTACGGATGCATACTATTAGTATTGTAGCTTTACATTTCAGTCGGTATTGTAATTTTAATTTCTGTACTGGTGTGTATTGATGCATATTATATAAAAAGAGTAAAAGTCGCAATGCTCGACGCTTTTGGTTAAAAAGTGCGTGTTATGTGATTGGCTATATTTAAATATTAATTGTGATATTAATATTTGGTAAATGTTTAAAATTCAGATGGCCGACGAAGGAAATCAAGAAAATCTGAATAACGATAACCAGAGTAACATTAACGTGGTTAATGAAAATTCGGACAATAATAACAACGGAAATCAAATGGATAATAGTGCCGTTCAGCATATTGTGGCACAGGGAATTATAGATGCAATGCCCTTTATTATTCAAACGGTTCAAGAAGCGAATAATAAAAGTAAGCATAGCAGTAAACGACCAAGTGAACCGGAGCACAGCGTGAACAATGGACCTGTACTTCAAGCACCCATTCCCAAAAGAAGAAGAACCATGCCACATGGTTGTTCTTACAAGGAATTCTGGTCCTGTAAACCAATAGAATTCTCGGGCAATGAAGGACCCATTGCAGCTTTACGCTGGATAGAGAAAACTGAGGCAGTTCTGAAAATAAGCAAGTGTGCTGAAGAAGATAAAATAATGTTTGCCTCAAATCTGTTTAAAAATGCAGCCCTAGAATGGTGGAACACTATCCTCCAAACCAGAGGAAGTGATAGGGTTTATAACATGGAGTGGGAGGAATTTAAGAACATGGTAGAAAGGAAATTCTGCCCTCCCAATGAAAAAGAACAAATAGCAAATAAATTTCTGAATCTTAGAATGACCGGGGTAGACAGTAAAGGTTACACTACCACATTCTTTGAATATGCTAGGATAGTACCTACCCTTGCATCACCTGAACCGGTATTAATCTCCCGTTACATCTGGGGATTAATTGGAGAAATTAGACATGTAGTCAAGGCAGCTAGACCCCAAACCATAGAAGAAGCTGTAGAGCTAGCCAATACCTTGACAGATGAGTTAATCCGTACTAGAGAAGAAGACCAGAGGAGAAACCTAACCCAAAGGCTTACTCAAGAATTCCGTTCTGGGAATTCCAACCGTAGAAATATAGGTTCTACCTCTGCACCATACTGCAGGAACTGCAAGAAGAAGCATTCTGGAAGATGCTCCACTTACTGCAATTACTGTAAGGCGCCAGGTCACAAGGAAGAAAATTGCAGAAGAAAAGCCAGTAATGGAATGTGCTACAATTGTGGAGAAAAGGGTCATATTAGGACAAACTGCCCAAAGTTGACTCCAGCTGCAAACAACAAGAATCCTAAAAATGCTAGAGCATTTGTTTTGACTGCAGACGAAGCCAAGATGATCCCAGACGTCATTGCTGGTACGTTTTTAGTTAATGATATTTTTGCTAAAGTATTATTTGACTCTGGTGCAAACCAAAGTTTTATTAATACTTCGTTTTGCAAACTCCTAAATAAATCATTAACTAAACTACCACAAGAATGTCTAGTAGAAACCGCAAATGGAGAAACTGTTAGGATTTTTGAAATCTTGCAGGGAGCAAGAATAGAAATTTTTAATCAAAAATTTATTGCAAACCTTTACCCAATGAATCTGGCTGGATTTGATGTTGTGTTAGGAATGGATTGGTTAATAGCCAATAAAGCCAATATCTTATGTGATCAAAAGTCAATACAGATAAAATCACCAAGAGGTGAAAAGATCACAATTAAAGGAGATAAACCATTTAGATCCACTAAATTCATCTCTGTGATGAAAACTGCAAGTTGTATAAGGAAAGGATCTATAGTGTATTTGATTTCTATAATCACTAACACTAAAGAAAAAGAATTAAAAGACATTCCAGTAGTGTCTCAATTTTCAGATGTCTTTCCAGAAGAATTGCCAGGACTACCGCCAGACAGGGAAGTTGAATTTAGAATTCACCTTTTACCAGGGACAGCACCGATTGCCAAAGCACCTTACCGTTTGGCACCCGCTGAAATGCAAGAACTAAAGAAACAATTAGACGAATTGTTGGAGAAAGGATTTATACAGCCAAGTGCATCGCCATGGGGAGCGCCGATTTTATTTGTTAAAAAGAAGGACGGATCAATGCGTATGTGCATTGATTACCGTGAATTGAACAAAGTCACGATTAAGAATCGGTACCCATTACCAAGGATCGATGATTTGTTTGATCAACTTCAAGGAGCTCGATTTTTCTCTAAAATCGATTTAAGATCAGGATATCATCAATTAAAGGTACAGGAAGAGGATATTCCTAAAACCGCATTCAGAACAAGGTATGGTCATTATGAATTTACTGTCATGCCATTTGGTTTAACCAATGCCCCAGCCGCATTTATGGACATGATGAACCGAATATGTAAGCCATATTTGGATAAATTCATAATTGTTTTCATAGATGATATTCTAATTTACTCTAAAAGTAAAGATGAGCATGCAAAGCACTTGCACTTACTTTTAAGTTTATTGAGAAAGGAGAAGCTTTATGCTAAGTTTTCAAAGTGTGAGTTTTGGTTAGAACAAGTGCAATTTCTCGGACATTTAGTTAATCATGAAGGAATTCATGTAGATCCAACCAAGATCGAGGCAATTACCAAATGGAAAACCCCAGAGTCACCAACCGAGGTTAGAAGTTTCTTAGGATTGGCTGGTTATTATAGAAGATTTATTCGAGATTTTTCTAGGATAGCCATCCCTTTGACTAAGTTAACCTGTAAATCTGTTAAGTTTGAATGGGGACCAAAACAAGAAGAAGCCTTTAGAATCCTTAAGCAAAGATTAACCCATACACCCATATTAGCATTACCAGAAGGAACTGAAGACTTTGTAGTCTTTTGTGATGCTTCTAAATTAGGTTATGGATGCGTATTAATGCAACGTCAAAAGGTTATAGCTTATGCATCTAGACAGCTTAAGAGTCATGAAGGAAATTATTCGACCCATGATTTGGAATTAGGAGCTATAATTTTTGCCCTTAAGATTTGGAGACATTATCTTTATGGTAGTAAGTTTACCATATTCACTGATCATAAAAGTTTAAGATATGTTTTCGGGCAAAAAGAGCTGAATATGAGACAAAGACGCTGGATGGAATTACTTAGTGATTATGATTGTGATATCCAGTATCATGCAGGAAAAGCAAATGTGGTGGCTGATGCTTTAAGTCGAAAATATCACGAAAAGCCAAAAAGGGTACGTTCTCTTAAATTAAATCTACAAGTAGATTTAAATAATCAAATTAGAAAAGCACAAGAATCAGTAATCAAGGAGGATACTGAAAAATTAAAAGGAATGATTAAGGAATTAAAACAAGGGACATATGGAATTTGGAGGTTCCATAAAAAGAGAATGTGGATACCTAAATTAGGAAATTTACGCCACCGTATATTAGAAGAAGCCCATAAGTCTAAATATACGATGCATCCAGGAAGTGATAAAATGTACCAGGATTTAAGGAAAAATTTCTGGTGGATAGGAATGAAAAGGGATGTAGCAGCTTATGTTTCTAAATGTTTGACTTGCTTACAAGTTAAAGCTGAACATCAGAAACCCTCAGGTTTGTTACAACAATTAGAAATACCAGTTTGGAAATGGGAATTGATAACCATAGATTTTGTTACTAAATTACCCAAAACAAGAAAAGGTAATGATACAATCTGGGTGATTGTAGATAGGCTAACCAAATCAGCTCATTTCTTACCAATGAAGGAAACCTTTAGTATGGAACAATTAGCTAAATTATATGTAAATGAAATCGTTTCTTTACATGGCATTCCTTTATCAATTGTTTCTGATAGGGATAGTCGTTTTACCTCTCATTTTTGGTCAAGTTTTCAAAAAGCAATGGGAACCAAGATAAATCTAAGCACAGCTTATCATCCTCAAACGGACGGACAAAGCGAAAGGACAATTCAGACAATGGAAGACATGCTTAGAGCTTGTGTAATTGATTTTGGAGGTAATTGGGACGAACACTTACCTTTGATAGAATTTTCTTATAATAACAGTTATCACACAAGTATCAATGCTGCACCATTCGAAGCACTTTATGGAAGAAAGTGCAGAACCCCAGTCTGTTGGGCGGAAATTGGGGAAAAGCAACTATCTGGACCCGAGATAGTACAAGAAACAACTGATAAAATCATTCAAGTCAAGAAACGACTGAAAACAGCACGTGATCGCCAAAAGAGCTACGCTGACAACAGGCGTAAACCCTTAGAATTTCAAGTGGGAGATAAAGTATTATTAAAAGTCTCTCCCTGGAAAGGAGTGGTAAGATTCATCAAAAGAGGAAAGCTAAGTCCCAGATATATTGGACCTTTCAAAATTCTTAAAAGAATAGGACCGGTAGCCTATCAGCTACAACTGCCAGAGGAAATGGCAGGAATACATGATGTATTTCATGTATCAAATCTCAAAAAGTGTCTAGCTGACGAATCACTCGTAGTACCTCTCAAGGATATAGAGGTTAATGAACAACTTAAGTTTGTAGAGAAGCCTCTACAAATTGAAGATAGGAAAATTAAGAATCTCAAACATAAAAGACTAGTTCTGGTCAAAGTGAGATGGGACTCCAAAAGAGGACCCGAGTACACGTGGGAACTTGAGTCAGAAATGAAAAAGAAATATCCACACTTGTTCCAGTAGATCTCGAGGACGAGCTCTAAAACAAGGTGGGAAGGATATAACAACCCTCGGTAAAACCGACATCCTCATAATAATTCCGATGTCCTAATATATTATTAAATATATCTATTTGTCATTATATGTACCCGTACGTGAAAACCGAGCCCCAAAATAGATTATACTATATAAAACAAATAAAAACAATAATTTTTAAGTTGAGGCGGGCCGCGTAGGGCCTCACCTCAAGCTTAAGCGGGCCGCGCGAGTGTGTACCAGGAGATCGCCAAAACCCTTAGTTGATGCGGGCCGCGTACATGTTTGGGTAAGTGAAGGCGGGCCGCGAGCCTCCTGAATTGTGGCATAGCCCGGAGCGGCCACGTGTTCGATGCGTGTCGAGTCTACATAGTGACCGGGCCAAGCTATGCCATTGACCGAAGTCAATGCGGGCCGCGTAGACCCGGCCCAAACTTCACGCGGGCCGCGTGGGGACTTGATTTCAGCCCTATAAAAGGAGGCAACGGGCCTTCAGTCAGTTTCGCTCAAAATCTTTTCTTTCTCTCTAACTTTTAAATAGCGGGCATTATACCCGAGTCCAATACCCCCTAAAATAGCGAGGTTCTGCTACGATGTAAGTATTTTAACCCCTGGAGACGTATTAGGTACGCTGCCCGATTGATCTAGGGTTCCGTAACGGCCGTCGTGGTTCTGCCCGACGTAGTCGTTGGAATGCCGTCTCGGGGAGGGTATTACTAATGTTAAAATGGGTTATTATACTAACACACGTGCATTTGTGTAATTTATAGATTATCTCCAGGAAACCCTTACGAAAAACCTAAAACAGCAATGTGAGTTGATCCACTTTTTGTTAACTGTTTTTACAAAACCTTGCATACTTTTCTATGCTAATAACAGTTATTGAGTATTTGTAAGAATACAATTATCGTGGGTATGTTGGGGTTTTGTATACAAAATTTGTTACAACCTGGTTATGGAGTAACATTACCACAAGTCGGGTGTCGACAGTACCACGGGTGATAATTGATATAACTTGGAAACAAATGTAATTGCGGATGCGCCCTCAATACTGTTCACTGTGACTTTCTATTTAAACTTGATTAAACTGGGATTCACTCACCAGTATTTCCCACTGACAAAACCTTTTTAAAACGCGTTTCAGGTAACGAAATGTGAAAGCCAAATAGAAGCCAGCTGGACAGCACTGAAGGCTTGGAAAAGTGGCAATAAAGTTACCTAATAATAAAATGGATGTTTTTATTTAAATAAATAGGATGTATTCCTATGAAACGTGTGTATTAAAAACTTGGGTTTTACCCATATGTTTAATGTTATAGAACATGGTGGTTTACTCTGATTAAAATATTTCCTAACTACGGTCCTGATGAAAATTTCCGCTGCCAAATTGGATAAATAAACATGATACCACCGAAACTGGCTCACGGCCGCCCGTTCCCCGGTAATTGGGATCGGGGGTTGTGACATAACACCCCTGGACACTTGGATTGATCCTATGCATCTCCTCCAAGTATAAATAGCAAGCTAATCTTGCATTCTTACTTGCTCATTCCTCATATTTCTTCTCTACTCTCTATTTGGAAGTTCCTGATCGTAAAGGAGCATCCCTCTGAGTTCTAAACATTCTAAGGATCACTTTTAAGTGTTCATTTCCCTGCTCTTTTCATTTTATAGGCTTTTATAAGCCGAAAGTCAAGCAAATTGACTTTTGCTTTGACTTTCGGTTTAGACCATTATGGTCCAACCATTGTTCAAATGGAACATGGCTACGTGATCGTAATAAGGTACGTGTTAATCTCTCAAAAGGGCACCTCCTGGAAATCACGTTAAGTTGGTCAAATGACAGGACAAAGTTAAGTTAAATACAAAGTCAAAAGGCAGATTTTCGGAAACTTTATAAAATGAACTTGTAATTGTTTTAACTCATGTTTTTAACACTAAATCAGTTGGTAATTAATATTAGAACATGTATGAACATGTTCAGCCCGTCATTTCCAGTTTATGTATCGGTTCGCAACCGAAAGTTAAGAAGTTTGATTTCTGCTTTGATTTTCAATTCTGACCCGATTTAGCAAACTTTAGCTACTAATTCTAAGTTGTATTATGATCATATTACAGTGTAGAATAACCCTCTTTAATTATACTACTTGATCACAATCAGATTATGAGCTTTTACACAAGTTCTTATAATATGCCTATTATTAACCAAAATGCCCTTTTTGTGCAAAACATGGTTTTAATCAATGATAAACATATGAAATGATTACCTAATGATATGATATTATAATTAACATGTTTTGACAGAATGAACTTGTTCATAATTTAAGTTTTTATACAAATTCTTAAATTATGTCACATTATGACTAAAATGCTCTTATGGTGCATATTTTGGTTTTAAACCATAATGTTCAAACAAAGTTGATAACCTATTGATGTTATAACATAATTAAAGTATTTTGGCATATGAAACATGTTTATAGCTCATCCGACCACCCGACACCGCCTGTGCGCGTACGGTTAGCTTATGTAACTACTTTGCGTAAGTTTACTGAAACGGGTCAAATCTTTTCAAATTCCATAATGTATATTTTTTTATCCATATCATACAAGTCTATTACTTGTGAGGATTAAACTACATTCTATCCGGTCATTCGCTTAATCTAGCGTATTGTAGTGTTTTCGTTAGTTTAAGTTAACCGGTCCAAGTCTATGACTTGAATAAGGCCTGTTAACATTCTAATTGGTTATTATACCATTCATTCCAGACTAAGGCATTCCAGTAGATTGAAACCAAGCTTAGTTAATTGATAAACGACTGTGATTATTATTTGTATCTTGCATTGTGAGATTATTAATCCAGGTAAATACTCTTAACCTATTTTCCCTATACGGCATAGGATACGGTATATTATTACCGCATGGTCATGTATGGGATAAAGACCAATGTGTCAGGAATCCAAATAATCCGTTTTAGTTCGTATTGCTTTGACTTAAACATTGGGGATTAATACGACCGTGTCCTGGATATCCTTGGCTCATTTAATTGCAAGTGGCCACGACCTGGTGTAAGCATACACCTCACAGATGCTAACACTATATTAAAATGATTTTATAACCTAATACGGGTTCGCCCAATAAGGGAATTAATGTGGTGTGTCGGATAATCATGTCCCGGCATAGTTTCCGGGCCCCCTATGTATTGTCAAGCTTGTGAACTGATAACATGAGAAATAGTTTATCCCAAGTTACTTATGAAAATTATATGTACCATTGTGTACATGAAAATGATTTTGAAATATTTTCAAAATGTGTCAGTTATTTGTATTTACCAGTGTAAACTGACGTATCTTCAAAAGACTAAGTGAAAGGTTGCAAGGTTATGAAATAGGCAGGAAGTGCCCGGTAATGCTTAAGAGGAATTTGCAACTCCTTGCATAGAAGCCTATTAGTCTGTTATTTCATTTTGTAAATTTACGATCCGCCTGTGGATCTTTTGAGACAATATCCGCCTGTATTATATTTTGAACATTCGGACATTATTATTTGTAATAGTATTTTATATACAAGACTTCTATTTTGCTATTTGTGTATTTGATATCAATATCGTCACGTATACCCCATCCGGGTTTACAGGGTGACATAAAATATCGGGGTGTGACAGTTTCAAATATTTTCCATAGTCGCTTTTTATATGTTTCAATTTAAAACTTTAGAAATCCACATTTTCAAACAACATTAGATCATTCTCCTCGACTCCAAGCATTATAACAACTGCTACCCAACCATCACAGATAAAATGTTTATTGGACTTCAATTGAACAACAACGAACCATTTACAACCACTATCTGTTATGAGGTTTTACTGACCCTACAAGATATTTAGGTAGTATCACTGAATTATACCACATAGGCAATTCCTGAATTTGACAAAAATATATGATAGCATGTATAAGAAAATATAAATGAAAACAATAAGAAAAGAACTTATGTAATATGTAAAACATGAAGCATAGGAAATTAAACAGGGTTTATCACCAGCTCAGATCTATATGGGTCCGTCATATCAACCAAAAAACCATGATCCATATCTGAAACAAAATTATATTCATTGTCAATGCAAAGACCATACGAGTAGACATGAATAATAAAAAACCTAAGAGAATTAGGATTTAAAATTATGTAGAACAAAAAAAAAAACACAATATGAAGAACAATGAGAACAAAATTTCTGACTAATGCAATTAGGGTTCATATCAACCATAAAACCACGAACCATACCTGAAATAAAAAAAAAAAAAAATCATTGTCAGTTAAGAGACCATATGAGTACACATGAATAACAAAATACCTAAAAGAATCAAGGATTATGATATGTAGCAAAAAACACAAAATATGAAGAATAATCAGAACAAAAATTGAGATAAATGAAATTAGGGTTTATGATAACAACTCAAAACACACAAACTGACATGGAAATCAAAACAGTAAACTCAATACACCATAAATCAAAGAATATAAATTCATTAACATATATGCAATTAACGGATTAAACATCAACATCAACAAAATACATAATATAAGAAGCAATTGGTTGAAAGCACTCACCGATGATTAAGATTTGCAGAATGATGAAAAGAAGATGAATACGGTATAGCCAATTCGCGTTTGAATTCTCTGATTAAAAATATAGAGTTTATAAGTGATAATGGAAAGATATTCAGAACAATTTCAACTGATTGAGAATTGACTGGGGTTTCTGGATTGAAGAACATATTTAGGCCGTTTCACAAATGGCGGAGGAATGAGGAAAAGGAATTGGCGCTCATAAACAATTTTCTCAATAAGTAGCAATGCCACATCATCAACCATATGGCCTAAGATTTTGACATGTGGCTAAGCTATTTTGCTTTAGTATGGAGATAGATTTTTGATGTATGACTTAATCCCAAGTGTAATTAAATTGTGTAATTCATATAGTTTCAATGTGTTTAATGGTTAATAATTTGGTATGGTTCATTGTGTAATTCAAACAATTTATGGGTGGTTTGACTTTGCAAGGTCAAACTATAATATTCATTGTGTAAATCAAAATAGATTATGGTTGGTTTGACTTTGTAGGGTCAAACTGTAATGTCATTGTGTAAATCAAAATAGATTATGGTCGTTTGACTTTGCAGGGTCAAACTTAAGGTTCATTGTTTAACTCAAGGCTTGAATTGCTCATTTGACTTTACATGGTCAAACTTAATGTAATTAACGGCTGGTCAAACTTTATGTAATTCAAGGTTGTAATGGTCATTTGAATTTGCATGTTCATTGTGTAATTCAAGGTTGTAATGATAATTTGACTTTGCAGGATCAAACTAAATTGGTAATTAATTTGGGTGATTTTAAAACAGTTTTTCAGGAATCATTAAACTCATTCAGGGACTTAAAAATTGTCAGTTACTAGAAACCATGTAAATGTAAACTGAAAGGGTATAACTGTGATTTCACATTCAACATAACAAAAAGATGATGTCAACAGACAGCAGGGGATAGAATGATGGCTTTAGGAAACGTCAAGGGCTTAAAATCACGATTTTTCAAAATAGGGTTGCAAAGTGTCAATTGGAGTAACCACAGGAACGCAAAATGCACTTTACTCTAATGTCAATTATAACTCCTACTTTTATTATTTAAGGGGCTGTTTGACAATTTCTAAATGGTTAATTGCTGAACCAGTAACCATTAAGTGTTGAACCTAAGATGTCTAAACCATTAAGAGTCAGTATAATGCTTAACCGTAAAGAGGCAAATGTCTGATTAATTCAAATTAGAGGTCTTAACCATTTAGACTAAGTATAATGTTTAACTACTCAGAGGCAAATGTCTGAACCATTCAGACATCTACCCGTGAAACAAACAGAACCATTAAATACTGAACCAGTAAGAGGTCATTAAGAACCCCATTAAGAGCTATACAAACAACCCCTAACTTATTTCAAGTGTTTCATTGGGTATTCGTTGTTTCCACAAGTCTTACCACTTTTCTTACCCAGTACTTAATTCAAACATATTACTAAGTACGTTCAAAATTTCCTATGTTTGGTAAACAAGTATACAATACAAAAACAAGTAAAGAAAGATGACCAAAACCTCACTAGGAGATGATTTGTTCCACATACTCACAATCACAAATTCACAATACTCAAAACTACAGATCTTTCAAATTCTAATATAGACATGCTGATAACCGAAATTTACGCACTCGACATACTTCACACTCAACAAAACATCTTATTCGTGATTTCCACACGAAAAAGAACAGAAATAGCGCATTATGGCAAATATATATGATGATGACGTTATGATGATAAAATGGATTGCAATGCAAGTTGTTGTTGGGGCTGCAGGGTTGACCATGTTGAAGCTAATGTTGCAGGTGGTAGTGTCTGTTGAAGCTGTCTCAAAAGGTTGATTATGCGATTTATAGTTTGCTCCGAGGCAAGGTCCTTCCCCGCACATAAAATCTATATCGCAACAAATGAATTGGTAATAACGGTTAATTCTAATAAAAGCAACTTACTTTCTTAATTTACACAAAATGTCCCTCAACCTAACTTTGATATATCAAAATCCCTAAACTTGTCAAATATACACGAAAAGTTCCTTGACCCAATTTTGACACCTTAAAATCCCAAAACTTGTCTAATATGCACGTATTTGTGAAAAAAAAAAAATAATGATTTATTAACTCTTAAACTGATCAAATAAGATGGTATAATTTTTTTGTGCAATATGTTGAATGCCACTAAGTTTAGATGGTGTTTGGCGTTTCACGAATCTGAACTAACCTCGGCAAAAATGGAAATAAGTTTAGGCAGACATTGATTGTTGTGGCCCAGGAGTTCTGTTGCTGACCTGTTAAAGAGAAATGTTATTATATAACTAATAAGTTGTTAATTGTAATTATATAAACAATATTTGTATATTAATAATCCAAATCTTCAAAAGAAAAAAACGATTTAAAGGGTTTTAACCTTTCGACCATAGAACAAAGCAGGTCATGAACAGCTTTAGCCTCAACAAGATCGGTTTTTATCGGTAAACAGCTTAACCATGCAGGAATAACCTGCCAACCAACAAAAATAATTGTTTATTAAAACTAAATCAATAAAAAAAATATATGACGTCACAAAAATGTTGAAATTACCTGAGCGGAATCAATACTGTCACGATGAAAATGGCATACTTTCCCTAAAGCAGAAACGGCATTATCATATGCCATCACATTATCGAGTTCGAGAGCATCGGGTTGCCTTATAACAAAATTTAGCCTTGAAAGGACCTCTGAGAAAGCCAACAAAAAGGTCAAAAAGTCAAATTCTGAATGCAAAGAGTTGACTTTTGTTTATGTGAGATCTACTTTACCTCCAATAAGAGGCTTGATAACAGAACCTCCATGTTCTGCACACACACCAAGGCCATATACAGCTGCCTGAAAACAATATTTGTAAGGGTAAGTTTGTAATTTTGTATATTACCAACTAGATGTAAAATAAGGGACGGTCATCAAGCTGACCTGTCGGACATCTGGATTTTCATCATTGCATGCATCAAGAAGGAATGGAAGATAGGTATCATAATACCTGGTTTGTGAATTAAAATAGAAAAATAAAGATTACACTGGATAATTAGGGTAGATATTCTTAAACGGGCAAACGGGTTAGTTAAAAAAATAAACTTGAAAGAAACGGGTCAGAAAAGTCAAACGGATTGAAAGTCACCCAAAGGGTATTTTAATACACAAGACTTCCTAAATCATTTTATTTAATAAGTAAACTATTGTTGAAATAATATATTTTTTATATCATAATTGACACACTAGTTATTTGTAAGAAGAGTAAAATGCCATTTTTGTCCCTGACCTGAGGTTCAGCTAGTTTTGCGACTTTCATCCAAAGGTTTGTTTTTCCGCATCTGGATCCAAAAGGCTTGAAATCTTGCCATTTTCATCCGGCTCGTTAACTCCATCCATTTTTCTCCGTTAAGTCAAGGGTACTTCCGTCTTTTTTTAACTTAATGGGCAATTCGGCCTTTTTCAGGGATATTCGGTCTTTTTACATAAAGTGAAAAAGACCGAATTTCCCTTTAAGTTAGCAAAAAAGACGGAAATATCACTGACTTAACGGAATAAAATGGATGGAGTTAACGAGCCGGATGAAAATGGCAAGATTTCAAGCCTTTTGGATCCAGATGCGGAAAAACAAACCTTTGGACGAAAGTCGCAAAACTAGCCGAAACTCAAGAACAAAATTGGCATTTTACTCTTGTAAGAATTTAAAGTTTAATGACAAAAAGGTTTTAAAACCCAACTTGACCCGTTTTGACCCAAACCAACCGCCCATTTTGCCACCTCTAGAGAAAATTTTAGAAGTGTTTGTACTTTAACGCTGCTTCACGACCCTGCTCTGCAACATCATCAAAGATGCAAATAGCAATTCTTCTCTCTTCAGATGATTTATCCTTGCCCTTCAATAAAGTGAAGGTGTGCGCAATTATTTAGACAATAAAGAAACAAATAGAATTGCAAACATGCATTTAATCAAGCTGGATAAAACATGAAATCTGCCGAAAAAGGGATATAACAAACATTATCTACTTACCCACATCGGCATTAAATAAGACGATAGCTCATCAAAGAAAGGCAAGAAAGAGGCTTTAAACGTTTTTACTAAAGTCCCCAAGATTTCACCAACCTGTAACGAGAAACAGGGAGTCAGAAAATAGAGTTTTATAATTTACAAAAACTTTTTTTTGCAACAAATTACAGGTGGCAATATCAACCCATTTTTTTATAAATACAGTAAAGTACACAGATGGTCCCTGTGGTTAACCAAATTTTGGATTTAGTCCCTAACTTTTCAAAAGTACACGGATGGTCCCTATGGTTTGCACTTTATAACGCATTTAGTCCTCAACTTTTGCCAAAAGTACACAATTGGTCCTTATGGTTTGCACTTTGTAACGCATTTAGTCCCCAACTTTTAGTGACTAAATGCGCTACAAAGTGCAAACCCTAGGAACCATGTATGTACTTTTGGCAAAAGTTGAGGACTAAATGCGTTACAAAATACAAACCACAGGGACTAAATCCAAAATTTTGATTAACCACAGGAACCATCCATGTACTTTACTCTTATAAATATGTTTGATGTCTAACGGGTAAAATCAATATTTCGCTAAAAAAAGAAGTGCTCAAATGAGTTGAAAGTCGCCGAGAGCGTATATTTAGTGCATAAAATCTCCTAAATCATTTTATTAAAAAAAACGTTTTAATTAAGAAAATCATAATATTGTTTGAAAAAAGACACTAATTAAAAATACAAGACCCTTTTTGAGACAAAAGTCCGTTGATCATTAACCAACCCGTTAGGCCCGTCTATTTTGCCACTCTACTAGAGATAAAAAATGTTAAAAGAACAAACTTGGTCAAAGACTTCTTCTTCTTGCTCGTTTTCCTCTTTAAGTAGCTCTCCTTCTTCGGCATCAAAATCTTCAGCATTGGTCCTTTCAGCGCGTTCCTTTTTCCTGCTTGAACTGGCAATGATCACATGCTTTAACTCATCCACAATGCTTCTCACCTGATTTTCATCTAGAAGTGGACCAGATATCTGACAGAATTTGTCAAAATTACACACGTAAGTCATCAAAATTATGAAAAAAAAAACAATTTAAACAAAAATACGAACAGTTCAACACAGAAACTGGCCAACCTGTAGGCATTCATTCAACGCATTCAACATATTTGCACAAATTTCCGTATCAGGCTCCTGCAACAGATATACAGAGAGTTAGTTACAAGCACTGTGAAATGCAATTATCTTTACGAGAGAAAAAACGACCATAACCTTATGTAAAGCTTCCACTAATGATGGAACTATGTAGTCAGACAGCTGTTTTAAATATGATCCATCACGACCCTGAGCAAGCCCTTTCTCTAAAGCTAATTTTGCAGAGCACATGAGCTCAGGCATGGCTAAAACAGTAAAGCAAAATAATTAAATAAATAAGAATTAACCCTCGAATACTCGATTTGCAAAAAGAATTGGCACTCAAACCTGAAACGGCCGCTTTTCTAACTTCTTCATGAAAATAAAATTTGAGAAGCGGCACTAGTATTGGGGCAACCTGACCAGTGTATATGTTAATAAACACCAAGATAACATATTTGTTAATAATAGGGCTGCAAACAAACCAAACGTTCAGCGAACAGTTCGTGAACCGTGATAACATATTCGTTTTTGTTCATTCGTTTATACAAACAAACACGAACAAGAAATTGCGTTCGTTTAGTTAAATGAACGAACATGAACAAAGGCCACATTCATTTATTTATGTTCGTGAACGTTCGGTAACGTGTTCGTTTAAGTTCGATTACGTTCAATAGTTCTTTAGTGTTTTTTTTATATTTTATTTAAATACTTCAAAATTTCGACAAATAAAATATTTAATAATGTCAGTGCATTATATGTTCTGTTCATGAACACTTGTTTGTGCTTGTTTTTTTTTTCCGTTTGTGTTTGTTTGTTTCCATTTGTGTTCATGAACGTTCATTTTCATTCGTTGCTTAATTTTTAACAAACGAACACAAACAAACACGAACACGATCATTTCCTTAACAAACGAGCACGAACAAAAAATCTCGTTCGGTAAGTGTTCGTGAACAGTTCACGAACACGTATATTTCTTAACAAACGAACACGAACCTTGTTCGTGTTCGTTCAGTTCGTTTGCAGCCCTAATTAATAATATATTATGCATGAAGACCAACCTGGTCGATCCATGGATAGAAACCTTCCTTTAGCTCATCGGCATAACAACACAACATGTTGCAAGCTGTAGCTTTCTCCTCGAGTACGCTAGTCTTTATCCCTATTCTCTTATCACCAAGTGTGATGGTCTCCATACTGTAAGTCAAAAAAAATAAAGTAGCATTAAGATAAGTTATGTTCATAACCACATCTAAAGTTGTTAAACTAAATGCAAACGATACAGTGATACCTGTCATCATCTGATTCAATTTCATTATCTGAATCAGCAGATGTGATAATCACGTCAGGTTTAAGTTGGGCAGACTGAAGCAACGGAGGCATAACTACACTCATGTACGGAAGAAAATCTTGCCCCAAACACTTGCATAATCTGGCCCATGCCTATAACGCCACACATGCACACAGTTAGAAAGATAACACACATTAGATATCCGATAATCCGATATGCTTTTTATTAGAATAACACCTACTTGAAGCATATAACTTGTGGTGGGGTCGTCAGTCTCCATTTGAGATCCTTGCAACGACATAAGAACCTCCATCACCTAAAACCGACCATCAGCAACCATTTTCAAGATCATTAAAACCTCAAAACAAAAAAAAGTGACCGACTTTTTGTTCAAAAATAAAAAACTTACCTGCTTAGCATCACTTCTGAACTTTTCCTTTCCAACAGCCATTCCAACAAGACTAATGCATTCCATGGCTTTGGCTCGAAGCATACGATTAGCTTTATCATTTGCATTCACTAATATAGCTTTCAAGTATGGCATAACCGCATCATAGTACTTCTGGAAGTATTCCTATTAATGCACCAAACACCCATCTTAAGTATTTGAAGTATATGACTAATTGTTATAAGACATATTTTGATGTTATGATTGGGTTGACTTACCTGTGATGAATCAGCAACTGATGCTAAAGCAGTCAAGGCCCCTTCTTGTACCATTTGTTTACCATTCTGCATACGAAACGATCATGAACACGTTGTAAAGACTAAATGATAAGCAATTTATTCTGTTTATATGTGTTGTTCTTGTCCTTTAGAAGTTTTACCTGTAGCAGTACAAGCAGTTTGCTCACTATTCCATCTAGGTAAGGTGTCAAAATATCAGGTGTGCAATTCTCACTGAAATTTAACACAGCTGAAGCAGCATGTGCCTGCAAAAACAAGTAGTTAAAAATTAAAACCCATTGTTGACCAGTAATATGAACCCTTAAATAACTGTTAGAGTGTTAGGTACTAACCTGAACGCGGGGATTCTGAAAATCATCCATTGCGGAAGCTAGTGCTGGCAACACACGCTGGTGGTACTGAACTTGCAAGTTTGGACCTAAATCTGTAGATAACTGCCCGATTGCATTAATAGCTGCCCATCTCACTCGTGGGTGAGGGTCTTGGAATGAATTTAAAACCATGGTCACCACTTGTTCCAAATTTTTAATCATCACCTACGAAAGCCAATGAGATGGTTACAACCATAGTAATTTGTTTCTTACTGATATACACAAGCACAAAGAAAAGAAACAATGGAAAGGTTTTATCTTGCAAAAGAATTCACCTACAAAGGATGAATCATATACATAATAATTATCAAGTAATATCACAATAATAGATCCGCAAATAATTGGGCTACCTTTGAGCATCCCTCAGCAATTTGTGCAAGAGCAACGAGAGCAGCATTGTGTTTCTGCCACTCCGGTGCAGCCAAGTACGCAGGCAACAGCTCAGAAGCAACAGGGACAATGGTATTCCCACCCAACGCAATTGCCAACCGATCCAAACATTCCTGTCCAAAGCTATAATTACTCGACTCCCCGACATCCTCATCCTCCGTTTCCGCAGAATGCCAAGCAGGTTCATCCTCGATATCCAACAACATCCTCATCAATATCGCAAACAATCTACTAACAAACTGCGGCAACTTCCTCATCATCCCCGGTGCTCTTTCTCTCGCCTCTGCAAGCGTGATCACAAACTCAATCGCCAAATGTCTAGTCCCTTCCTCTAACGGCTCCGCCTCAGCAATCTGCAACATTGACCCCACCACCTCAACTATCTGCCTTCTCAAAAACCTCGGTTCCGTCCCCGCCAATTCAATCAACAACTCCAACGCCTCTTGCGCTGTAGCCTCTTGTCCACCATTCAACGACTCAGTCAGCGTCTGCATCATCGCCGGAAGCAAATCCTGAAACCGATCTCTGTCCCCAGCGTTAGACAAGCACTGGATGAAATTAATCGCCGCACTCAACGCAGCAATTCGCACATCTGCACTTCCGGATGTAGTCAAACACTGCAAAAACACTCCATGAAGATGTTTTATATGCGGAATTAAACTCTCGCCTACGTACTGTGACAAATGTGCGAATATCAACAAAGCAGACTCCTGCAGCTTATAATTATCCGACGAAACACACTGAAACATGAACGGTAACAGCTCGGGCCAACCGTTATCTCGCAAAATAACCGAAGCTAATTCCGATATAGCATCGCATAACTTCTTCATTATCGTCTTCGCCTGTTCGTTCTGCACACAATTCAAAAACACAGATTTAAGTGAAGATTGAGTCTCAGGAGATAACGAGTTCCACACTAACGACTCATCCTGAGTCAACTGTTTCCGTAACAGAACTGCTGACATGGCACGCGCTTCCATATGAGGCGATAACTGCAACATATGAGCGAGTTTAAGCACGAGCCTGTTAGGATCCGCTTGTTTGCATAGATTGAATAGCTCCTCTGCGTTTGATCGTTGCTCGTTCGATGCAGACATCAGGTGCGATATCAACACTTCAAACGGCGCCGGATCTGCACCGAGAATTGCCGCCAATTGTGCTTGCTGGACCTGTGGATCCATCGGTAGATATATAGATATAGATAATAATAACAATTAGCAACAAAACGGTTACGATAACGGTGACGATGACGGTGGTGGTGGTGGCGAGTGTGTGAAAGTGTGAAATTACACACAGTGAATGAATGTGGAAGTGATGGAGGTGATGATTGGAATTAGGGCAGAGGGACAGAAAGAACAGAAGCAGAAGGGGCAAAAAGGGAAAACTAAAATATTATATTATTATGCTCGAATAACAGGAGGGAAAATGTGCGGAGTGACGTCAGATAAAAGGAATATGGATGGATCCGTAGCCCAATAAAGTGGTTTGTCTTTTAGGGCTGAACCCAAAAAGGATTTGTAGAATCCAATGTGATTAGTGAAGATAAAAACTGACTCAAAGGTTTCAAACTTTAACTTTATTGTTTTGTTATGTTTTGTTTTAATAAAATAAAAATTTTTGCATGTTTAAATAGTGAAATTAAGTTGAAGTTATAGAATATTACAAAGATGTTTTGATAACTTTGGATGGACTCAATTGTTTGGTTAAAATATTGTATTTTACACATGGCATTGAAAACTCCAAAATAGTATGTATTATTAATATACAGGATATTGTTATGAATATATTTATTATTAATGTGGTTATTAACACCAAAAATAGATTAGCTTTCTCTTCAAGTTTTGTACACTTATGTATGCCACTATTGTATCTCATTGTAAATCATACCTATCAATGAAATATCAGTCTATTTCTCCCTACATCTATTTCTCTTATTGTTTGCTATTAGGCTAGTAGGTCGTTGCTTCACAACACGTTATCAGCACGAATTGTTCTTGGAGTTGGATCGCATCATCATCAGTGTTTTGTTGTTCGGTTAGTCAACCATCAATGTTCATTGCTGCCCCGTTGAATGAGTTTAATCTGCCATGTCTTCATAAAGGTAACTGTTAGTATATAATTTTTATTTTATGTTCACGCTCGACCTTTACCTCAGTCGTACACCATCAGTTCCTACATTTTTTTATGTCTACGCTGAACTCTAAGCATTGAATTAATTTGAATTTACCGACAGAAATTTTCCGGTGACCTGGGAGTCATCGGAGAAGATGAACTGCTCATGCTTTTTCTTTTTCTAAAATTATATCCTTGTCGTACTTCATGCTCAATTTAGGTTGGGTTTCATTATACACGTACACCTATAGCAATTTTATCATTGATTCTTAAATATATTTTAATATAGATCATAAACTTAAATAAATCTATACATATAATAAAGTAAACTAAATGGAGTACACGTGGCATTAGAAGAGGCGTTCTTGGAGATATTTGGCGCCTAAACCAAAATCCCTCTTTTTTCCTTTTCTCGCGGTTCTAATTGATCCTGGATCCAGCCCATTTTTTTTGTTTTTTAACCCGTCTTACATTATCTGTTAAATCTTATGTTGCCCTTTACAATTTCAAACCCTAAATCCTCATCATCCATAAATGACGACGCCACATACTTGCTTCACTTGATTTTGTTCAAGGTAAGTTAAGTGTTTCCTCCCATTCTCGATTTACCATTCCTTTGCTCATCGATTACGGGCTCTAATGGCAGTTCTTTGTGGGTTTGTTGATTTTGTTGGTTGTTCTTAATTTTCAAAACATTAATGATGGTTCTTCACTTTCAGCTTGACTTTTTTCTTTGTGGGTTTTGATTTTGTTGGTTCCTCGATGTTTGCAGGGGTTCATTAATGTCACAGATGCGAGTGACCTATTCTGAACCAACATCAAAGTGCGAAACAGTGGTGAACCCACAAGAAGATTTGTGGAATGATTGATAGTTGCACTACTTTGATTGTTTCAAGTGGTTTCAAAAGGTGAACACCACGAGATATAAAGAAAAGACCCCAAGTCAGATTTCATGTTTTTTTACTGAAGTTGTTAAGGGTTTTATTAATTGTTTGAATTTTTTTAAGGGTCCTAAGATTAAGAAGAGTGGCGATGGTGGTGGGATGAGGGTAAAGTTTCAATGGATCTGAATATAAAGTTATTTTGTGAAACAGTGGATCTGCAAACCAAAAACTTGATAGAGATTTTTTGTTTTTTGTTTTTTTGGATAAAATCTTGATTTTGCATTTAGAAATTAGTTTGACTATACAAGATCAAAATTGCATTTCTTATGCTTTTGCAAATACACCCTTGGTGCAACATGTAGAACTATGAATAACAGTAGCCTAATAGTTGTGGTTTGAAACCTAAGATTTTTTTATATATGCATTTAGCTACCGTTCTAGGTATAAATTGCACTAATAAAGTACTTTCTTTTTTCAGTTAGGGTGAAGATTGTTCATTCAGTTAGTTTATGGTTTGGTTAGTTAACCATGCTTGGTGAAGTTTATTAGTGCATTTGAAAGTAAAACTTTTGTTGTCTGTTATGTTAATGTTGCTTGAGTTTGTACATATATATTTTTTTAAATTAATCTCAAGACCATTGCTGAGTTCTTAGCCGATGAGCTTATCAACGCTGCCAAGGGCTCTTCAAACAGGTACCAATGTTGTCTTTAACCAACGTCACATTGGATCTCTTCTCTGTAATCTGCTACACCCTTCTTTATAAAAAGTATATCTAGCTCTCTTCTGCGGAAAATTGAATTGTTTGTTGTGTTGTTGGATTCGTTTAACAATTCAGGTTATAAGTGTTCAAAATAGTGAAATGTGGGGCGTCTTTATTGTATGCGGCTCAATTTATTAAGTAGTCGTTTTCCACTTGAGGCTGAAGGAGAAGAACCTAGAACTGTTTCTTCAGTGGAGTGACGATGACAAAAGACTTAGCAATATTTTTAATGCTTTCTTTTTCTATACAAGTATACAACGGCGTTGGTGTTTTTTTTCATATGAATACAAAGAATAAATTAAAGATTACTGATTTGACTGACATGTTCTTTCTCTTAATTTCGGTCCGTAAAATATCCAAATTCACAATTTATTGAGACAGGCTTCTTGTTATGTTTTCAAGCTGCTGAATGGCCTGAGGATTCCCAAAGTACAGAATTCAAAATTATAGGTTCTCATACATTCATATTCAAAATTATGTGTAAGCTTGATTTTTTAATGTATATGTATTTTAATTGTAATTTTACTTTTACATTAGTTTATATAACATGTAATTACATTGTATCTTTTTTTATTTATACACTTATATTTAAAGTAAATTAAATGGCGCAGCCCGTGTAATACACGGGGTTTAACCTAGTTTTCTATAATTGAATTAAGGGTTTTATATGGATTATTTTATTAATTCATTAGCAAAATCATATTACTATATTATAACAATTATCGTTCTCTACAGTAATATAAAAATCCTTTATTTTACCCATATAATAGTGTCATGCCTTTGATTTTCATCTTAATTTTCACCACATAAAAGAGGACAAACGGATAGCTTTTTTGTCTTTCTTTTCTTTTTTTTTCGTATACTATAGTTTACATTTACCATCAATCATGTTTCTTTACTAATTTTAGACCTGAAAGTTTAGTTTTTTTTTTTTGGTCTTTAAGTTAAATATTTCTCTACAAATTCGAGTTTGTCTATATTTTATGCCAGTTCATTGTTGCCTATATGACTATGTTTTACGTAACATGACTGTATAAATTCGCATTTTTGTTTTACGATTATTTTTGTTTTAGTCTACAACCCTCGCACCCGCTATGTGAGGGTTAAACACTAGTTGAATACAAATAATAATTAGGAATGCCAGCAAGTTTTATGTTAAATGTTAGTGGGTTGGACTTCCTAGTTATATACATTTATGATATATACCTCATAAACACAGTTATTTAGAGTATTATTTTGATGGAACATGATTTATGGGATTTATGATTTAAATAAATAAACCAGTTTCATTTACCAACCTATTCCAAGCCGACAATGGTATTGTTTTTTGAAACATAAAAAAATCATCACAGAAAACGATTCATGATATTGATATTAAATATATAGCCGTTAGGTTGATATGATTCTTAGGAAGGCGCTATAGCATTTGGCATATTCATATCCTTTAATCGTTGTTTGGTTATGTTTTTATATTTATTGAATTTCATAAATAGAATAACATTGAGAAAATTGAAAGATCAAAATCTTGAATATCGCATGAAGATGAAACTGTTATCCATGGTATATTTTAGCTTACAAATTGATTAGTTGATTCTTTTTATTAGACCAGAAAAGCCCACAAAATATTTTAAAATATTAGAGTAGAGTAAAATACACGGATAGTCCCTGTGTTTTGATAAAGTTTCACCTTTAGTCCTCACCTTTTCAAAATTACATGTATGGTCCCTATGATTTGACGACTTGTTACTCAGATAGTCCCTGAGATGGATGGAGGTTAGCTTTTCTAGTTAAGTTGGTGCAGAATGACTAAAATGCCCTCACCTTTATAAAAACAACTAATACTAAATTTGAGACATCTAAATATGAGTATATATTGCGGGACCCACCAATAAAAAAAACTAAAAAACCACCTCACCCTATCAACAACACAACCTTTCTTCTCCATTTCTGTTTCTCACAAAAGAAGGTAAAGTCAAGATCCAGCCATTTATGGAGAACAAATGGGGATTTCTTGAAATCCACCTTCTTTGACAATCAAACCCCCATGAATTCATTCCTAGAATAGAAAATCGGTAACTGGCACATAGATGTCTGGCGAAGATCGAAAGACGGAGCCACTGCCATGCTTTGACAGTGGCGTCTGACGGTGGTTCTTTCAACATACGCGACCAACGGTAAGGGTTATGGTCGTCTCAATTGACGATGGTGGTTAAGATCTACTCCAATGCGTTTTCTGGCGAGTGGTTCTAGTTGATGTTTGAAGAAGATGTGAGTTTTCTGATTATTGTTGTCCTGATGGTGTTTAATGATTGTTGACAGTGAATGTTGTGGTTGTCGGTAGTTAATAGCCGTAGAACACAGTGGTGATTAGGGAAACAGTGATGGAGTTTTGGTGTTGGTTCTGGCTATCTCTGGTGAAATTAGTGGTGGATGAGGCGGGGAAAAAAGAGCTGCAGGTGGGTGGTGGTTATGGTTATTGTGGAGGTGGAGGTGGATGGTGGTTATGGTGGTTGCAGGTGGTGTATGAAAAAGGGATGGGGTCATACAACTTTTTTTTAATTAAATTGTTTTTATTATTTAGGTGGGTTTGATTAAGGTGGGACCCACTTGAGTCTAAATGATTATTAGTTTAATTTATGTTTTAGTTTTTAATTTTTGTTTTTAATAACAATGACATTTTGGTCATTTCATAACAACTTAACTGAAAAATCTAACCTCCATCCACCACAGGGACTATCTGAGTAACAAATTGCCAAACCACAGGGACTATACATGTAATTTTGAAAATGTGGGGACTAAAGGTGAAATTTTACCAAATCACAGGGACTATCTAGGCATTTTACTCAAAATATTATAGGTTACTTATTATTATAATATCATTTATACAAAAGATATTTGATGTATTTGAAAGATTTGAATTGATCTACATCAGTTATGAATAATCATTAAATTTAAATTTGTATGTATGATCTCTAACATTATTATTTTATCATATTTGATTATTTGCTATGATATTTATGGATAATACCGTATGCATGTTTGGGTTTTAACTTCAGTTAATCAATAATTTGTAAGATACTATCATAAATTATAAATGTTTGTGGTAAAAAACATTTTCATAAATTAACTTGATGAGTGATAAGTGATCATAAGAAGATTATTTACAAGGAAAAATCAGATCAAACAATTTCCATTTGTCATATCTCAAATATGTTAAAGTCGCAATACTATAGAACCATGTAACTTTGTTGGTTCACTGAAGTGAATGTGATTTTATAACTATCATTGAAAATGTTGCGAGAAACTTGTAATGAGTTCGAACTACCAGAAAATGTAGAATAGCCAAGTTAATAGTGAGACCGACTATTAATATTGTAATGATAGGCATAATGAGATCGACCACTAGAGGTGGCAATATAAGGGAGTGATAATATACAAATAATATTAATGATAATGATATAACATGTTAGTTTCAAATGATATCTCTCTCGGGTCTTACTTTTGTATTACATACGTACAAGTAATACATCTACGATCATAAACTAGAAGTTTATGGATCATGATATTTGATTGGCATGACCGGCTAGACCACGCCGAGTCAATGATGATGTGAAACACAACGAAGAACATGAAGATTCTTCTTGACAATTAAAGATGTCTTTGCTCTCAAAAAGAAATTAATTATTTATCAACTAAGATAGGGTGTGAATCCCTAAATATTCTGGAATAAAGAAAGGATACGTATATCCAAACATGATACCATTTAGTGTTTTTAAATCGATGCATCATCTAAATGGTTATCAAATCCACAACCTGAAGTTTGTGTGAATGTGGCTTAGCTAATATGATAGCAAGCATATTAATCCAGATTTGCATATTTATTTGGTAATAATGAATTTGATTTCCAAGTTATTAACGATCATTGGAATAAGTGTTATTGTTGAGATGGTCACTAAACGTCTATTATTGATTACAAAGCCAATGATCATGAGAGGAGAAAAGTTCATTTAGGTACATGTAATTTTACATATAGTACCATTAATTCACACCAAGCCAATATGTTATAGTTCTCCCCATACAGTTGGTTTTTGGTCAGGAACCAAAGATGTCTCATCAAAGATTTTGGTTGTGCGACATATATTGAAACTCATCCACCACTCCGCACAAATATGGGACTTCTAAAAATTTTTGAGAATATGTTGGGTATAAATAATCATCTATGATTGAATACTTAAAGCCATTAGTGAGAAATTTGTTTATGGCTCATTGTTTTTCACTTTAGTGAATGAATGTTCCCAACATTAGGGGGAGATAACAAGCAGTTGGAAAGTGAAAAGTGGAATGAATTATCATGTCATCTTGATCCTTAGACTATAAACGGTGAACCAGAAGTTCAAAGGATAATTCATTTACCAATATTAAAGAACAAATTACCAGACAAGTTGACTGGCCTAAATAGAGTGACTAAGTAAGTCACATAATCAACTGCTTATGCTCTAGTTATATTTGTGTCCCAAGAGGACAACCACATTGTTTGTAATAAGTCTATTGTACGCCTAAAGCGTGGTAGACTAGTTGATTCCAATAATAAAATTCCTCGAAAATTAGAGCAAGTAATTAGGATGGTCAAGTCGAGGTTATAGTAATAAGATCTCCTGAAGAGACAGTAGACATGATGGTTCAAGAAGAACCTCAGGTACCTGAAAATAAAGAGATCTCGATAAGTTGTATCATGTCGAATATATGTATGGAATCAATATAAAAAGCGATGTCGTTATACTTTTGTATATAATGTAGCGCTTGAAATGATTAAGTGATGAGGATCAAGATTTGAGATCTGCCTATGAACGTAAACATAGAAATGATTGGCCATAATGGAAAGACGCAAGGCAGAGTTGAATTTTCTATTAAAAATGGAAAGTTTTTGGACCAATAGTCCGTACAACTGAAGTTGTAAAACATATTGGATACAAATGGGTCTATTATGCGAATCATGAATTGAAATCAAATTAAGCGATATAAGACAAAATTGGTAGCACAAAATATTTGCAAAGACCCATGATTGATGATGAGGAGACACATTCTCCAGTGGTGGATGCATTGACTTTACAATATTTTATCCGTCTGGTAATATAGAGAGATAATTGATATGCGTCTTATGAATGTTATGTATCACTTGATATTGAAAGTGTACATGAAAGTCCTGAAGGATTAAATTATGTAAGTCATGTAAAGTAAGTTCTCGAGAACAATGTGATCATTTATACATATTCGAATTTGAATATGTTATGATTATTTTACATGTTGGATATAATTGGAACTACTGATGAGTTTCTAAAGCAACCGAGTGCTTAAAAGGTTAATTGAAACATCTTAACGATGTAATACTTGTGCACCAAGAAACATACATAGAAAACTTGTACCCGGTGATTGTGATATCTCAATAAATAGTGTACACGCATAATACAATATGGATTTCGGAGATAAAAGCAAGTGTTCATGACATTTTTGCATATGATATAGATATTTATGTGTTAAATGGGCAAATTTTATGTAGCAAAACTTCTAAAGAGTAAAAGCATGTGCATATTTCGATAAGATGGAACAAATTCCCTCATGGATTGATAATGCTAGAAGCATTGATGTTAAAACCTCAAGAACATACTATATGAAGTTGACAAAATATGTATGGACTAAAATAGTCGAGTCGAGTGTTGTACAACTCGAGATATTCGCATAAAGAGGGATATAAGTTTGATTAAATTAGCCATGTTTTATCAGCATTCTACTTTTAAAAGTTCACTATAATCGCAGTTTACAGTGATGATATTTAGGCATCATCGAGAGAAACTGTCGAGCTTTTTGAGGGAGAATTTTTTTAATGACCTTGGCACAGTCTAATTATTACTCGAACTGCAGTTCGAGTATATATGTAATTATATTTTATCAATCCCTCGAGTACATCTAGAAGATGATGTTGGGATATTTTAGTATAGACATGGTTGAACCTTAAAGTATGTTAAAGGTTCTTAAGTCACTTGTTATAAAAATGCCTATTATCATCTCCTACCAAAGTAGAGATTCTCATTTTAGAAGTAACATCGTTAAATGCGTATGTTCATTAAAAATGTTTTGCTAGCTATGTATGGTTAAAATATCTTTCACTTGAGTTTATTGTCATGATATAACCTTTGTCAAGCGAAGAGACATTGGAATGAGTTCAACGAAATATTTCAGGTATAAACGATATTTGATTATATTTTACTAACTCATCAAAACAAGTTTGGTTAGTCTTGTAGATGCAGGAATGTAACTAAACATAGTCCTGGACATATGATATTTTTTTGGAAGGATGCACCTAAAGTCTTGTTAGAAGATTATACAACATTGCTCAACATAAAGGATTGCACATTAAGGGATCGAGCGACAAATCATTGACTACAAAAGCTTTGATCAACTTTCAAGGAAGATGGACACACGTCACTTAAAGGATACATGTTAAAATGAGGGGGAGACTTATTTAAGTTGCACTCTTTTTCCCTTGACTAAGTTTTGTCCCATTGGGTTTTCTTAGTAAGGTTTGTAATGAGGCAACATACCTGATCTAGAAGTATCAGGGGGACTAATGCGCATTACACGCTGCACTCTTTTTCCCTTAGCTATGGTTTTGTCCCACCGGGTTTTCCTAGCAAGGTTTTTAACGAGGTAGCATCAAGCGTATTATGTTGATAACCAAGGGGGAGTGTTATGAATATATTTATTATTAATGTGGTTATCAACACCAAAAATAGATTAGCTTTCTCTCCAAGTTTTGTACACCTATATATACCACTATTGTATCTCATTGTAAATCATACCTATCAATGAAATGTCAGTCTCTTTCTCCCTACATCTATTTCTCTTATTGTTTGCTATTAGGCTAGTAGGTCGTTGTTTCACAACAGATATTGGATTTAAAAAAATTTAATTTTCACTAATTGATTAATAGCACTCTAAGCTTTTGATTTGTATCACACTACTCCTAATTTTTAACTTATTGATCGATAGCACTTCCAACACTGACCTAGTTGCTGACATCAGCTGCCACGTCACCAAACCAGTACCACATCAGATGCCATGTTATAAAAAAAAGCCAAGTCAGATGCCACGTCGGTTGCCAAATCATCAAAAAACCAAATCAGATACCACATCAGCACAAAATTCCACGTCATATGTCACGTCAACACACAAGTGTCGCATCAATAAAAAAACTAACTGGTTTACGATTCAGTTAGTTTAGGGGTGCTATCGGTCAATAATTTGAAAGTTGAGAGTGGTGTAGTACAAATCAAAAGTTGAGAATGCTATCAGCCAATTGATGAAAGTTGAGGTTATTTGATTACAATAACCCTAATATATAAGTGTTACTTGATGTGGTTTTCCTCAGAGAAGTAAAGTTGCCAATGGTTATCATATAAAACTCTTGATGGAAATATAAAACTGAACATATACCTATTGTCTTTTGTACTCTGGAGTATAAATTGAGTTGTCGTAAATCATCTAACTTACTATTGCGGCCCCTCCAAAGCAAAGAGAAGCATGATTGGCCGATAGCAACAAACACCCTCATTTCGCGGGATGTAAGTGTTTACCATGTTGAAAGAGAAGGAGGTTATTTTTTATCAGTCCTAAGAATTTGGTTCAGTGGTTAATTGGTATGCCCTCCCTAGTGAAGATGCAGGTTCGATTTCCGTTTGGATCATTTTCGATGGACATCGGGGTGAAGGGGCGAATTGGGGCTTTAATTTCGGGTTCGAACCTGACGAGGGACGAGAGTTTACAGATTCATAGCAATTGAGGATTGGACATAACCCCGAGCAGAGTGGGTTTACACGTGAGCCCCACGACCATGTTGAATCAACGCCAGCATATCATACCTTATTTAAACTATCATATTTGCAAGGCAAAGATTGTATGTGTCATAAACACCAGCAAAGAACAAGGAACATGATCCATAGCTGCACAAATCCCCTTTATGTGGGTAAAAGTGTCCAAACACCATCCGAAACTAACCTCACACGTGTGTCTTAGGGTTAAAAGGATAATTCGTGGTGTTTGCATTACCAAACATGTTAGTTGGCTCAACAAAAGCAACATATGGTGTCATAAAGACATTTACCAACACAAGGCTATAAACAAGGAATTGGTGGAAAGTTTGATCAAGACAAGGGGATGTATACTTTCATCTAAAAAATAACTAGGTTAGAACCCCGTGTATCACACGGATTGAATAAATGTTATTTTATAATGATAATAAAAAGTTATATCTTTATGAAGCTCGTATATTGTACGGGTTAAATAAATGTAATTTTATATATCAAATAATAAAAAAAATGTTATATCTTTAAAAACCATGTGTATTACACAGATTAAATAAATGTAATTTTGTATACTAAATACTAAAAACGCCGTATCTTTAAAAACTCGTGTATAATCGAGTTGAATAAATCTACCAAATGATAAAAAAAATTACATCCTTAAAAACCCCGTATATTACACGTGTTGAATAGATTTAAAAATGAGTTATATCTTTAAAAACCATGTGTATTACACAAATTAAATAAATGTAATTTTGTATATTAAATACTAAAAACGTCGTATCTTTAAAAAAACTCGTGTATAGTCGGGTTGAAAAATCTACCAAATAATAAAAACAATTATATCCTGAAAACCCCGCGTATTACACGTGTTGAATAAATCTAATTTTACATAGCAAATGATATACAAATTATATCTTTAAAAACTTCGTGTATTACACGGGTTATATAAATGTAAATTTGTATAGTAAATAATAAAAGTTAAATTTTTAAAAACCCCGCGTTTTACACGAGTTGAATAAATATAATTTTGTATACCAAATAATAAAAAAAGATATATTTTTAATAAATATGAATAACATTTAATATTAATTTATTATTTATATATTTAATATAAGATAAGTAGGAAAGAGATGTATTTGTTTTAAAAATATATTAAATTAACAATTTAGATTTGAGGATAATATTTTATTAAAGTATGATAAGATTTAATATTAATTTATCATTTATTTATTTAGTTAATATAAAATAAGTATATATTTAAGGATGCTCTCAATGAATGACACGTGTCCAAAAGTTGGTTTCTTTTATTATAGTAGATAGATAATAAATATAAAAATAAAATAAAATAAAATAAAATGAGAATATCTATCCTAACATAGCGTATACATATTAAACTATAAGAAAATATGCAAATAGGATGCCATTTAATCAAGGTTGATTTCATGCAATATCTTCTGGTTTCAAACCAAATTCATATACATGATGTGAGGTTATGGAAGATTGATCCTTCAAATTTAGAAAGCATACCATTTATGTAACTTGAGTGATGAAATTGATGTTACGAAAGAAAAGAAGAGTGGTGGTATTTGAGATTGAGTTTGGAAATGACTTATTAATTCGTTTTAGCCAATACGTCAATAAGTTATTTGGAAAAGCCCCAAATCCTAGCTTTTGGAAATGACTTATTAACTTATTAGTTTTTTTTTTTAAAAAACCTAATAAGTCAGTAATTCATTTCCAAATTCAATCTATGGAACTCATAATAATCCATTGAATCTTTGTTGTATGCTACTAATTTTTAGTATTGTTTCATTTTTTCGGTTAGTTGCTAAATATTATTAACATTGAGTTAATTACTGTTTTCGTCCCTGTGGTTTGTCAAAAATCACTATTTCAGTCCATTAGTTTAAAAATTGCGATTTCAGTCCCTGTGGTTTCACTTTCGTAACCATTTCAGTCCGTCTCGTAACCATTTCAGTCCCTGTACTAACAGAATAAATGGATTGAAATGGTTACGAAAGTGAAACCACGAGGACTGAAATGGTTACGAAATTGAAACCACAGGGACTGAAATCGCAATTTTTAAACTAATGGACTAAAATAGTGATTTTTGACAAACCACAGGGACGAAAACAATAATAACTCTTTAACATTTGATCTCATGACTATTAAGGTGCGGTTAGTTTATATATATATATATATATATATATATATATATATATATATATATATATATATATATAGGATAATGCTTAGTAAGAAACCCCATTATTTTAGAAAACTTAGCAAACTATATATGTGGCTTACATTTTGCCACGTTGCACAGATCCCTTTCTATTACTTTTGACATCAAGGTTATATTAGTAAATTACATTAACCCCCAAGAACTATCCCCAATATGAATTGACATGTTCATTAATTGCCCATCAAATCGTACCATTCACCCTCCCCCATATTTCTTTTTCATATTTTCCTTTATATCTTCTTCATCATTCATCAGAGAAACCCCATTTCACTTTTACTCCAAATTAGCGAGTAACTCCATTAATATCCATGGAGACAAATCCACCAACCTCAAAATTAATGTCGCCGGTCCGTAGTTTCCCAAACCGGTTCTTTTGCAGCGACTTCCAAAATGATGAGGAATTTAATGCTCCAGGTTTGTCCATATATGTCAATTAACTGTTCAAGAAGTTCTGTTTTTTTTTTGTCTTTTACAACTTTTTAATCTAATAATCCAAACTATACTGCATGGCCATGTTCACTTGTTCCATTCGAAGCTTCTGTATACACTTATATGCATGTTGATTGTTCTCGGTCATCTGAAGCCCCTGTTAGATCCCCGGATGTTGTGGTATCCAACAATTTCATGAACAACGCGTTTAATGATGACCAGGTTATGGATATTGAAGAAGGTTTGTTTTTTCTATACACTGGTTTTGTTTTTTTCTTCCCCAGATATGGCATTGTTCAAACATATTCCATAATGTTCACATGTAGCATCCCAAGATTCCCAGATGCAGCCCATGACTGTTGCTGTTTCTGGATCATCTCATGGTCCTTCTATGTTTGCTGAATCATCACGCGGCCAGTTAGACGGTTGTACAATGCACAATGGGAGCCCACTTTATTCTCATATCACAGATTTATAACCTTTTTTGTCATGCCATGTATAGCAGATTCCTAACTTTTTTCGTTTTATGGTACAGGGCCTTCGAATCCATACTTTGTTTTTGATACCCCTCAGGGAACCCGTTACTGGATTCCTAACGTCGCTGATAAGTTCATACCAGTGTGTGGGAAATCTTATCCAACCTTTGCGGATGTTCTTTCCATGTATGAACTTTATGCGTTTGAAGCAGGTTTTTCTGTAAAAAAAGGGCAAACTAAAGTCTGGAATGGAATTCCCACACACAAGTATCTCCGATGCTCAAAATATGGAAAACCACAACCAAAGAGGACTTTTGACACCCTAGATGAATCTTCTGTTAAGCACCGGAGGACCACCTTCACATGGTGTGACTGTAAGGCAAGCATACTAGTCTCGATCTCGAACGATTCATACACAGTTCTGAGTTTCAATGATATTCATAATCATGAACTTGTTGAGAGTTACAACCGTGATCTTAGCAAGATATCACGGAAACTGTCATTCTCCACGAAACAATTCATTCACAACATGAGTCTAAACCGCATCGGACCAATGAGAGCTTATAGATGTCTTGTAGCTTTAAAAGGAGGGCATCACAATGTCAATGGGACGCCGGTCGATTTTAAAAACTTTAGCCACCAGTTGCGAATTTTTATTGGTGAACGCGACGCACAAGTTTTCCTTGAACGCCTGCGTGAGCGTTTTGACAACCTACCCAACTTCTTTTTTGATTACACTGTATCAAATGGAAAGTTGTCCTCTGTATTCTGGGCTGATGAGATTTCAAAGCTAAACTACAAAGCTTTTGGCGATGTCCTAGCGTTTGACGCAACTTACAGCACAAACAAGTTAGTCCCCCCCCTTTAACATATGTTAGGCCTGATCCCCAAGTATCCAATCTTAACCCCAAAAAGTTTTACATATTGTTAACATCAAATCAATTTTTTGTTCATAGGTACAAGATGGTTTTTGTGCCATTCACGGGTGTGGATCATCATTTCCAATGTGTCACATTTGGAGCGGGTTTGATATCAACCGAGTCCATTGAATCTTACGTGTGGTTGCTTAAGGCTTTCTTGAAGGCACACGGTACTCAACCAACTCTCGTGCTGAGTGATCAAGACCCATCCATGCTACAAGCTGTTCCTATGGTCTTTACCGAATCACGACACCGTCTATGCATGTGGCATATAATGAAAAAACTACCCTCAAAGGTATACAGAAGTTTGTTAGCCCTTAACATGTGTTATTCAACATAACACAATTTTTATATGTCTTCTCAAACTGTTTTAATCTAACTCGTGTTATAACTATTAAATTTTTCAGATCTCTGCCGACGTGCTCGATAACACTGATCTTGGGTCCTGCATTCACCGGTTGGTTTGGAATGTTTATATCAAACCTGAAACGTTTGAGTCCCGCTGGAATGACCTCCTACAAACATTTGGGCTTCAAGACCACAGCTGGTTGAACGACATGTACAACATCAAACATCTCTGGGTACCAGCCTACTTCAGGGAACTGCCCATGTGTTGCTTGATGAAGACCACCTCCCGCTGCGAAAGCTCTAACGCTGCCTTCAAGGTTAACTCAACAAGCGCATACACCCTTGTACAATTTATGATGTGCTTTGAAAATAGGGTAGACAGCCAATGATATCGTCAACGTGTTTCAGAGTACAAAACCTCATCCACAATGTTCACTGGCAATACTGATTTAGCGATAGAACAGCACGCGTTCGCCATTTACACAAACGCTGTTTTCGCGCAAGTTCAAAAAGAGATCATTAAAGGGAAGTTTTTATGCTACATCACAAACCAAACCGAGACCAGCGATTCCAGTCTTCTGATAGACGTCACTCATTTGGATAAAAGGAACAACATCACAAACGTCTATCAGGTAACACATGTTAGGCAATTTCATTATTACCCATCCTCTATCATATGTTACATCTAAAGGGCTTTTCTTTTTTGCTGTCTATGTTCAAAACAGGTTACGTATAACACTGTGGATCAATCGGCCAGTTGCTCATGCAGGAATTTCACACGTATCGGATATCTGTGTCGCCATGTCTTTTGCGTCTATCGCTTGAAAAATGTTGAAAGGATTCCACCACAATACATAAACGATAGGTGGCGTCGAGATGCCCTCCCCAAACATGTTTTTTCAATTTCCAGTCGATACGGAGTCAACCCACATGCACCGTCCGTTATGCGGAATGAAACCCTCGACCTCGTTACTGAATGCGTTGATGTTGCCAGAACCGATGAGGATGCGTTGGCAAAATTAGTTGACCAACTCAGGGATTTCAAGATCAATGTTCTTTCCAAGCAACCTTTGTCAACAACTGAAAATGAATCAAATGAGTGTCAAATGGAAGAAATAGTTGGACAGCCAATCAACATTCCAGTCGAAGTTGCTAATCCAGAAGTTGCACGCAATAAAGGATGTGGTACTCATACTCGCATTTCTGGGCCCGGTGAGAAGGCCAAAGCAAAACCACCAAAACGTCCAAAGCAGCTTCGTTTATGCAAGCGTTGTGGTCTGTATGTCGACGACCACGACTCACGCAACTGCCTTAAGGTGGCTGCAATGAAAGCAGCAAAGGCAGCTGCTGAACAACAAAGGCAGACCGCCACTGGCGACTGATCCTCTGATTAAAATCTTTATGTAGTACTATGTAATGGGAGACTCTCTTCATTTTGGCCTTCTTACACACATGTAACAGTCTTTTGACATCATCCTGCTATTCTCTGTTACGTGTGTAAGAAGGTGGAACTATTTTCATCCCAATAACCATAAATAGGATTGTAAGAAACTCTATGGCTTTGGCCACTTTTGTGTTTGTAGGACCGAAGATCTTCGGGGACCGCTGTGGTCTATTAACGGGTTTATCTTAATATTATCTGCATTTTGATATTTGTTTTTCTGTGTTTTATTTTTTTACTATGGCATAAAAACAACTGCTTAACACATGTTATTCCCCATAATGCTTTGGTCTTTTTAACTTGAAAGGATCAAAACAATCTTTGTTAACCACACAATCTGGCATAAAAACAACTGCTTAACACATGTTACTCCCCATAATGCTTGGGCATTTTAACTTGAAAGGATCAAAACAAGCTGTGTTAACCACACAAAAACAGCATATATATTAAACCAAGTCAAGTCAGGTTATATAAGTATACTTCACCTCTAGACAACTTTACAGTGTTATAAAAACAGCTGGTTAACACATGTTAGTCCCCATAATGCTTGGGTCTTTAAACTTGAAAGTATCAAAACAATATGTGTTAACCACATAAAAACAGCATATATATTAAACCACGTCAGGTTATAGAAGTAGACTTCACCTCTAAGCAACTTAAACAAACATTCTACTAGTAGGTTACAAAAAAAGAAAAAAAAAACATAATAAAATACCAACAAGACGACATTCGTATGTCGTTTTGTTACAACATAGGGTCATCAGGTTAACACATCTTCAACCATTTTCAACATACTAACTACCCATTGTTATCCTCCATCTGTAACAAGCTTTTCATCATGGTGTGGGAAATTCCTCATCATGAAAGTACAGAGGAGAGGGGATGCGCTCACTCTCCCATGGGTCATGGTAACACCAGGACTGGATTGTTTCGGGTGAGTATGGACACAACGGGCAACCACACATTTCATGGTCTGGATCCGTTAGCAACCTAACCAACTCATCTGGTAGCCCCTTCAACTTTTCATCTTCTGGAACAACGTGCTCCCTTCGGCGTGACGGTTCTTGCGATACACCAGCTACATCAGTTACATTTTTGGTTCCGCTTTCTGAAGCATCTTCACCAGAAGCTACTACAGTTTTCCCGTCTTCTCCATTCTGGTGACACCCTTTTCTTTCGTTAACCTCCCCGTACCGGCCCTCACATGCTTCCTTCCCCTTTTGCTTCCGCTTCTCCATGCCTGGTTGGCTAGCCGTAACCTTACCTTCACACGGGTCCATCACATTAAAAGACTTTGGGACCTCTACCAGTTTATGGTTAACTGAAGTGGTGAAGTATTACAGAATATGAATTTGGTTCTTCACTACAATACTTATAGAGGTGTTCCCTGACTACATTTAATATAGGTCTTTGTGACTTGACTTTGATGTGACCAAAAGGTGATAAAAAGCAATTGTTCCTTTTCCCAATAAAGTTGTTTTATAGACACCAACCCCTATGCTTGTAGTATTCTGCCACCAACTTTCCCCAATTTCCAATATTCGTACTACCTTTTTAGAAAGACTGTTCCCCTTGGAAGCAGCATTTTCTCTTTTTCTATAATGTTACACGTACCTTTATATAAATTCAAACAATTTCTAATAAAATATTATAAACTACGTCAATAAACTAGATTAATAATATTCTAAGACATTTAACAACACATCAATATTCTTTAGAGTTTAGAATTACCAAGTTACTAAACATCAGATTGAATATAGATAGTCTATCCCCAAAAAGACATCGTGACGATGCCATACCCAACAAAACACCTACCCCGCAATAACTTCAAAGCAACATCCCCAAATCCATCAAAGTACATTACATGTTTCCAAAAACATAGCTGGCGCAATTAATGCACAATGGTTCTACAGTAACTTCCGTTTCACCCCCCTAACACATGTTACTCTATTCGGCAATCCTCCTTGATTTTGGGCAGCAACACATTCACCTCCGAACATAATATGTGCGCCGCATACCTCTTTCTCAACTTTCTCACCTCCGCCATCTTCCTCGCCCCACTCGTGCTGAACCCACAGTTAAAACTTTTGTTTTTCCCCATATAGCACTCCATGTGCCGCATCAAGAAGACCCCACAATCAGTTGTGTTTGCGGTGGTCGCCCAAGGAACCGGCATACGCTGGATGTTGCAGTACTCTACGTCATCGGCTCGCGGATTCCCAACCTCCCGCAGATATTGCACAAACATATCTTTCTGCATACGCATACACAAGCCATGGTAAAAAAAAAAAAAGCAGATCCTCAATATTATCACACTTATTTGTTCAACAATTGTCAGTTTAGTAACTTACGATCTTATACGCTGTGTCCTTGTGTAGGTAGTAGACACTATCTTCTATCAACTGACCTTGTCGGGCTTTGTCATTATCAATGACATAAATCCCGGGGTCGCGTAACTCAAACACTAGCAAGTAAAAGTGTTTGTGCTCCAATATAGGGAAGAAAACAATGTCTTGATTTCGAAAATCAGGAACGTTTTCACCGCTGTTAACCGCACCTTTTATCCCAAGCCGAAACTTGTGCATCCGCGCCTCTACTCCGCCTTCCTCAGATGTGAGCATCCACGGAAACTTTAAGCATAACAGAGAAATTAATAAGGTCAAAAAGTCGCCACACTGTAATCTCTATATACATGACACTCACCACAACTTTAGTACCAAAGAATTGCCTACTATAAGCCTCCCGTGATTTTCTTTTCTCTTGGAAGTTTAGCACCTCCGCCCAACAGTCAATAATACCATCTGAGACCTCATTGCCAACGTTTAAACTCTTGAACATAGACCGAGACGCTTGTACATGGGTAGGGCTTCTAAACAGCAACTCCCTGGTGTCAGATGTACAAATTATAAATTAAATTGCATACGTTAACATATGTAATTTATTGTTTTACTAAAATTTCGTACGGTGACCCCCCTACTTACACAGCCATGTGTATCGGACTATCTACATCAACCACCGACGACGAACCCTGTTCCCTCCTGCGGAAAAAAACAAAATATAACCAATTATCTAGTGTGGAACTTGGTTGATGGTTTACCCTATTACTATAAAACAATAAACCACGTTGCAGTTCTACTTACACGTTTGCCTCCATTGCCCGCTTCCTACGAGAATACCCACTTAAAAGGTGCAATGGGCTTTCATCAGCGTATATGTACTCCCACAAATTTGTCTCCTTCTTAGTTATTGGCTGGCCCATGTCAACAGTCCTTATATAGTAAGGTGATCTGTTTGGTTCCGCTGCCACTTTCTCTCTGAAAGGGAGCTTCCTTTTTTGTGCCCCCAACTCAGCCAACATACGCACACGGTTTGCAAGCGGAATATTGTCCTCCACCTCATACATATCACCCCCACAAAATTCCAGACCAGTTTGACCTTTGTGGATTGCAATGGCCGGGTCATAGGAGCTAACTGGGTCTACCATTATAACCATACTCAAGTCTGTGGTAGCCTCCATATCACCTAACACATATAAAATAAATAGCTCACGTAACGCATTAAAGATTACAACACACTTGATGCGGTAAATGAATGTGTTTCAGCTCACCGGAACGCTCGGTTTCTGTCCGAGGAATGTCATCCATCTTCCCACTTGTGCAACCTGCACGTTTAATGCAAATAAGTATATTATATATGACTCGAACTAACCCATCAATACTAAGTTTGTTTAATGCTATATCGTACCAATTTCCTGTGACACGTCGAATTGACCCCCAATTTGTGTCATCCCAAGACTCCAATTCGGGCCATCTAAATTCCGTTCATCAAAAAGGGTATCGCCTTCACACACTGTGTGTATGATTAACACATGTTAACTCACTAAATGATACATGTAGGAAACCAGTTAACACATGTTAGAGCATGAAAGTCCTTACCGTTCTTCTCCGCAGGAGGGACCTCTTCAGCCGCTTTCCCTTTTCCATCGACAACCTGGGCCTTCTCGAAACCGTCGCTCGAAACTAAGTCTACCCCCGCGCTACTGCACCCTTGCATATTTACAATAGTAGCATACATCCCATCATGCTCAATCTTACCTTCTGCAGCTGCATAAAACAATGCTGTTACATCTCATGCACAACTTAGTACCAGAAGCTGCATATATAATTACCGTTAAAAACACGGTCACACTCATCAACAGCCCCCTTGCCTTCGCCATCCAGAACCCCATGTTCATCCTTATCATTAACAGCACCTTCCACAGATGAAAACACGACGCCACCACTCTCTTCTTTTCTTCCATCAGATGCAGCCCTAACTTCATTCTCAATCTTACGATCTGTACTTGCATAAACATTTTTCGAATAAATAAGGCATGGCTAAGCATGGCTAAACAACTAAAACGGTTTCCGAAGATTACCTTCCTTCTCATTCCATTCAACCTGTTTGCTATCCTTAACCTCCATCTCGACCATTTTGGCCACCTCTTGATCACAAACAAACCTTCCTTCGTAAATCTCATCCTTTTTGGCGTCATTCGCTTCCAGATCGGTGTTCTGTTCATCATTGTCATTCGCAGTCACTTTATTGTCTGTATCCACTCTATGTTCATCTTTACTAACAAACTGCATGTCCGAACCACGGTAATCTGTCCAAACAAGATGCCCTATGTTAAATCAAATAAAGTAACAAAGCACACTTTTAAAGTCAGGCATTATTAAAGGGGTACGGGAACTACCACGTGCACCATGCACTTCTGCTGCTTTAATACGCAGTATTGCACGCATTAAACCCAGCGGCTTATGCACTTCTTCAGCATCACTTTTATCCACGCCTCCTGCTCCTTTATTTTCTTCGGCCCCACCAACACTACAGTCACCTCCACTTGAATTACCAGCATCATGAACACTCTTATCACCTTCGACGACTTCATTTGTTTTTTGCCCAAGTTCACTAAACCCCAGTTCTCTCTCTTCCAGTTGCTTCTTAGTCTTGTTCAACCCTATAACATCACATGAATATTAAATGGGTTTCAGACACGTACGCATATTAGAGGGTACTAAATTTTAACGAGCAACAAACTACGCGTTTTAATTCTAAATCTAAAAGTATGATGAAACTGGTAACACATGTTACAGTTTACCTGATTCGTTGCCATCATCCGTTTTTTCCCGATCAATCTTTATTTTCGTCTTCGGGCAATTCGGGGTCACAAAGCTTGCTTTCGTTTCGGGAGCATCCTTTAACTTATTCAGACGGGGAGATCTCCTTACCCGCGACGACATACCTCCTTCTTCCAGCGCTCCGGTACACTTAGTTCCATCAGCAAATACGCATGATCCCCCCGCACCATCTGCTGCAACCACAAAGGAAGGTTATACTATACGATAATTATCACCTTAACGTGTGTTAGAGTAAACATTTCATTCCATAACATATAGTAAAGGTACATAAACTCTTTTTGCGCTATAAACGTACTCTTAAAATGGTAATACATGTAACAATTTACCTTTTTCTTTGCCACCATCCGTGCCTTGTCCACCAAACTTCATAGTTGTCTTTCTTCTTTTTGGGGTCACAAACCCTTCTTCTGTCTCACTAACATGCTTTAACTTCTCAAGTCTTGCAGATCTCCGCACCTCACCCGACTTTCCACCATCTTCCATCTTTTCAGCATAGTCTTCTCCACCATCATCTACGAATGATTGGCCCGCAACATCAGCTGCAAACCCAAAAAAAAATGTCAATCAATACAGGTTGCCACACCGTCAAAATGTGTTACAGTGACCAAATTAAGAATGATAACCAACACAACAGGTATAACATTTAACACGTGGTTCCGTGTTCATTTCATAAACATCGTCAGCACACCTTCTTGGGCATCAAAGTCTATTGCTGAAGATCCTACTGCTTTCAATCTACTTTTACTGATTTTTTTGTTTTGCCGGATAAGCGACTTCCTGTACAAGCTCGCTATTGGTGACCCATCCGAAAAATCGTCGTCCATGCCATCCCCTACGAAATCGTTTGCACAACGATCAATGGATTACAAAATATTTAACTAAATAACACAAACAATAACAGTTACTAACCAGCGTTCTCTCCTTCGTTGATGTGAAACCTTTCATCATTTCTCAAATCTCCCAAGACCGAATTGATCTTGTGTGACGCTAAATCTACCGCGTCATCGTGATCCTCCCTTTCACTAACTTTCTTCTCAAACATACTTTCAAACGTTGCCTTCAACTCTTGTACTTCTTCGTCTTCATGGCTCTCCACCAATAGCGATTCTAACATACCCTCAATGTTGACTTTGTTCTTCTTTGTCACGTATATTAACTGTCGTACTATCGTCAACCTCTCCTGTTGAGAATAGTTTTTCAACATTTTTCATACTATGAACATATACTAATTGCAAAAAACACATGTTAGAGCATCTAACTTTACCTCTTTAGTTGCCCAGTGTTCCATGTTATAGTTTCTGGGACGTGTTAATCCTTTAAACCGTCCTGTTCCAAACCCACCAGCAAGGATTTCAAGCCTTTCTCTCTCTCTCAATCTTTTCAAGTTCCAAAAAGCTAAAGGACACACCGCACTGTCTACCTCCATCCCCGTGCACTCAATGCTATCAACGTACAACAACTACAAGAAACAACGATCCGTTCAGCCCGGAAATAATCAACTATTCTAACACATGTTAATTATCTAAAATAATTAAAAGTACACTTACCATCAGAATCGCTAGAGGACCGACGAAGAAACTTTGTGGGTCAAGCCGATTCCAGGTATCCTTGCAAGTTCTCAGCTTTTCTACAACAAGGTCACACCAGTCTATTGTTGCAAAGTCCATTTCTTCATCCAGATACTCCAAGATTTCTTCCCGTAAACAACTTTGTTTATGACAATCAACCAGCACTGCCACAAAACACATTACAAAATCCATCCTGAAATCAAAACTGTCTTCGCCATCGGACTCATCTATCATTTTCACCATCTTTGTTGGAGGCACCATTGCCCCCGGGTATCTCGCCCTCCAATCCGCAATGGCATCAGTCAGCATCGGCAGCTTACCAATCGAACTAAACTTTTGTCCACCAGTCGGAATCCCTAATAACTTATGAATCACTTTCCTGTTCACCTTGATATCACCGGCAGGCGTACATATCACCATCTTATCTGGATTAAAATTGTCCACAACAAAATAACCTAACTTAGCCGGCAAACCATCAACGCTGAAAGTTAGCAAACGTCCAAAGCCCATTTCCCTGACTGTGTCACGTTGTTGTTCTGTCAATGCCCGTACACACTTATAAAACTGCAATGGTGCAGATCTTGTCCTTATGCCTGGAAATTCATCCTTTTTTGCTCGCTTACGGGCTTTCTGAACCTTTTCCGGTTTGTTACCAACTACCTTTGGTTTCCCTGCTTTACCTTTCCCATTGTCATCCGAACCCTTCTTCTTTTTGGTCCTTAACGCTCCGCCCTTCGATGTAGCCGTCACTTCTGCCCTACTTACTGAAATAACATTTTATACGAAACAACAACATCCCAAACAATTAGTCTACTTTACAACCACCGATGACAACATGTAAGAATTTTTCATTCGTAACATCCAAATTTTTGAAGGGCTTAAAAAATAACTAACCACGGTTTTTTCGCATTACATTGCCATAATTATCATCGGCGCTGTTTCTTTCACCTGCTGATTATCACATGTTAGTGAATTTTCAAGGTCATGCCCAATTAACACATGTTAAACAAAGCCAACAGTATTTAACTAACCACGTTTTCTTTTATTTCCACACCCAGAAATATCCCCGACAATGCTTTTCTTCCCTACAGTTTCAAACATGTTACTCAGATTTATCTGGATACGCAATTAGCCTCTATTGCAACAAAAGGAACTTACCACTGTGCTTTTTGTTATGTCCCCGTTTGCTTTCCACACAACCTTCATTTAGCACCGATACATTCGTAAGGAAAACGATTAGCCCAACAATACTTTATACAAATTATAAACAATATTACTGCTTAACCGTTACCTGTTTTCCGTCTTTTCCCATGGCTTACTGACACACTATCGGTATCATCATACACTGCAAGGCATCCAACAAAATTCAGTTACGCCTAATTTCTTATCCAACACACTATCAATATACAGATCACCTTGAACTATGTTAAGTGTTCAGAAACATAAAAATTCTAACCTAACTCCCGTTGGGTCGGACCAAAGTCAGATTGTTGTTTGGAAGGTCCGGGCTTGGGTTCGTCGGATAAAATCACAACGCTAGGGCTCTCAGACCTTTTTTGCCCTAACCTGTGTTTCGAAGTCCTACATATATAAAAGAAAACTAACTCAGGTGCCATTTTCCAATAATCCGTTGAAGAAAACCACCTTTTACATGACGGATAACAACAAACTAACCTTTTACTTGAAGTCTGAATCTTCCTTAATCGTTTCAGCTTCAACGACGACGACAAGATTATGAACGACTTCCTCATTCTCCAAGCTGGACACTATCGGCTTCTGTGTTAGGGTTTGGGGAGTAGCTTTTCAATGTTTCTTTTTAATGGTAAAGAAGAAAAACTTTTGAATTGTGTTAGGGTTAGGGACGAGAGAGAAACATGAACAGGAGGGGAGAAATGAGTATAATGGAAAAGAAGATAAATTTTTGAATTTTGTTTACACTTCTTTGATTAGACGGCTACTGCATGGCAGTGGTTTCTGTTTCCCAATGTGTATGTTCACTTCCGAAAATGCCCTTGGATGGTACAAAATGGCAGTCCTTTTTATTTCTTTTTATTTTTATTCATACCAAAATAATCATGGCCTTTGATCAAGTTTGATGTAAGCTAATCAATGGTTCACAATGGGTTTCCATAGTTTTCTTAAAAAGATAGGGTTTCTTATATAACCAAGCCCTATATATATATATATATATATATATGCTTCGTTTTGGCAGGCTACTAAGGGCTGTTTGGCAACTTCTGAATGGTTAAGTGCTGAACTATTAAGAGGTCTGAACCATTAAAATACATTATAATGTTTAACCCTTCAGAGTCAAATGTCTGACCAATTCAGATTAAATGTCTTAACCATTCAGACTTTGTATAAAACTTAACCATTCAGAGACAAATGTCTGAACCATTCAGACATCTGCTCACGAAACAAACAGTCTGAACCATTAAGTGCTGGACCAGTAAGAGGTCTGAATCATTAAGAGCCTCATTAAGAGGTAAACAAACAGCCCCTAGAACATTTAGCAATATGGTTAGCTATTCGTAAATAGGGATTAGGATCAAATACAAAGGTTCTTAATTGTAAGAAGGGTACAAAGGCTCCTAATTATTTATTTATTTATTTTTTTTGCCGAGGAGGGGGGGGGGTTGTTCAGGTTTTGGGTGGTGGCGTAGTAGGTTTAGGTTATAGGTTATTAGACCCTTGTCACTTTATAAATCTTTCTTACACTTCTTACAATTATGAGTATTTGTAGAATAACTTAACCCTCGTAAATAGATTTGTACATGATGCAGCGAGATTTGTATAGTCATAGATTTATGAGTTTAACCTCCTAAAAAAAACCGTGTTCAAAGGTTGTGGTATTGTTGTATGTTCATATTATTTTTACAAAGTCATGACGTTAATCATTATTTTCAAAATAAAACCATAGATAAATCGGTTGCTCTACTAATCCACTGATGAACATGTCTGTTGGAACACTCTCAAGAACCGAGATGATTTAACAAATAACTAAAAGATATAAAAAGTATACTTGAACACGTATAGAAACGAAAACTAAAACTATAAAAAAAATACATTATACATGTGTTTATTATCATTGTGCAGCCAGTTAAATTATATATAAAGCACACTTAGACCATGTGTAGTGGGGTGTTTTCTTTAAAAAAATTTCAAAAAAAACGCCCTAAGAACCATTACAGTAGGCGTTATCTTTAAAAAAAATTTCAAAAATTGGGTTTTGGCGTTATGAGGAAAACGCCACTACACATTTGACTATCCAATGTTTGCTTTTTCCTAAGTTTGACTATCCAATAGTTGTTGGCAGTTGCTTTTTCTTTTTTTTTTTTTTTTAATTATTGAAAGGGGCATTATTTGGGCATTATCCCCACTACACCACTTTATGCTATAATGCCCCATGCTGACTGGATTGTCACGTGTCGGATAATGCCCTATGGTGGGGGCATTATAACAAGTTACCACTACACATGGTCTTATAATGACATGTAGGTTGATAGTGACTATACATTTGACTTTAAACAAACTATTCACGTCATTAAAAGAATGTTTAATTAATTTATCATTCATGAACTGATGAATTATGAAATTTCTAGAACCAACTTCAACCCAACTTGTGCACAACCGGGTTGGTCTGGTCTAGCCCGTAAAATCCGGTTCAACCCGATCTAACATTTTGCCAGTTGGATCATAGAGTAAGGGGCTGTTTGGTAGCCTTTTAATGACCATTCAGATGCTACCTCCTAATGATTTAAAATCTCTAAATGAATAAGAGGTAACTTCAAGTCTGAATGGTTAAGAGGTAACCTCTGAATGGTAAATCATCATGGGCGTAGCTTAGAAGGTGTCCGGGTGGCGCCCGACCCCTCGAACTTTTCGTTCAGTAGTGTTATATTTGTAGTTTTCGTATATAAATTTTTGGGTATATACGTTTTTGACCCCCCGGTTCTATAGAATTTTTTTGGTATATACGTTTTCGACCCCCCGTTATTCGGGTCAAGCTTCGCCACTGTAAATCATCACATGTCACATTCTTCTACCTTCTCATTGGTAAAATTCTTAATGGTTTCATTAAGAGATAGCCTCTTAATAACCATTCAGAGGCTACCAAGCAGCCCCTAAAACCGTTAATTACATTTTCATGTGTCTTGTCTCTTATTATTACTAGTTTAAGATCCCGTAGTAGTGTACTACACGGGTAGTATAAATTATACATAAATGCATTTTTTATAAATCTATTGAATTAATAAATTATACATACATGTATATGTTATTATACTTACAACTGGTTCCCAAGTTACGATTATTAACATATTTTAACATTTCCTACCATTTAACATGAAGTGGCTTCTCATTAATAAATAAATACAAAAAAATCACACATCGTTTTATTTAATATATTTTACTTTTATATAATATATATAGTATAATTCATTTTATATATATATATATAAGTAACAAACATATAAGCAATCTATAAATCTTTAAATATTTCTTTGTACCCCACATCTGTCGTTTTATTTGTAAGATTTTTCATCTTTATCTAATATTAGTAACTTGATTTTGTGTCTTCTTTTTATTCTTAATAGTGTCACATATAATATGAGCAAAAATCAATTCTTTTAAGTATAAACCAATCTTTCATAGTGATTTTATTTGACTTTTATTAATAATCTTTTGCTAAACAACAAATTGTTGTTTATTTATAAACTATACAAAAAATTTAAATATGGAAACGATTTTCAGTTATAATTAAAAATTTCATTAAAAAAATAATAATAATACCAATACATAAAAGGTAATAATTATTATATTGATTTATTTAAAAAAAAAGCAATTTAAACTATTACCATCCTTGAAAATAAATAAAAACTTTAATTATTTTATAATTTGAATGCGTAAAATATATATTATAGTATTTAGAAGTTAGTTATAATTTTATATTAGTTATAATTATAGATTATATTTTAAACGGTCATTGTAGTTATTAAGTGTTTTAGGAATGACGACTCAAAAAAGGAAACTAAAAATTAAGATAGTTATAACAAAATTACATTTACAAGTTAGTTATATAGAAAAAACTTTATATAAAAGAGAACACAATTTCAAAATTAAAGTAAAAAAAAAATCTCATAAATATAAAAAATGGTTTGATTAATATTAAGAATGAATGTAACTAAAATTACAATGATACAACAAAATAATCAAAAGCATTTTTAATTATCTAATACATAAAAAAATATGTATGCAATCGTTAATTGATTAAGATTTATTATAGAAAGTTTGGTAAATGAAATAAATTTATATAACCTGGAATAAACTATTGACAATCACCACCTCCTCACCTCCGGCTCAAACCTAGCCACGACCACCTCGACCCGACTCAACCTGCTAGCTGTCACACCCCAACCGCGTTAAAACAACGAAACCGCGGCGGAAACGTCGGGGAGTGTTGCAGCAGAATTATTGTTCCACAACCATGGTAATTAAATGTTTCGTTTTATTGAATTATTAAGTAAATTACATTGTCTTAAAACCAAACAAACAAATTACATATCGTCTATTATTGTTTTTATGTCACTAAGGCCTCGTCCAGGTCCTAAGTGAACACGCTTCCTAGCAATCAACATCATGCAATACCACCTGGAACATATGTAAAAATAAAGTCAGCAAAGAAATGCTGGCGAGCACATAGGTTTTATAAGAGTATCGGATTCATGGCTCCTTTATATGTTGCAGTATCTCATTAGACTACAAGAGTCAAAAGTACAAACCTCGTTTTGAAAAGTGTATTGCAACATAATTAACCAACTCAAATCAAATTGGTTATAGTTTATAATATCTCGTAGCCATGATTCTTAACCCAAAAACATTTGTTTTAGTAAACCAAATCGTATAACATCTCGTAAAAACTCGTTAATAAAACACGTATGGTTTATATCATTTCGAAAACCTCGTTGTGTGACATCGTTTCGAAATCGTTTCCCAAGTGAACTAAATAATGACACGTAATGCAATATGATAAAAGCACTTATATATAAGATGTACCAGCGGCGTATCTACCATGCTTTTATCATGCTGCACCCGTCCCATTATCTATTCACTACCCAAAACCAATCGTTTAACCAAATCGTTTATGTCGTTTAAGTCGTCTCAAATCGTTTAACTCGTCCCAAAATCGTATTCGTTTTAATTGTGAAACTACTTATGATCGTCTTGCTAATAACATTCAAACCTTCGTGACTCGACTATCTCGTTTCTCGTATTAACAAACCACCAAAGGGTAAGTTAACAATCATCAGATTCGGTCGTTACCTACATAACCCCCACACATAACCATGGGTGTAGTCTGATGACGGGATTTGTCAGATCATATGGTACCATAACCTAATACTGGTCGGTTCGGCCAAAATTAATGAATGTCATTCGTTGTGTAACTACAACCAACAAGTTCGTTCACATTATCAAAATCATTATTAGTTTAATATAAACCATTTAAATCATTTTTGAAACCATCGTTTAAACCTCGAAATCGTTTAATACATATGAATCACCCCAAAACAATTGAAAACAGTAAAATAGGGGAACTATGTACTCACATTGAAGTGCAAAGTATCCTCAATCTAAAGAACTCAACAAGCTCAATCAAACCAAGGAAACTCAAGCAGCACCTAATAATTGAATCACTAGTAAATAAATCGACACCTAAATCGGAAGATCGGATAGAATGAGGTCTTTTAAACCAACGAGTATTGGAACTCGACTATCTCGTTTCTTGTATTAACAAACCACCAAAGGGTAAGTTAACAATCATCAGATTCGGTCGTTACCTACATAACCCCCTGTTGGATCTGAGTTTCTTTTTGATTATATTTTGTGTTTGAAGTTAAGATGGAAATGGATGAGTTGTGCAGCGGAATTAAAATGAAAACAAACTTTGCATACAATCAAACAAGAGTAATACTTTAATCAAACATCTTTTACACAATGAACCGAATGATTGAATTTAATTTCAACAACGATTACAAAGATAGATGTATGAATACAAACTCCCCCTCAGCCCGAGCTCAGTAGTTTGTTCGTGCAAAGAAGACGAGTGATGTAAAGAGCTAATAGAACAGTACAAAGTACTGAACTATTTATAGGCACTTGCAAACTACTGAGCATCTTTGCTGACGTCACCATGAAAGTGACATCTAACCTCCTAACAAACTCTAACCTCTGATCTATACAGACACTGCTTGGGTTAACTACTACTAATACATTCTATTACAAAACAGACTTTAGAACAGCTGCTGCAACCTTCTACTGTTGTGAACCCAGCAGCACTTGTCCGGATCAGCAGTGCTTGACTCAAGGCAGTAGATTGAATCAGTAGGACTTTAGTCTTCCATCAGATCTTTAGTTGAGCAACAGTTATGAGTCAGCAGTTTGGTAAGATCAGCAGATAGGAGGTCATCAGTAGTTGTAATCACTTTCAAGGGGAGGGATTTGTGTATCAGCATCTGCTTATTCATAATCCACTGTTCTGATCCAGTTTTGGCTTTAATTATTTGTTCCTCTGATAGGGTTCAATCCCAACAATCTCCCCCTGGAACAGATAATGCCAAAACCCTTCATTATTTGTGGATATTTTATTGCCTCATTAACAGCTCCCTTATCTGACCTTTAAATTGTAATTCAAAGTCAAGGGCATCTGTATCTTCATCATCCCTGCTAAGTGGAAGATCAAGGAGATCCTGCAAATCTTCAAGACTCAGGCCAAGAGCTTGTTCCCTTGATATTTTCTCCACTTCTCCACCAGACCTGAGCAAAGTCAATACGCAGGTCTGTTTGTCAGTTGCCCACTTTTGTATTTTTGAGCCTGGTGGGTTTCTTGGGAGATGTTTATATGCAGAAGTATTTGGTGAGGCTGGCCTGTTCATCACTGGCTGAGCAGTGGTAGCAGAGTTTTCCTGTTCAAATTCTTCTTTTAACGTTCTTAACAAGCCTTCTTTTAAAACAGCATTTCCAGCAAGAATTTCTTGAACAGTTTCAGCTCCTAACTGGCTTTGTGTCCTTCTTTTGTAGATGGCATTACCAGCTGGAGCAGTGGATCTCCTGATTTGCAGCTTTGATGGTCCTTTTGAAACCGCTGCTTCAGGGTAGTCAGGTTTTTAAGGAATTTTTGGATCTTTCTTCCTTAATTCCTCCAACCTTTTGTAGGTTGACCTGACCAAATATTCTTTCCATCTAGCAACTTGTCTTTTGGTGCCAAATTCAGCAACAACCAATTCTTCTTTCATTCTTTTTAGTTCCAACTGCTTTTCAGGTACATTCTTTTTGAACTTTACCCAATCAGGAGGAGTGTGAGTGACTTTCCTTTTTATCATTACTTGAATTCTGGCTGCTTCAGCTTCAAGCTCTGGAACAGTCCACTCTTTGTACATGTGTCTCTCTCCTTTGTATTTCTTGTAAAACATAATGCTTTCAATGTAGTCTTTCTTCAGAGTTTCAGCTGCTCTTTCTGAAATTTGTTGACTGACATTTTTAGCAAAACGTTCTAGGGAACTGACTTGTGTGAGCAAATATTGGTAGTATCTTGATACTTCTTTGTCAGATTTCCCTTGTGTGTTTCTTTTCGAGATATCCTCTGCTTGCTTGGCCTTTATCTTCAAATATTCTTCAATGTTTTTGGGCCAGGGATATCCTTTGATTGAAGGCAAACTCCTTTTGGCAGGGTCATCCTCAACATAGAAGGATTTTATCTCTTCTCTGACAGCTTCTAGTTCAAGAGGGAATTGAACACCTGCAGGAGGTAAGGGTTTGAGCATTGGAACAGAAGAAAGTGGAACTGGTTTTGGTATATTGACAAGAGCTAAAGGTTTTGAAGATGTTTGGGATGGTGTAGTGACATCATCTTTAGGAATTAGCCTTCTCCTCTTTATTTGAGGAGGGACTGATGATGTTTTGGATGGAAAGGTGGTTGTAGTGGCAGTGGTTTGTGATAGACTAACAGTTGTTGAAACAACTGGTGTTCCAACCACTGTTGTCTTTACAGCAGAAGTTATAACAAGTGCTGTCTTCTGCCTTTTGACAGGAGGTGATTGTGATTTTGGTGGTGATGAAGTGTGTGTTGAAGTGGGAACAGATGTTGAAACTACTGAAGTACCAACAGCAGCTGATACAACAAGAGTTACAACAACTGCTTTAGGTGGTGGTTTTTTAGCAGACTTTGAACGTCTGACCGGAATGGATTTGGGTAGCCTTTCTTTTCTAGTAGGCTTCTTCTTTTCATCAATGAGATTTTCATCATCTCTTGACCCTGAAGTACCCTGATCCGGATAATCTACCCTGGCTTTCTTTTTGGCCTCTCTATCCCTTTTTACACATGCAAGTGCTTCTGCAAGTGCATTTGTGGTCACATCAATTTTCTTACTCCCATCTGGCAAAGGAATATGTTTGGTCATATTGGAATTTTCTGGTGCGAGGTAGAGACCATCTGTTATTCCTTTCCTTATCCATTCCTGAATTTTCTCCCCCTTTTTGGCATTATCTTCGGGGAGTTGATCAATGAAGAATACTGGTGGAGGAGCAGTGCCAGTGGAGTGCAAGATCTGAGTTTTGAGAGCCTTTAGATCAGCCTGAGTGTCTTTGTACCTAGACTCCATAGCATTTCTCAATTGTTGAAGATGTTTTTCATGTTGCTGATCTGCTATTTGTGCTTGATGATGGAGAAAAGGTTGAAATAGATTCCAGAGCTCATTTGTAGCAGGTGCCTGTTGTAGAGCAGGTGCTTGAGGTGGAACAGCAGTGGATTGTACCTTTTGTGCTTGTAACAACTGTTGTAGCATTTCTTTGAGTTCTGCAACAGAGGTATCAAGTTTTCCAACACGAGCCATCAATTTCTGGTACGTTAAACCATCACCCAATTTAATGGGATCATCTGATTTCCCACTAACAGTGGTTTTATCAGTGGTAGAAGTAGGGAGTTTACTCCAAACCTGAACCACTGATGCCCCTTTTTCTTGGTACTGGGGTCTTCTTCCTTCAACACTTGACAACCTTTTGATGTTGCCAGTAGGAGAAATAAATCCACTGGTGGTTGGCAGAGGTGCTATAAAAGGAATTGCCTCCAAGGAAGTCTTATGGATGTAACCACTGTCCAACTGTAAACCTGTAGGTTCAACAGTTGTAGTGGCTGCTTCACTTGGATTACCACAAAGAGTTACTTGTAACTCAATGGGTGTAACCTCCTCAGGTTGTGTTGGTGGGTTAGCAAAGAATGATACAACAGGCTCAGTCATTTGTTGAGGCATATTCTCATTGATAGGTGATTGAGACGGACTGTGTAATGCCTGGTTCAAATCAATTGCATCCAACAGTAGTTGTGTTTTTGGTGGAATTGAGGATGTGATGGTAGGTGTAGAAAGCGGATTTGCTCCGGGCATTGAGCTGTGGATGATGGAAACGAGTGTATCCAGAGCATCATAATGTGGTGGCCCTTTGTGTACAACCTGTTCTTTTTGTGAAGAAGCAGGAGGAGTTATGGTTATGGGTTGAGATATTTGTACCATCTGCTGTGAGGAAGAAGCAGCAGTGGTTTCTTGTGACATTTGTGTTGTCACAGGCATTAACTCTGGTATCTCATCCTCCAGAGTTGCAATTTTGATTGGTTTGGGGGGTTTTTGATTTTTCTTTTTGTAAAGCTTTTTGGGTTTTGTAGGTGTGGGTTTCAAAACAGTTGGTCTGCTGCTTTGATCACCTAGAGCAGTAGGCTCAGCAGCAGATACCTGAGGAGCAGTGGTTGCTGCTAAATTCTGCTCAGGTACCCCTGCTGGTGTTTTGCAAGGTGCTAACATTCGTGAAAAAGTTTCAGATGTTAGGCAGTTTATTGCAGTTATTTCACCTTGGTTTATTAAAGCTAAATCATCCTTACTGAATTTCTTTTGAAAATAATAGCTTAAAAACCTTGGGAATAGTAAGAATGATTTGCTTTCAACATTATTAACCAAATCTTTAAAGATTTCCCGAGAATAATTATAATTTTCTTCTTGAAGAATTGCATATCCCAGATTTTGAATCTTTATAGGGATCTCATTAAAAGAAGTGGTTTTGTTTGAAACACATAGGAGGAGGGTATGAAATAGAAATCTTGGTGCAGGAGGAAAATAACCTTTTTCTAAGGTTAGTTTCTTCATCATTGTGGCTTCATACCCTCTTTCAATGAAATCAATGTGCAACTCGTTTTTAGTGAAGGAAGTTTTACCTGCCTGGTCATCGAGTTGAAAGACTTCGGAGATGGATTGTGGTGTAATGTGGACAGCTTTACCCTTTATGGAAGATTGGATTGCAGTTGCAATGTCTCCTTGTTTTTCAAGGGTTGCATTCTTCCAAAATTCCCTTTGGGTCGCCAAGTAGAGGGGTGCGTCGGCGGTGAGCAAAGTTTTGTACTTTGATTTTGCCATGATGGTGATAATGGAATCGAAAACATCTGTGGTTCCTGGTTTTGTGAGAAGACCCAGGAGATTGTGAGATTTTTTGAATGAAATTTCAGTGGTAGTTGCCTTTTGAGAGGCTGTTTTCGATGATTTTGATGAGGGTTTTGCAGAAAGCTTCGATTTTGTCATTTTTGAAATGAAATGATCGAAGAAATTTGTGAGAAATGAGAAGAAAAACTGCTTTGAGAAGAGAATTTTTAAGAATTCAATTCGACAGTAAAACCCTGTTTTGATGGTGAGTGGGGATGTTATAGGAAAGAGAATGAATGCTGATGTGGCAGCCGTTACAAAAAGGTCTGACTGCTATGTACTGCCCACGTGACAACCACTGGTGAAAATGAAGGACAATACTTTTGGTGAAAGCAACTGATGAAAGCAGTGGAAAGGGGGCAGTGGATGATTTTTACTATCAGTGGATAGCATATCAGTGGATAAGACACTGCTTTTGAACAACAGTGGTTATCAAGGAATGAGAGAACAGAGGTTGCCTTTCAGCAGTGGGCAGACTTTTTGAAGTAGAGCAGACTTTTGAACAATCAGTGGTTATGGCAGACTTTTAAGGATTTTAATGAAATTTTCATTTTTAAGCTATTTTTAAGGATGGATTTTTGATTTTCTGAAAACATTTTGTTGCTTTTATTCATAGAAAAACAAGATGTTGCTTGTTATTCCATGTTTAGCATCCCAATTCTAGAGACCAAGCTTTCAAAAGTGGCTGTATCAAGTGCTTTTGTGAGCACATCTGCCAGCTGGTCTTTAGTTGAGACATGATGCAGAGAAATCAAACCTTTTTCATAGCAATCCCTCACAAAGTGATGTCTGATGTCGATGTGCTTTGTGGTAGAATGGGAAACTGGATTTTTGATGATATTTTCTGCTGCCTGGCTGTCCAACATGAGTGGTGTCTTTAAGGCAGTGATACCAAAATCCAGTAACTGATTTTGAAGCCACAGGAGTTGGGCTGTACAGCTTGCAGCAGCAATGTATTCAGCCTCAGCAGTGGATGTTGAAACTGCTGCTTGCTTTTTGCTTTGCCAGGATACTAAGCAATCACCTAGAAACTGGCACCCTCCTGAAGTGGACTTCCTTGTGGTGTGACATCCAGCAAAGTCACTGTCTGAAAAACCTGAAAGCTTGATATTCCCATTAGCTGGATACCAGATACCAAGTGTGGGAGCACCTTTTATGTATCTGAGAATCCTTTTTACAGCAATGAGATTTGATTTCCTGGGAGCTGATTGACTTCTTGCACAGACACATGTTGCAAACATGATGTCTGGTCTAGATGCAGTTAGGTACAATAAAGACCCAATCATGCTTCTATAGAGTGTTTGGTCAATCAGCTCATCTTTTTCATCAGACATGACCAGCTTATTTGTGGCCATGGGTGTGCTGCATGGTTTACAATCATTCATATCAAATTTGGTTAAAAGTTCTTTAGCATATTTGCTTTCATGAATGAAAGTTCCATTTTGCAATTGCTGTACTTGGAGACCAAGAAAGCATTGCAGCTCACCCATTGCACTCATTTCAAACTCAGCTGTCATGAGTTCTCTAAACTCTTCACACATTTTGGTACATGTGCTTCCAAAAATAATGTCATCCACATAAATTTGGACAATCATTAAATCTTTCCCTCTCTATTTAAGAAACAGTGTTTTATCAATGGTACCTCTTTTGAAACCATTTGAGAGTAGAAAGTTGGAAAGAGTTTCATACCAGGCTCTAGGTGCTTGTTTCAGGCCATACAAGGCTTTGTTTAGCCTGTAGACATGATCAGGATAAAATGGATCCTCAAAGCCTGGAGGTTGACATACATATACCTCTTCTTACAATGTACCATAGAGGAAAGCACTTTTGATATCCATCTGAAACACCTTCATGTTGTGGTTGACAGCAAAGACCAGGAACAGTCTGATAGCTTCCAATCTAGCAACAGGGGCGAATGTTTCATCATAATCAATCCCTTCTTCCTGTCTGTAACCTTGAACCACAAGCCTGGCTTTGTTCTTGACAACAATGCCCCTTTCATCTGTTTTGTTCTTGAAGACCCACTTTGTGCCAATGGGACTAACCTCTTTTGGCAGTGGTACAAGCTCCCATACTTGTTGTCTCTTAAACTGTTGGAGCTCCTCTTGCATGGCTTCTACCCAGCTGTTGTCTTTTAGTGCCTCTTGGTACTTGACTGGCTGATGAAGTGATAGAAAACCAGCAAAAAGACAAATGTTTTGGGTTTGGCTTCTTGTGAGCACCCCTTCATTGATGTTGCCAATGATTTGATCAGGTGGATGAGATCTCAAGAAGATTAAATCTCCTTGGTATGGTATGATGGCATTTGTTGGTGAAGGCTGCAAATGTGTATCATCTGAGCTAACCACTGCTGATGACTTTGATGACTCAGCAGTGGCTTCAAAAGGTGGTAATGGAGTGGACCACTGCTGACTTTTATCCACTGTTTGAGGACTTTTGTCAGCAGTGTTTGAGGATGTGGAAGCAGTGGTGAATGGGCTACTTTGGTCAACAACTGTTGATGTAGCAGTGGTTGAGCTTTGACAGATGTTTTGAACAACTGATGCTTTTCCCTTTGTGGCAGACCTTTGAGGGATGATGACTTCATACCCATAGTCTGGTGTTGTATCCTCTGATGGACCTGCACTGTTAGTCTTGACAGCAGTATTTTCAAAAGTGAATTTTTCAAGATCAAACAGTTCAGCAGGATTTGCTGGGATTTTCATTGATGAAAGTTCATTGAACTTTACATCCAAAGTCTCCTCCACTACCTTGGTCCGTGCATTGAACACTTTGTAGGCCTTGGCAATGGTTGAGTATCCCAGAAAATAACCACAATCAATTTTGGCTGCAAATTTTGAAATGGAATCTTTTAAGTTCAAAATAAAGCATGGGCAGCCAAACACCTTGAAGTATGAGATCAGTGGTTTGATTTTATATAGAATTTCATAGGCAGTCTTTTTGTGCCCGGGGTTTATTAAAACTCTGTTCTGGACATAGCAAGCAGTGTTTACTGCCTCTGCCCAGAAAGTTAATGGCAAACCTGAATCTGCAAGCATGGTTCTGGCAGCCTCAATCAAAGTTCTGTTCTTTCTTTCAACAACCCCATTTTGCTCTGGTGTTCTAGGGATGCTGTACTGCCTTACAATCCCTTTCTTCACACAGAAGGCATCCAACTCCCTATTTTTAAATTCTGTGCCATTGTCACTCCTAAAGCTTTTCACTGGAAAGTCAAATTTCTTTTCAACCTGTGTCACAAAGTCTTGCAAAATGCCTGCAGTTTCATCTTTAGAGTGCAAAAAGAAAGTCCATGTAAACCTAGAAAAGTCATCAACTATAACCAAACAATATCTTTTCTTTTTAAGGCTCATGACTTGAACTGAGCCAAACAAATCCATGTGTAGCATTTGCAAACACTGGGTTGTTTTGGACTCTTCAATGGACTTGTGGGAACTTTTATGCTGTTCTCCTTTTAAACAGGAAATGCAATGTTCAGGACATGAAAACAATTTTTGTGGTAGGCCTCTCACCAAACCATTTTTTGAAATTTCTGTTATTGTATTAAGATTTTTGTGCCCCAGTCTTTTGTGCCAAAGTTCTGTCTCTTTGTTAGAGGCAGCTGAGAACAGACAGGCATCAGCTCTGGGACACTCTTTTGACATGTCAACAACATAAACATTGCCACTTCTTTGAGCAACAAGTTTAGTTTGACCATTTTTGATTATTGCTTCAATCTTTTTGACCATTTCTGGTCCAACAATCCTACAACAATCTTTTGTGAAGAATGACCCAAACCCTTTGTCACTCATTTGAGATACACTCAGAAGGTTGAATTTTAGATTGTCTATTAGATTGACATTTTCAAATTTTACATTGCCAGATTGCACTGTTCCAGACCCCAGAACCTTTCCTTTACTATTATTTCCAAAGGATATATCACCCCCACCATGGATTTTAAAGTCTTTGAGGAGGGCTTTACATCCTGTCATGTGCCTGGAGCCTCCACTATCTACATACCAAAGACTATCAAAGCATGCAGAAGCTCCCTGCACATGAAGTAAAAGGATTAGTTCATTAAGGACTCCAAAGCCAACAGGGCTTTGGATGGAGTCTCAACAGTGTCTGGTATGGATGCAGTGTGATGGACAGTGGTTAAGTCAGGGGTTTGGACAATTTTAGTACTGTTCCTTGCTAACCACTGTTGAGGGTCTTGCCCAATCACCTGCTGGTAACCGAAAGGATGCCTATTTACTCTGGGTTTAGAGGGCTTTTTGTAGACCTCATAAACGTGTGGAATCCTTTGGTAGGACTGTTTTTCCTTGCCTTTTCTGAACTGATTGGCAGGAGGTGCATCAGTAACCTGAACATCTCTTTTAACAGATGTTTGGTTCAGCTGTTTGAACTGGCACAAACAGTGGTTGTTTCTTTGTGAATTTGACAGATGGTGATGCTGATGGACTCAAGGATGTTTTAGCAAGGTACTCATTCTTTTTGATGTCAAAGTTTTTGAGATACACACATGCTTGAGTTTTGTGGTTTGTTTTTCCACAAACAATGCAGCTTTCAGCTGAAACTATGACACTTGTTTTGTTTATATCATAAGCTTTTAAGTGGAAACAATCTTTTGTTAGATGGTTCCTTTTCTCACAAAATTCACAAAACAAGTTATCAATTTTTTCTTTCTTCTTCCTCTTTTCAGACTCCTTTGTAGCAGAGGTTTTAACCACTGCTGGGATGTCCTTAAGAGGAATGACTTTAGCTTTTGGAGCTTTAACACCATCAGTTGATGTAAGTCCATTGGCTTGAAATTTTCAAGAATATCACACTCATCAGACCATTTTGGTTTAAATTGACGATTCTCAATCTCCTCAAAAGCAGAGGGGCCCATTGGTCTGTCAAGTGTGATTTTGTTACCAAGTTTGTCAGTGATTTTCACTTCTTGGCCATTCTTGTTTGTGGGGATGTACTCAACAGTTACATCAGTGGTTGAAAAGATTTTTCAAAAGCAGTGTTTTCATCATCATGTTTTCTATAACCAACCCCAAATTTCACATTGCTTTTTATCTGTTTCTCAAGCATAACCTCATACCCTTTGCATGATTCCACCCATTTCTCACATGTGATCTAGGTGGATTCTAACTCCTTTTTGCAAACTTGGTATTTTTCTACCATAGTTTGGAGTTGGGTTTTGGTTATGCTTTGCTCTTCTTTCATGCTGCAAATCTCTTTCTCTTTTTCAGCCAATTTGTTTTTAAGTTCTTTTAAAGATCTTTCAAATTTAACTTCATTAGTTAAGATTTTGTTCCTAAGGTTTTCATTCACCTCTTTGATGTTAGCAAAAGCAATAATGCAATTGTCAGAACATAGTTTTTCTAGAACTTGAGGTGATACCTTGGCAGCAGCCATCATTGCACAATCACACTGAGTATTCTTTTCATCACCAGCTCTCTCTTCTTTTTCACCTGCCTTTTCTTCTTTCTTATCTTCTTCAGACCATAGATCTGTCAGTGGTTCAATCAGGGTACCTGAACTTTCTTCCAACAGTACTTCATTAGCCACAGCAGTAGCCACTGCTTCAATCACCTCATCCACTGTTTTAGAGACCAGCTGTTTCTCTTCAGATTCAACACCCTCCTGTATTGACTCTAATGCCATCAAACAAAATTCATCATGAGATGAAACATTCGAAGCATAGAGTGCAAAGTTTTCATCACTGAGGTCTTCAGGCATACTGCTCCAGTCAACAAAGTCTTGAGTAAAGAAACTTTGTTGATCAGGTTGTGTTGTTACTGGAGCAGTGGTTTGTGGTGCAGGTTGCACTTGTGCCTGGGGAGCAGGGGTTTGAACATATTGAATCTGTGGAGCAGCTGTTTGGACATAATGCACTGTCACAGGAGCAACAGCATAGTGAGCAGTGTTCACATGTGCTGCTGGGGCATATTGGGCATAGTGCACAGTGTTTTGATTTTGAGGTCTAGGATTTGAACTAGGGTGAGTAATTATGGGACCAGTTGTTTGACTCCTACACTCTCTAGCAAAATGTCCTAACCTGTTACACTTATAACACTTGATTTTCGATTTATCCAACCCAACCCTTAGATTCCCATGCAGCCCTGGGAATTTTCGCCCTGTTCTTTTTATAAAACTTGCTAGTTCTAACACTTAGCAAGGCCAGTTGATGCAAGATGTCCATTTCCTCTAGATCAGTGGGGTCAAAATGCTGTAAATCATTTAGTTCAAAGCTTAAATTGTCTGACATCTGGTTTTCATTTGCAGTGAATGCATAACCTGTAGAGTGAGGATCAGGGTTGTTAAAATTTGCACCAGCAGTTATGTCAATGAAGTGATCATAACCCTGATCCTTACCACTACCACCAGATTCTTCTTGACCCAGAAGAGCAGTGTTACCGAATGAATAATCATCAACGGTTTTCCCTGACTCTTGTAACTTCCTTTTCTGGTTCAACTCCCTTTCGTAGATCAGGAGTCGACCATGGAGTTGGGTCAAGGTCAGATCCTTGAACTCAGGTGAGTTTCGGGTGACAAACGCTATTGTGTCCCATTTATCTGGCAGTGACCTGAGGAACCTACTGTTTTGAGTTGAGTTTGTAAAAGTGGTTTTAACAAGCCTCAGTTCACTGATGAGACAGCTGAACCGCTCAAATTGTTGCGTCAGTGATTCACCTTTAACATGACAAAATGTTTCATACTGTTGGTTCAGGATTTCCCTATTGTTTTCTATGACCTCTTCGGTACCTCCAAACTGTTCCTTAAGTGCGTCCCACAACTCTTTGGCATTGTCACAATGTAACAATCCAGCATATATTTCGTTGGGCAGCGCTGATGCTATGATACTAAATGCTTTAGCATCTAGTTCAAACTTTTGATAATCCGTTTCAGTATAATTTTCAACGGGTTTTGGAACTTGTTTTTTAGCATCTTCAGCGCTTGGCACTGTAGGAACATGAGGACCAAAGATGACAGACTTCCAACAACCTGTGCTTTGTTGAGCGAGGATGTGACCCATCCTCCTCTGCCAGATGTTGTACTCATTTCTTTTTAGCATAGGTGGTTTAAAGAGAGAACCAATGTTGTTTTTATCGTCCTGAGATTGTGACGTCATTCTTGCTGTTTTACAGGTACTGAGAAATCAACTTTAGTGGTGATTAATCCTTACTCTGTTTTTCAACGACGAACAAACGATCAGTATCAACTGTTTTGAGCTGAACTATTTACGTCAAAATGATTGTTAAACCAAATTTGACTGTCCAAGCTCTGATACCAATTGTTGGATCTGAGTTTCTTTTTGATTGTATTTTGTGTTTGAAGTTAAGATGAAAATGGATGAGTTGTGCAGCGGAATTAAAATGAAAACAAACTTTGCATACAATCAAACGAGAGTAATACTTTAATCAAACATCTTTTACACAACGAACCGAATGATTGAATTTAATTTCAACAACGATTACAAAGATAGATGTATGAATGCAAACTCCCCCTCAGCCCGAGCTCAGTAGTTTGTTCGTGCAAAGAAGACGAGTGATGTAAAGAGCTAATAGAACAGTACAAAGTACTGAACTATTTATAGGCACTTGCAAACTACTGAGCATCTTTGCTGACGTCACCATGAAAGTGACATCTAACCTCCTAACAAACTCTAACCTCTGATCTATACAGACACTGCTTGGGTTAACTACTGCTAATACATTCTATTACAAAACAGACTTTAGAACAGCTGCTGCAACCTTCTACTACTGTGAACCCAGCAGCACTTGTCCGGATCAGCAGTGCTTGACTCAAGGCAGTAGATTGAATCAGCAGGACTTTAGTCTTCCATCAGATCTTTAGTTGAGCAGCAGTTATGAGTCAGCAGTTTGGTAAGATCAGCAGATAGGAGGTCATCAGTAGTTGTAATCACTTTCAAGGGGAGAGATTTGTGTATCAGCATCTGCTTATTCATAATCCACTGTTCTGATCCAGTTTTGGCTTTAATTATCTGTTCCTCTGATAGGGTTCAATCCCAACACCCCCACACATAACCATGGGTGTAGTCTAATAACGGGATTTGTCAGATCCTATGGTACCATAACCTAATACTGGTCGATTCGGCCAAAATTAATGAATGTCATTCGTTATGTAACTACAACCAACAAGTTCGTTCACATTATCGAAATCGTTATTAGTTTAATATAAACCATTTAAATCATTTTTGAAACCATCGTTTAAACCTCGAAATCGTTTAATACATATGAATCACCCCAAAACAATTGAAAACAGTAAAATAGGGGAACTATGTACTCACATCAAAGTGCAAAGTATCCTCAATCTAAAGAACTCAACGAGCTCAATCAAACCAAGGAAACTCAAGCAGCACCTAATAATTGAATCACTAGTAAATAAATCGACACCAAAATTGGAAGATCGGATAGAATGAGGTCTTGTAAACCAACGAGTATTGGACCTCATGTGATATGGTTTAACAAAGCCTACATTCTAAATCAGAACTTAATCTAAGTGCTTTCGACCCGTTACGACCCATTAAGGTAGCTTACGCTACTTTAACGCGTCGTTCGCGTAAACGCGCATTCGAGACGTCTAACTAGTCCCATGACAAATATTATATGCCTAAACATGTTTAATTATGTTGCTAATCAGTTAGGAGACAAATGTTTAGGTTACATATGCTTAAAATCCAATTATGCATGAAAAGGGCATTTTGGTAAATTACCTAAGGCATATAAACTACCTATCATACAACTACTTAAACTAGGTGACCATAAGGTATAACCTACGAAGATTATTCCCTATGCAACTATGTTCACTAAACATGCTTGGTTGGATCTTAATGATCGACCAAACGGGTCGAGTTCGAAAGTCTAAGCGGTGGTTTAGACCGCTTGACTTACTACTCTAAACAAGCACTAAACTAAAAGTGACGAGCTAAGCATGTTAAAACATGCTTAACTAAGTTGGAAAACAGGTTTTGATATCAAAACAAAGTGTTTTGATACCAAGAGTAGTTTGATTGCAAAATACGCTTAAATGCGCATTTTGACCGAAACTACGACTCGTCACTACGCCAAGTCAACGTGGTAATCAGTAGGTATAGTCACTAAGGACTATAACCATCGTGATTACGATCACGTTGCGAAGTTCAAATGAACTTCGTGTTGACCAACTCGTGGTCAATGCAGAAAGTCAAACAGAGTTTGACTTCCATGCTAAAAACGCATAAAAGAACGAAAGAGGACTTACAAAGGGTCCAAAGAGATTTGATTCTAAGTATTCTCAGGTATGAAGTGAATAATCACATCAACTTAGAGAAATCTCAGATCAAATGTGAGGAAAAATGGAAGAATGGCATGCCTATTTATAGTTTTCGGTTTACCGTTAGGATCATTTCTTGCTAAAGAGGGAATGATCTTGGCCATACATGTGGGCTCATGGTATTAGAATACAAGGGACATGATAAAAACCATCAAATCTTGCCCAAAGTATGCTAAATCAGCTGCCAAAACCGTCAAAAACAAGCCCAAAGTCCAGATTCAATGTTTCTTTCTGATGGGCTATCGCGGGCCGCGTAAGAATTAAGTTTGGCTTACGCGGGCCGCCTAAGCAAGTTTGGCAGATTGCCAAAACTAGTCCCTGCAGCTTAGAAACTTGCATTTCGATGCATTTTTGGCACGTTTAAGCCCCGTTAACCCGATTTCAAGGCTCTAAAATGATGTTAAAGTATAGGGAACTCAAAACATGCTCAAAAACATCTCGAATATCGGTTCGTTTGGTCGTACGATCGCGTTGTTCAGTTAATTACGACGTAAGTCGCAACGAACGCAAAAACGATCCAAATTAAGCGACGAATAGAATTTTATCATGTCAATCACTAAAATAAAATATTTTAATGATTATATAAATTTTTGGGTGTCCGGATATATTCAGAAGGTAAGATATGCGCGAAAATGCAAACTTATGCACTTTTTGACGCTTTTAGTCCCTATTGATCAAATAAGTTTATTTTAGCACACCGAACCCCTCAAAGCCTATTTCTAAGCTATGTAAAGGATATTTATGGTATGTTTAACTTATAATCAAGTTTTGAAATGTTCGTTACTATACAAATCGGTATAGTTTCGCAGTTTGACACAAGTAGTCCCTACGATCGAACAAACTTGTTCTCGACACACCAAACCATCCAAAACTTATTTCTAAGTTATGTGAAGGTTATTTAAGGTATGTTAAGCCTATGTCACTATCCCAGAGTGTTTGTCGCATTAAACTGACTGCGTTTACGCACCAATTGTGTATAACTTTCCAGAAAGCGATTTAAAGCTTGAAACCGGAATCGAATCAAATCGTAAAATTATCAAACACAAATATACACATAATAACACCAAAACACATTGTTTTAATTAACATTTTTTACATTGTACATCGATTCCCATACCCATCTTCTTCAAACTAAATCTATTGTCTTCATCTTCATCCTAAACTCCACCATGGCCATCGTCATATATCAACTTCCGTCACCCAACACATACATGTAAATCCAAACATCATCGTCCTCTCTTCCCCACACATTGTTGTTGCAACCATTGCCGCCATCTCGAACCACCACCGCGTGATAAACGCCACCGACTAACATCTGCAATTGAACCACCAGTGATATATGGAATAATCCATGGACCTTGTTAATCTCATTTACCTTCAATCCTGGAATCACAAATATGTTTGAAATTAATAAACCTAAATATGGATCTTTTTTTTTCTTGAACATGCTGGGCTTTTTATTACCAAAAGAGCCAAACATCGATTTGTTTGTTGACATAGAATATCTCATCTATATGTTTGTTTTCTGTTGTTCCTCTGCTAAACATCGATCTACAAACAGAAATGATCAAAAATGGTTTTGGATATTGAGATTTATGAAAAATGGTTTTGGAGATGTGGGGGTGAAGAAACACTGGTTAATTGACCGGAATCAACTGAACCAGGGGGTCTGATTCTGCATAAAAGGGTTGATCTCTCCTCGTTTGGTTCGTGGGTGACAGATCTTATTCTCTTCACAGTAACTGCATAACAACCACCGTTAGACTCGCCACGGGGAGAATGGGGGTTCTCTCCGTGACCACCATCCGGCGTGAGAATAAGTACATGGTTTATGAAGAAGAAGAAGTGTAAGTGAAGTGATGTGAATGTAACTTGAAGATTATACATGAATTATCATTCTATTTATAGCCGAAGTTTGGTCGGGAAAATCTGTTTGGTGAAATATTGACGGAAAGTGCTAATTCCGTAAGCGGTTATTTTTCCCTACGTTAATCATTTAACGAGTGTGAGAGCACACGGATCGGTATCTTTGATCAATGGTTGGGGTATTGCCACGTGGAGAGTGAGCAAGTGAAGATTTCTCTTCAATTCCGTGCCATCATCGTGACTTCAAAGGAGCCTAGGATGATGACATGTGGCCATTCGGTTATAACCGTCTAGTGGTGCACGATGGAGCCTTCTAGAAGAAATACAACTGTAATCCTGTGTCGCTCCTTACTGTATGGCATCACTGAAGTAAATAATATCCAAGTCTGGATATTATTTATGCGGGAGTGCTTATCATGTCACACCCAGGCTTTGCGGAAGCGTGGTTAATTTGGTGTGACTTCTTAATACCGTAGCTTAACCATAACAAAGCTATATGAATAAAAACCATGCAAGATCATCCATTCATTTAAGTTTTAAAACCAAATACAATAACATTGTTTTAACGGGAAAACACCCTAACAACCATAACCTTGTTCAACAAACATTACCAACTTAAACATAACACAAACACAGTTTAAGGACTGTGACTTGTCCAGGAAAGAGTCACATTCCCTAAACCCGGATGACCTCGTACTTGTGCAGCGGGAAAATGTGCTATACCGTGCCAGATCCTTTAATTCCCTGAAATACATGTAAGTTGAAAAATCAACAATAATGTTGAGCGAGTTCATGTGTAAGTGAGTAAATGAACCTTTGTTTGTATAAAAATCCTGGTATGTAGCAAATAAGGAAAAAGAGATCACCAATGGTTTGCAAGGCCATTGATATGTGTGAAATGCAAGTAGGAAGGCTCAAACCTAGCAGATTTATGCGCCGGGTACAAAGTCATCCCGAGGTCCGTTATGCTGGGCCTGGGACTGGGCTCGCTACACCCAAATAGATCTATCGCTCCTGCCCCTTGGTCCTACCCTGAGGATTAATGACCTCAAGTTTCCGCCTACCCATAACATGATCTAAGTGGTAACCCTCCTTACGCTAACCATACCATATATAAAGTATTCATAATCAAAGTAACATGTATTTCACCCCCGCAGTTTAGAAAACTGAAAACAGTTAAGAGAAAAGGAGGACATAAACTCACAGCGGTGCGTCTCTACCAAGTATACTCCAAGTCAAGCAGCTGTGCAACGACCTACATGTACTAACTCTATTAGACGGACGGCCGTGCCTTAGCTTTATGGTTTAGGTTTTTGGGAAATAGTTAGACAACTATTTCGTGTTTACATTCCGTATATACTTGGTAATTATTTTCCTTCCCAAGGATGGGGGATTTAATACATGTGCGTTCGAATTATATCATTAAGTCTCACTTAATATATATTTATTTCCAATCCCAAACTATAAATATTTTTCTCAAAAATATTATATTTTACTTTACAAAATTTTCCCAAAATAATACTTTGTCAAATGTACGCGTTCATAAATATTTCCGTAAAATGCGTAAGTTACGTTTTAACGATCGAGTGGTAATAGTAATTACCGGTGTAACTTATATGATTATCGTGAAAGCGTTCGTATTATTTTGGATTCGTTAACGTTCGATAATATTATTTTTACCCTAAAAATAATATTATAAGCTTCACAAAATAATCACAAATAATGTTGTGAAAATATATTTACTAAATATATATTTATCACGTTTAATTTTGTGAAAATCCCACCTCCGATATTTTGTACATAAAGTCGTGGCGAAACTTATATTTTGAAAACATGTCGAAAAGTATTTCTAACACTTATGGTGAAAATAATTCTAGGTGTTAGATTTTTGGAAAAATTTCGCCAGAGTTTCCTCTGTAACTGGAGGTGGCCACGCTTTCAAGCGTATCATTTTCTTTTACAAATCAATCCAACAATTTTCTTTTTCAATCAAAACAACGTCCAACACAACAAACTAGTTAATAAGCATATAATTCGCAAAAGTTTCATGAACTTGTAGTTTTCTAAAATTATGTAGTAATCTCATTACTTTTAGCGGATCTTTATACAAGTCAAACCGATTTCATAAAAACCCCGTTTCTATAGAAAGTCCGTCTTTACATCTTCTTATAATTTTTACAAAAAATGTTATTGTCGAAACTTTTGTGTTACACAAGTGTTTACACACTTGTGTTTTCTAAAAATCATTCTTGTTAACATAAGATCCGTCTTTAGAAAAACATGATTTTCTTGACACTCGGTCCTTTGAAAATACCACTTGTAGATCCGTAGATCTGCTAGTTTTAAACACTATTTTGTTTGTAAAATCACTTTTACACAAGTTCATGATTCGTGTGTGGTAGAGTTTCACCCTTTAACCCTTGTTTCATTTAAAACAACCTTACGTCATGATCCATGATCATGACCAACCCGGGTTAAATGATGATCCGAGCTACCACAACATAGATCGGGTCCGAATAACCACACAATTTAATTACTACAAGTCTTACACAACAAATGAGCTTTTAACCATCATTACTTGTGTTTTTAGTAGACTTTAAAGCATCATCTTGTAAGATTTCGAGTTTTAATCATTACACATCATATTAACCACTTCAAAATAGTTCGAGTAAGTGATTTAAGCAACATACCACTAGCTCGAGGCTAGGGAAGAATCTAAGCGCAAATAGGGTGGATAAAAGCAAGAGAATGAGGTCCTTCGAGCTCCGAGTGCACCAAGACTCCTTGTGCGTGACCCTTGACACTTGAATGTTGTTGGAATGTGAAGATCAAAGTCGAAAATTGGTTGGATGGGGATGGGGGTGTTCGGCCGAAATGTAGAGCAAGGGAGAGAGAGTTGTTTGTGAATGGTGAAATGTGATGGATAATCTCTTGTGCTTAACTAGATACTTATAGGCAATATTTAGAGTTATGATCCAATGGTTTCAATGTCACAAAGATATTAAACACACCATATTAAAATAATCAACTTAGTACAAAGTATGTCCCCTAGGGGACCGAATTCGTGAGGGGGGGGGGGGGTTCTTTGGTTGGATTGTAACTAATCATTAGTTATTAGTTAGGTTAAATAGGTTAGTTAAGTAGTTAACCCGGTTAGTTGTGTGTAGTGTTTTAGGGCGGGTGTTAGGGTATTCAGGGACCCTAACTGGCTCAGAAAAAGATGAATAATGTTATTAACAATATTTTCATGTTCCGGGTATAGTCCGGTTGTTCGGTTGGATAGTAATCCGTTAAAGTGCTTAACAAAGCTTTTAAGTGTCGTTAATACCCTTTTTAGTGACACAACTTATTCCTGACACTTTGGAAAGTGTCTAGTAATATTTTTCTCATGTTTTGGCACTTTATTAGTTAGCTAAATGCTGAATGGTTAATTAAAGTGCTGAGTTTTGTGCTTAGTGTAGGTCCTAGGCACATCCTGTCATTGTATCTTATTCCTAGAGACGCAGTTCTACAACCCTTGTATCCCTACACTCACTATGGGTGTAGTAAAATCTTTCTGGCTCATACAGGCCTTAGAGGCAATATCTGCCTGATGTTGGCTTTATCAGCATGTTCAATAGGTTATCCGTTCATAGTGCTACTGTGCTTTTGTGCATCATGTTTGTCACTAGAGTTCAGTATGTAAATAATGTAGTGACGGTATGTAAAGTATGATGCAGGAATGTACAAGTATCAGAAATCAAGTAGCAGTTCATCAGTAATTTCAAGTAAGCACAGTAATTTAAGCAGTAATTAATTATTAATTAAACCGTACGGATACCTGATTTAGTGAGGGTTGTCACATATCAGGATTTTTATCCTTATCTGTTATGGAGATTGGCGCAAGGATTCGTTAGTTTCCTTTTGGCGCGCAGGTGCTGCTTGTTGTTCTCCTTCTAAGCCCTCTTTGTAGGACCAGTGCGCGGCCGCGCAAGGTCTAAAGAAGGTTAGAAGGGTGAGGTTGTGGTATGGTCCTAAGCACTTGAAGCGAGGTTTTTGGGACCTTACCTCTTCAAGGGGTGGAAGATTATAGTAATTAAGATGTGTCTGCAAATCCCAATTTACATGAAAACGGTTTTGGAGATTAAAACTTATAAAAAATGGTGGCAGTGGTTGTGGTGGATTGTTTGGTAGATGATGGTGGTGGAGAGAGAGAGAGAGTGGTGGTGGGGTCCATTGTTTTTTTTTAACCTTAAGGGTAAAATACACATTTCACAGACACTTAACTGAGAAATTTAACAGAGGTTAGTGATAAGGACCACCTGAATGCAAAAATTACAACTAATAAGACCAACTCTGTAATTAGTGAACCATTAGGATCAAGTCTGCAATTTTCCCAAACTACAGGGACCAACCAAGCATTTAACTCTAAATAATATTACAAACCCTAACATGCTTGAAAACTAAAACGTCAACATTGATTATTATGGTCATTGTCATGGAAAGGGTAAGCATGCGAGTTTTGTATAAAGTACAATTTGGTTACTTCTGCAAAAACATGACGAAAGAAAAACACAAATAATAAAGCTATATGTTATTAACTAAAGTGATTAACACTCATGAAAAAAAAAGGATCCTTGTCAATGAACACTCATGTAAAACAACCTAATAAAAATATGTATCTATACATAACTACATATACATGATTTCAATGATTAGCATTCATGAAAATAAGGATCGTTATCAAAGAACACTCATGTAAAGCAACAACCTAATAAAATACGTACCTATACATAACTACAGATACGTTATTTCAACATTTGAAGTTCAAATGAATGTCTAAAACACCTGTGTCAAAAAGAAAGGAATTTAGGTTTCAAAAAATAAAAATCAGGATTTAACATACGTGTTGTTGGTTGATTTTTTTCGATTAAGAGGTAGGATCATTGGAAAGTGAATATGCAAATGCAATTGTGGTGAGGATATGAAAGAAAGACTAGGATTTGTGATTTGCAATCACATTTAAAAGGAAATGGTCTGCACCAAAAAGGAAAGTCTAATTTCTTTAAAATTTGTGATAAAAGAAGTACAATAAAGGTCTTGTGTTTTCCCTTCTAAAGCAAAACAATGAGAAGTATAACAATGATATATGACAATTAATGATTTAAGTGGTTGTCAAGTGGCCAAAATTCGTTTTGCTTTATTATAATGCATAGATACTCGATGGCCAAAAACGTTAAACAATGATTAAATATAGAGGAAAATTTGTTATCCTTTTGTAAATCTAAATTAAAAAAAAAAAAAAAAAAAAAAAACAGAAACAGTGCATTTTCTAAGAAAACATATGAAGCATTTATTATGACCAAACAAAATTTTGGGACACCATTCTCGAAAGGTTACCATCAACCCTGATTAAGTAGGAAAAGACAAATCCACAATTCCAATATTCAAAAAGTTAGTCAAAAAATATTTTATGATTACGTGTTAATATATACCCCGTAGACTTGTTCAACCACCAATAATCTTATACTATTACACTTTTTAAACATTATATTTACATTTTTTATAGAATAAATGTTTTACAAAATAACTTAGATATAAATCAAAATAAATCTATATCTATACTATATAATAAAAGAAACCACTTTGGTGACACATGTCACTCATTGGAACCATCTATTTTTTAGCCTATTAAAATTAAATAATTATTTAAAATTAAATAATTATTTATGAGATATACGTAGAGATATACTATTTAATATATATAATTATGAGATATACGTAGAGATATAGTATAGATTAAAAACTTATTTAGAAAATATACTATTAATATTAAATTATTATTTTTATAATATATTTCCTTAGACATAGGAATAAGTTACATTATAGTTTTATTATATCGTAGGGAGATTTTATTTTAATATTTACGTTTATACTTTTACATCCGAATTTAGGTAACATATTTAAATTGTCCATGACTCTTTATAATCAGTAATATGTTTTAAATATATTTAGCTCTTTATAATAAGTAAATGTTTTAAATATATTTATTTTAAATAAAATATTATATATTTTTTAAATATGTTTTATAAAAATAATAATATGACTTAAGATGTAATTTTAAGGAGAGAAAAATTATTATTATTTAATAGGAGAGAAAATGCAGGAAATCAAAATCTGAAATTAACCAGAACTCAACTCGTGTATTACACAAGGTTTTTTAAAGATATAAGTGTTTATTATTTACTATATAAAATTACATTTATTCAACTTATCCAACCCGTGTAATACATGAGGTATTTAAAAATATATTTTTTTATATTATTTGATATATAATTTCAACCTGTGTAATACACGGGGATTTTTAAAGATATAACTTTTTTTATAAATTACTATACAAAATTACATTTATACAACCTGTGTAATACATGAGTTTTTAAAAAAATATAACTTTTTTTATTATTTGATATATAAAATTAGATTTATTCAACCCGTACAAAACACAGGGTTTTTTTAATATATAAAAATAATTTATTATTTAGTTTTTTTTTCATTATTTGATGTATAAAATTATATTTATTCAACCTGTACAACAATACAATACAAGGGGTTTTAAAGATATAACTTTTTATTTTTTAGTATATAAAGTTATATGTATTCAATCCATGTAATAAATAAAGTTTTTAAAGATATATTATTTTATTATTTAGTATATGAATTCACATTTACTCAGCTCGTGTAATACACGGGGTTCTAATCTAGTTTACAATAAAGTAAACACAAGAGGACACAATCAACTTTTCAAATAAACCGGGGATTTGTAAAGGAAAAAAAATTGATATGTGAACTAAAGGTGGCAAAAAAAAAAAAAAACAAAAAAAAAAACAAAAAAAAAACATTTTGAAACCGAAACCAAAAATGGCGACTTGAACTAAACCGATTTGGGATCCAAACCGGTTTGAAGTGACACGGGTCCTAAACTTATAGAAACCGTCACTTTGATACCGATTCCTCTCCCTGGACCCTCAAGCCGACCCGAATTGGCTTTAAATCCAAACATGTGCTAAAAACCAGTTTCAACCTGGATTTGACCATTGGAAACATATTTGAACTTATATGACCGTTTGAACCGAAACGAATCCCAAACTTATGTGACCATTTCTATAAGTTTTTTGCACCCAAAATCACCATTTTGTCATCCCAAACTTATGTGACCGTGCAACATGCATACATTCTTATGAATCATTACATTTAGTTTGTTTATTGTTTGAGGTTGTGTTATGTGTTGTTTGGTTGTTTATCTCTTGGTGCATTTTCAATTATTTTGGATATCACATCATCATAGGCTCGTCTGTTCCCCATTATCTATGAGCGGAACTTGACGTTGTCAACCATACGAGGTTAGCTCTGTTTGATTGAGCTTAAACCTTGCAGCACACCATAGTACCGTGCAATATACATTCATTCATTGGCACACCATATTACCGTGCAAAATACATTCATTCATTGGCACACTATAATACCGTGCAGGATGCATATATTTATTGAATCATTTTAGTTGGTTTGTTTATTGTTTGAGATTATGTTATGAGTTTGATATATTACATACAACATGTTTACTTACATTGGTTAACACACGTTTTCTCAATAAACCAAATTTAAACATTATAATTTTTCAAATAACAATAAGGTTCACTCGCCAACTTTTATTGACCTAAAAACTATTTTTACACATGATACGAGTGATCAGGTACGAAAAGAAGATTTGACATAAGATGGACCCTAGTTAACAAGAAACGGATTAGCATAGTTAATTGTTATGTACAGTGTTCATATGTTTATTGTTTTAATTGGATTATCTGTTTTGTGAAAACATTTGTTATGGATAAATGATTATTTAAAACACGCAATAGCCCCGATCAACTCAATCATGTCCCGATCACCTATTCTGCTGCGAGTCGGGTGTGACAAACAATTACTCATGCGCCATGCAGCTCGGGTATTATTAAGTTACACAAGTTAAGCTAGAAGTTTCTTACCAAACTCAAGTTTAGTTGACAGCAGGCTTCACTGGTCTCAGTTACATCCTTAACCTTAATGAGTTTTATGTTTTATTACCTAACTTTTTCATACATTAATAGCTATATTAACGAACATTTCATTCTCTTAAATTTGAGCAGCCTATTGCTATAGTTTTCTTGAAAAAATTACCGGATTTTAAATAACAATTTGACCATTACGTGATTACGTGATTTTGAATACCCAGCACATGCTACGTGATTTTGAATACCCATTACATGAGTACACATTCAATATAAACCATTACGTGATTACACATTCATTATAAATCCATTACGTGATTACAAATTCAATATGATTTGTTATAACTAATATTATTACAATTATGTTTGTTACGTGATTACACATTCAATAATGAGAACTTCATTGTTATGCTTTATAACGTGAATAAATCTCTAATATACGACATTATGTGATTATTATAAGTTGATTTGGCTAATGTTTTGTATATAATTTATCCTTAATACGTGATTAGACCTGAAATTTTATGTATTACATGTTTTTGTTTTTACGTAATTACGTAATCACTCATTGTGGTTTCACATAAAATACTATAATGAAATCACGTAATCACGAAATGGGTATTCAAAGTCACGTAGTCACGTAATAATACATAGTCAACTATTGTTACGTAATTACGTAATCACTTAGTGGGGTTTCACATAAATATACTATAATGAAATCACGTAGTAATCACGTAATGGATACTCATAATCTTGTATTTAAAATCACGTAATCACATAGTCATGTGTTGGGTATTCAAAATCCTGTAATTTTGTTTTAAGAAAACTATCGCAATAAACTCCTCAAATTAAAGAGAATGGAATGTTTGTTAATACGGTGTAATTTAAAAACAAATATTAGCATATAAAAAAGTTATTGCCATTTGAAAATTAACAATTAAGGGGGAAACTAGTCAAGTGAGAAAATACCAACTTACCATTTCTATATTTGTTATTTCAATTGTTTGAAACTGAAATTCACGTAATTTCATGCCTTATCTTACACGTTGATCTTGCAATTGAACGGTTGTCATTGCGGCATTGCCTCGCATACTTCGTACAAAGAAACCGTCTTGTACGCTATCCGGACTCTAAAAACTATTATCAAAAAGAAATTTATATTCACTAGTCATAATCATCATCATCATCAAATAATTGAATAAGTACAGATTTCAACTCCTAAAGGTCAACAATAGGCTTTGAAAAGTCTTACCCAAAATTTCGTTAATCGAAAATTGACAGGACCTAAATTAATTTCGGGTATGATATTATGGAGTCTCCTTCGAATCTTCCACCAATTAATTTCATAAAGTCAAAATTCCTACCATTTGACTTATTAATTCATAAAGAAGACCGGCAGCCACCCCACCAATCATATAACTAACCCAATTTCAGTTGCAGAAGATCATCAATTCAAAATGGGTATTTGTGTGGGAAAGCAATCCAATGTTGCCCATGCTTCTTCTACTCAATTTCTTGGTATGTTTGATGTGATCCTCTGTTTTTTCTTTATCAATTTGATACTCAGTTTGTAGGTTTAATGATGTTCATAGTTTTGGTTAATTTTGATTTACAGAGGATATGATTAATAACAAGGCGAAATCTAATTCAAAATCTTTGAAGAGTCAAACAAAAACAGTGAGTTTGAACAAGGTTTCGAAAGCACATAAGTATAATGATCATTTGCCTGTGCCAATTAACCTCAAGGCCTTCAACCTGAATGATCTCAAGGCCGCCACCAAGAACTTCCGGCCGGATAGTCTTCTGGGTGAAGGCGGTTTTGGTCAAGTTTTTAAAGGGTGGGTTGATGAGGCCACCCTTGCTCCGGCTAAACCGGGTACAGGGATGGTGGTGGCGGTCAAGATACTCAAGGAAGATAGCCGCCAAGGTCACCGGGAATGGCTTGTAAGTGATCCCCTTTCCTTTGTCGTGGTTCGTTGTTTGCTGTTGGTGTTTTCATAACCGGACTGGTCATTTCACCAACCGTCTTTTGGGACACACTGGTCATATCTATTTCAAAAAGTAAATATCAAATACAAGTGGAATTTTTTTTTTTTTGAATTTTTTCCCTACCCTTAAGAATGATATTTAATTGTAAAATATAAAAACAATATCATGATTTTACAATAGCAGAGTAAAAATTATCACAATTTCTTTTTTTTTTTTTTTAATTTTGAGACTATAATACGTGCCATATAAGATGGGGAAAAAATTTCAAAAAAAAAAAAAAAAAAAAAAATCTCTCTTCCACTTCTTACGTTAAGTGTATTTTGTATTTTATGACCTATTTGTACAATAACTTAACCCTAGTTTCAAAAACTAGATAACATCACGAATAATTTAAATTTATGTATTTGCATGTTTAACTACCTAAGAACATAATATGGAACTAGTTTATCTTTTGGTGTAGATATGCAATGTTAAAAAAAATATATATAAAGTCCGAAGTAGTAATTGTTGAATTAATAAATGAAATTTTTGAAGGAAAAAAGATTGAAATCTGGACCAACAATTGGTGCGATTTACCCGGATTTCAATTTCTTTTCCTTCAAAAGTAGTAAACCGAACTAGTTATGTAGCTAGTTTTCGGTCCAGTTTTATTGTAGTCAGTTCCCGGTCTGACCTATCCGGTTTTGAAAAGGGTGTTCGCGATTAAAGCATTGAAGTGTGTTCCAAAAAGTGAATTATTCACAAGGATTTGTGTTCTGTTTTTTTTTTCTATTTGCAGACTGAGCTAGATTACATGGGGAGACTTCATCACAAAAATCTTGTTAAACTCATTGGCTACTGCTCAGAATGCGAAAACCGCCTTCTAGTTTATGAGTTCATGCCTAAAGGATGTTTAGATAATCACTTGTTTAGAAGTGAGTATTACTTTCTAGTTTTCCATACTGATACTCTGTGTTTCATTTTGTGGGTCCGATATCATAAAAAAGATATGATACGGGACCCGCAAAACATGAAACAAAGAATACAGTAAGATTTTATTAACTTTACAAAACAATTTGCAGAAAGCGTTCAACCGATGCCATGGGCCACAAGGATGCGCATCGCCATTGACGTAGCAGAGGGCTTGTCATTTTTGCATGGTCAAGAACCTTCTATCATATATCGCGATTTGAAGGCTTCTAATATTTTGCTAGATTCGGTATACGCCTAATTTGTTTGTATTTTATGTTAACTTACAAAGCAAAGATATTTTTTGTTCCTTGTATTCTTATTAATTGAATTATGTAGGATTTTAATGCAAAGCTTTCGGATTTTGGTTTGGCAAGAAACGGTCCTGTTGGAGACAACACACACGTGTCTACAAGGGTTGTCGGCACCAATGGCTATGCTGCACCAGAATACGTAGCAACAGGTACGAGTTTTTGATACTTGAAGTATTAAGCTATGGTGTTTGGGATTGCGTTTACAAATTGATTCCTGATTATTGCGTCTTCAAAACGCAAATAATCGCTTTGTAGAAGCAGAAGCACATCCAAACACTATTTCTACTAGACAATATCATTTTGTATGTGATAACTCTTTTTCAAAACATGATCCCAAGCACTTTTTAAAATGTATAAACTATGTACGAACACGTTTGATCTTTTCACACGATACCTAATTTTAACGAGAATGGTTTGTACACTATTCAGGGCATTTGACACCAAAAAACGACGTGTACAGTTTTGGGGTGGTCTTATTGGAGTTGATATCAGGAAGACGGGCCATAGCCGACGAGAGAGCCGGTGGGGTTGAAGAGACATTGGTAGATTGGGTTAGACCATTTCTAAGCGATACCAAACGCGTCCTAAGAATCATGGACACTAGACTTGGTGGTCAATACTCCAAGAAGAGTGCACAAGCTGTGGCTGCACTCGCGTCAAAGTGTCTCCACAGTGACCACAGGTTCAGGCCAACTATGGTTGAGGTTCTTGCTACATTGCAAGATATTCAAAATGGTCAGAAAGATGTTTTGAGGGCTTCACCTGATCAACACCAACGGAAATTTAGGAGTTCAAAGGAGATAAGTGTAGGTACAAATTAAAGATGATGGGTTGTAACTTTTACTTTGTGAAGTACAAGAGTGATTGTAGATAGTAACCGACACATGGCCCTTTACGTCTTGTTGATCGTTGCATACATTGAATAATGCAAAGTTCGCTTCGTGTTCAGCTGCGGCTTGAGCATTATCTTTGGCTACATTGCATGTTACATCTTTAATGTCAGTAGTTTCAACATAAGAAACTTGGTTTTGACACTATTAGGGTGATTTTTGGGTTGATTTTCACAAACCATTAAAACCCACACTACCATCAAATCGAAGTAAGTTGGCGAATTTAGCCTACTTGAGATAACGCGGTTCAGTTCACGATTCGGTTTTTACAGTTCGATGGTTACTAGTCCAACTGACGGTTTGAAAATTGCTATTAGACGTGCAAACAAAGCCAGACTTTTTAGCTACATTTATTTTCATTTTTTGAATATGCATATGCACTTATGTATATGTATTTGTCATATATAAACCTTCCATAATCATATATAATTTTAATACAAATTAATGACTTTAAAATCATATGTAATTTTAATATAAATTAATGACTTCAAAAAAAATATATTCAAAATGTCAAAATTAATTGGTGGGTCTAAGTGACCCACTAAACTTTGGTTGAGTCGCTTGGTGGGTCCAGCTAATCCAACCAGTTGAGTTTATGCTATCACGTAACTTTTGTTAAAACCTCTACACTGATCGCATGTTCTCGTTTTATGTATAAACCATTTTTTATTGGTGACATTGGAACATAATTTATGACCATTGACTCGTTATGTTAGATAAACTAGTTTTATCACCCTAGTCGCGTTGCAGCGAACTTCTTTTATTATTTAGTCTTTGTTTACATGTGGTTTGATATTACTATGAGCGCGTTGCACACGGAACTACTAACAAGAATAAAAAGAAAATGTAAAAAAACAGTAAAAAAATAATCGAAAGAAAATCAACAAAAAAAGTTGTATGTTAATAATGTTGTTCGTATGAAACTCGTGGTCAGAGATGAGCAAATAATACTGGGTACCTGTACCGAATTTCCCAAACCGAAGGATCTTAAGTACCAATTCTGTACCGACTTTTGGCGTTCCTAGTAACGGTTCGCTACCGATTTTTATCTTCATATGCCGGTACCGTAACCGGTATTTTCGGTATCGGTTGTCACCGAGCTCATCTCTACCCCAGAAACTAAAAAAAGAAATCATTAAAAGTTGAAGAAAATCAATAAGAAAAAGTTGTACGATACCGTTGGTGTTTGTACGGCACCCGTGATTGGGGATGAGCAAATGGTACTGTGTAGCAATACCGAATTTCCGAACTAAAAGATTTTCAAACTCAATCTGGTACCGTCTTTTGGCGTTTTCTGTATCAGTCTGGTGCCGATTTTTACCTTTATGTACTGATAATGAACCGGGTCGTACCTATATTTTCGATACCAGTATTGGTTGACACCAAGCTTATCCAACTGAGAAAGTAAAGTAAAAAAAGTAATTATTATTATTATTATTATTATTATTATTATTATTATTATTATTATTATTATTATTATGTTAATATGGTATTATAATATAATATAGTTACAGATCATTTCATTTCTAAAATTAATATATAGTAATAATAATAATAATATATAGTTTTCTACAGATTACCACTCGGCGTTATTTTTTCCCGTCTTTATTTATTTTGTTTTTACAAGTTTTTTCGGTGTTGATGGTCGCTGACAATTTTACAACCGCTGCAACGTAGGGGCTTAATACTAGTAATAATATATAGTAATAATTACGATCTTGATAAATAATAAATGCTTACCGAATATTTCTAATTTAAATTTAAATATGAACAACGAATAATAAATTAAGGAAAATAGCAATACAACTAATTTGTATACCTATCCATGATACATTGAATATTTCCAAAAGGTCGGATTAAAGACAATGCTAGTATACTACGTTGAATTGAATTGGGGGGGGGGGGTGTGTAAATGTACGATACCTCTGATCGAGGGGAGCGAAAGCCTGCAAGCAGGATTCGAACCCGCGCCACTTAGACTCCCGAATCGGTTTTAGATGGGTGCCGGTGGCCACTGGGCTGACACCCCGTGGTTGACAAACAAACCTGTAGAACCCAGGAATCGAACCCGGGTCTACCAGGTTAATCATATGCATACTTTTACATTTTTATATTAATGAGAAACATAGACGAAAATAACGTTGACCCCCACACCTACGTTGTGGCATGTTAAATCGCAAAATTTAAAAGGAAACGTAAAACGAAAAACTTGCGAAAGATGAAAAGTATGGTGACCAAAATTGATACTAAAAAAAGTGTAGGGGTTAAATTGCAAAAAAAAAAATGAAAATCTTTGGGTTAGAAGTGAAAAATCAATATTTTTTTTGGGAAAACCCCTATGCATAGGTCACAATACTATAAAACCTTACAATGTTACTAATTTATAGCGTGGTAATATGGTAATAATTGTTGTTGTGTTAGGGTGATTTGGCAACCTTATCACCTTTTAATGGTTCGAATTTCCTCTAGAGCAAAAATGTTCCGGGTCAAATCAGAGGATTTGCCACAGTGGGCTTTTGGGCGGTGAGTTTCCTTTGAAATGATGACGAGCCGAGCCATCAATGCCATCAGTGTTTGCAGGCGTGGATGACCTGTTGCCATGAGTTTACCTGGGTCATCGAGCTTCTATTTATCATCTATACTCTATACTAAAACAAGGGGAAATGAATTTTATCACCCCCAAACCTATCAAAATTGGCCGCTGCCACTCCCAACTTTCATTTTGGCTCCCACCATCCTCTACTTAACATTTAGGTTGATGTGTCACCCCTTTATTAAATAATCACTAACTCAGTTTGTTTTTTAATCCTACGTGTCAAGGGAGTTGTGAGCTGGCCTGCCCTACGTGGACTCACCCTTTACCATCCTAATTTGTAAGCTTAAGAGAAAACTCAAATGTAACACCCCTAAAAATATTAAATTATATATATGTATTGAAAATAAAATGGTGAGATTTTAAATTAGGAATAATAAAGCTAGTTAAAATCTTATTATAAAAGATGGGGAAATCAAAGTATTATAACCACTTTATAAACTTAGAAACTAGAGGGGCCAAGGGTGCCAAATTTGAAAGTTTGTTTTGTTATAATCCTGGATAAACATCAGGACACACACTTTGTGTGTGTATCCTGTTCGATGAAAACCCCAGGAGCAAACTCATGCTCTTCAAAACCCTAACTCATTCAATTTCACTCAAAATCAAAGAAATAAAACCAAATTGAAGGTAATTCAAGGCTGAATTTGTGATCATCATACTTAGTAGATCACAAGGTATGTTAAAATTCTTAGATTGGTGATGTTTTGAACCTACATGATTTCTTGTAATTGAAATTAGTAAATAATTGAGTGAGGTTATGGGTAAATTATGATGAATATAAGTCTAGGAACAAGTCTTAGACAATAATTTGATCAATTCATGTCATAACCTATTAGTTTCAATGTTTGTCATATGGGTGTGATATGGGTTTTGTGAAGATTACTTGAATTCTTGTGATATTTATGTTACTTGATAGCTATTATGCAAGTTCAAGTGTCAATTTTGGTGTTCTAGTCATATTAGTATGCAAATGATGTTTTGATATGGTTAACTAGTTAATCATGAACATGATAATGGTATTATGATGGTTATGCCCTTAAGATGTTCGATAAAATGTCTAAGTGATTTAGAGATGTTGAAAAATATGAAATAATCACTTAATTGATTAACCAAGAGTATTATATGGTGAATATTGAACCATGAATTCTAAGCGATATATTCGAATTAAATTCTATATGTAATTTGGGTGGATCGTCAAGTGTGCAAGGCGGGACGGATAACCACTTAAAGGGAAAGCTCTAAAGGTACGCGGCTATGCGCTTCGTAATATCTTGTTAGCACTTTTATGTTTAGTTGTTGAATGATAATCCATTCGTTATAACATTTGGATAGTACTAAAATGAAGGATTTTGTTTGTAGTAACCAAACAAGAATAAGTAGAAATTTCGACAATATAGAAATAATGAAAGTGGTGGATTCTACTTAAAAGCTTAAACGGGTCAAATTGACTCGAATACTACATGTTTGATTCTAAAAAGGTGATGGATTTCGCTAGTGAAATCAAACGGGTCAAAATCACCAAAGTATTGAACTTTGGTAAGTTAAAGCGATGAACGTCGCTAATTTGGATAAACGGGTTGATTAAGACGTATATACTTTTTAATGGCACTTGAGTTTTAATATAATGTGTCATAAAAATATAGGTATGTTGATGGGTAAGCTCTTATAGATGTTTTGAGCTCATAAGTAAATTCTATGGTTCATTAATTGAAACGGGTCGAATAATTGTGAAACTTCATATAAGCCAAGGGCTTAATTTCAGAAATTTGTTCATGTGAATGTTGGTTTTAAATTATATGTTATAGAATATCGAATTACGATCACGTAGGAAGAAACGTGACCCAAATCGGACAAAAAACAAAGAAGTTATGACCGTTTTAATAAAATGTGGTTGAGCTAGGAATAGGCAGGTCTGAAATCAAAACCTGTTGTCGAAATACACTTTTCGCGTCACGCGACGGAGGGAACAGATCACTGTCGTGGCACGCGACACCTGTCGCGCCACGCGACACCTGTCGCGCCACGCGACACCTGTCGCGCCACGCGACAGGGTTGGACATTGGTGTCGCGGCACGCGACGGGTCACAAGTGTTGAAATTTGTTGCTGATTGTTGTTTTATTCATATAAACTCATATAAACCAGGTTTTAGCATTCATAACTAACAAATTTTAAGTGGTTTTGAATATAGGTAACTCATATGATGATGCGGATGGCGATCAAGCTGAGGAAAGAACCGAACACGCATGCTAAAGAAGCTTCCGCAACTAAATTATGTCTTTTGTCACTAAACACTTTTGGTGTTGTTTGCTAAACTTATGTAGCACCTTATCAACATCTTTGGGTGGTTTAAACTTATGTAAATATGGTTACAAACTTAGTAAAAGTCTTTTGAAGGTTTTGAATGTTATATAAATGTCGTTAAGTCGATGTTTTATAATGAATTCATTTTAAATGCATATATATATATATATATTGTTTAAATTATATAAAGCGAATTAAGGGTCTTACACCAAACTGGACCGGTAGTGGAGGACATACATAAGAAATAACCGAATAAATAAAACAAGCATCAAATTCTGAAACGACGCCGGATTGAGAAGCAACATAATTAACATAATCAACAGATCCTTGGAAATGTCTGAAACTTCGATTGAGAAACATTCGCTAAATTATAAGCAGAAACAACTGAAGAAACACTGGATAAATGACCGGAATCAGATAATCCAGGGGGTTAGGTTCTGCATAAAAAAGGGTTGGTTTCTTCTCGCTCGGTTCAAGGAGACAGATCTTCTCTTCCTCTCGATAGCTGCAAAACAGACACCGTCAGACTCGCCATGGGGAGAATGGGGGTTCTCTCCGTGACCACCCTCCGGCATGAGAATAAGTATTGGTATATGAAGAAGAAGGAGTATAAGTGAAGTGAGTGTAACTTGTAGTTTGTACCTGAATTACTCTTCTATTTATAGCCGAGAGTTTGGGCGGGAAAACCTGTTATTGAAATGTTGACGGAAAGTGTTAACTCCGTAAGTGGTTATCTTTCCTTCCGTTAATTCTCTTAATCCGACGTGAGAGCACACGGATCGCGATTTAGACCAACGGTTGGGGTATTGCCACGTGGAAAATGGCCAAGTGGAGATTTCTCTTCAATTCCATGCCATCATCGTGACTTCAAGGGAGCCTGAGATGATGACACGTGGCCAGACGGTTATAACCGTCTGGTGGTGCATGTTTGAGTCTTCTAGAAGATTACAGCTGTAATCCCGTGTGACTCCTTATCGTGTGGTTTCAGTGAAGTAAATAATATCCAAGTCTGGGTATTATTTAAGCGGGAGCGTTTATTGGGATTTTTATCCCTGTCTATTATGGAGAGAGGTGCGAGGATACATTATTTCCCTTTTGGCGCGCAGGTGTTACTTGCTGCTTTTCTTTTGTTCCTCTTTGTTGGACCAGTGCACGGCCGCGCAAGGTCTAAAGAGGGTTAAAAGATGAGGTAGTGGTATGGTCCTACGTACTTGAAACGAGGTTTTTGGGACCTTACCCCTTCAACAACAAACCGAGTCTGGATTTGAACTTCTAGCGGTACACGGTTGCCGAAAAAGTAATCACGGAGGCGAATTAGGGTTTGGCAAACCCAGGGGGTGTGGGAGGTGGTGGAAGCGGCGGATTGGCAGGCTAAGGTGCAGAATTGGGAGGCGCAGGTGGAGCAGGTGACGGTTTGCGGTGATTGTGAGATGGTGGTGAAACAGTTGGAGCAGTATGGGTTGTTGTTGTTGAGGTGGTTATCGGAGTGAAATGGTAGTGCGGAGTAGAGGAGGATAGGAGAGTCGCGGAGGATGATTTCGCCGCCTTTTATGGGGCGGAGAACTACCATGGCTCTTCTTCTTCTTGGTATCTCCGTCATTCCAATCGTTGGTGTCTCCATGATTATTTTGATGGTTGCAGGTCCTAGGGTTTTACAGGGGTTTTTATCATACAATGGGTGAGTACACGTATGCACGCCAGCTTGGAACTCCCTTGACATGTAGGATTAAAAACAAACTGAGTTAGTGATTATTTAACGAAGGGGTGACATAACAACCTAAATGTTAAGTAGAGGATGGTGGGAGCTAAAATGAAAGTTGAAACACTTCAAGCTGAGTTAGTGATTATTCCGCCTTTCCCTTTTTTTAGAAAAAAAAAATAGCCTTGGTCAACTTTCTTCAAGCTCATCACTCAAAACATGAAAATTATTAATTATTTTTCTCCAGAATGTATTTTCTTCAGAATGTGTAACAATAATTATCTTTCTAATAAAAATGTATTTAGAACTTTGTTACAAACTGTTGCTTTGGATTTCCCTTTTCCAGTGTTGAAACACTTGGGCTAAGCACCCTAAATTTGAAGCCGGTGAAACACAATGCAGGATCAGATACAACAATATAGAAAGCGAAACAATGGTGCTTCGACAATGAAAAGCCACTTCGTGTTAAAAAGTAAGGGGTGTTAAAATATGTTAATAATCGTCACACGGGAACCTATTATTAGTATAGTAGCATCTACATCTATGTGTAATGTATTAAATCAATAGATTTATAAGAAATATTTTATTTATACAACCCGTGTAACACACGAAAACTTAAACTAGTTTAAAATAAAAAATTATTGCTTTTTCATAAAAATATATTTTATAAATGTTTAATTATGGTAGCCAATAAATCATGGTAAGTTATCTAAATCTTTAAAAGCTAAAAAAAAAAATATTTAAAGACCCTACTAATTTAATTTTTCCCTTTTAACAATTTTGTTTCGTACAATTCGAATATATCGTTATAACATGCTCATTTTTATCTATACGTTTCGGTATAAATTTTATTCAAAACTGAGCCTGTCTACATTTCGATGTAAAATTTATTCAAAACCAAGTTGGTTCAACTATGATACATTTTTTCTTCCTTTTTTTAAATACGCTTTCAAGTTTCCTAACACTCATTTTTACAATGACGTAACTTGTTATTGAATTTTAAATAAATCATTGTGACATGTTCTTTTATCTACGTTTTAGTATTCAAAATCGAGTCATCGCAACTTCACGCCCTTCTCTTTACGTACCTTCTATGTTTCAAGTAAATTTTATTCAAAACCGAGCCGTGTCAAATAAGATATATCTTTACTTTTTTTTAAATACACTTTTTTATTTACTAACAGTTACTTTTAGAACCATGTAACTTTTTCTTGATTTCTATATACACCGTCACGAAATGCTTTATTATATAAACTAGGTTGTTCCCACCCACGCGTACGACGGGAACCAATCTATTTTGGAAAAAAAATACTAAGTAATTATTTATTTTTTAGTTAGATATTCTCAATACAATAACATAAAACTACTTATAAAACCCAGTACTAAATACATACATATGGTTCTTTGTGTTATGAATATTATTAAAGATTTACCATGAACATCAAGATTTACCTCTAGAGTTACCACACAAGTGGATGAACTCTTTGTCAAACTTAGGGATATCTTTGTCTACTAAATAGTTAATCTTATCTACCAAATAATTAACCTTGTCTACCAAATAGTTAATCTTTTTGTAGTATAAATACTAGCTCAAGGTAGAAGAGAAAATGCACCTCATGTATATACTTTGATAAGTTATACAATTCTCTTATAACATTCCTAAAGTTCGTAAAGTTTTAACACTAAACTTGTGTTAATCCTTGTTATATTATAATACGTTATCAGCATGAGTCGCTTATATCCTAATCAAAGAAGACCTTAAGCCCAAAGATATCCATCATAAGCAATGTAAGCACTTCATTAACTTTATAATTTACTTTGAAAAAAAAATTAAGTACAAAAGAACATTTTAATATACATATTTCATAATTACGGGACTACTAACAATGTAACATCTAATTATGCATCTAACTTTACTTTTATCGTCGTAACTACGGGACTACTAACAATCTAACATTGACTACTAACAATCTAACACTTTTACATTAAAAACTAAACCGTTGGTTGAAATATGAAACAAATCCACGTTACAAGTTAATCCAGATCCAAATATGTGGATATATTGGTTCTTCTAGTTGAGATTTTACCCATCTTTAAATAAGACGACTACTTTTTTCTTCTCAATCTTTCCGACTTTTAACTCAATAGCAAGAATTTTAAATCTTGCAAACTCCGCCACCACCGTTAACTATCCTCTGGCCACGCAGACCCCCAAGGAATTCTAATTTTAAGCCTCTGCAGCGTTAGCATCACTTCCTCCGAACAAACAACCATCCAAATGTTGTTTTTTAATATAGAGTATAACATGTTGCATTGGGTCGGTTAAGCATAGGTTAAAAAGCATGTAACAATGGTAAAAATATGAGTGTTAGGCGGTTTAAAGAAAAACTATAAATTAAGAAAACATTTAAAGCAACCGGTCAGTTTAAAACTAATGTTATAAATATTAATTTCAAAATGCAGATAAAAATAACTAATGTGCACCATTAATAGTATTTGAATTATATATAAAAGTATAAAAAATATGTAAAAAGATCATGACATCGTATTGGAAAATTCATTTAAAACTTAAAGTGGTAACCTTATTATAGTTCGGGGGTTGTAGAGTAAAGAGATTTAAAAAGGGTAAAAATAACTTTATTAAAGTTTAAGGGTCACTTGATAAATTTTTTTAAATTCAAGGGGTAATAATTTAATTTGGTTAAAAATTAAAAAAAAAAACTAACAAAATTTGAAGGGCCAAAAGTATAAGAATCAAAAACTTTGTGGTCAAAACATAAAACAAAATAAAATATTTGTCTAGTGTGATATTTGTAACCGCTAATATTATTTGAAAGTTTATATAAAAGGATCAAACATGTAAACAAAATCATGATATCGTATTGGAAAATTCGTTTAAACTTAAAGTGATAATCTTATTAAAATTCGGGGGTTGTAGCGTAAAGCGATTTAGAAATGGTAAAAATAACTTTATTATAGTTTAGGGGAAACTTGATAAATTTACTAAAATTCAAGTTACAAATGACTCTTAAAAATGAGTAAATTACTTAGATGTCATAATAAAAAAGTTAAATTTGTGAGTATCAATGATATTTTTATAATTAAACACAAAATGAAAGTTGTTTAATGTAGGGGGGGCTAAATGCAGAGGTGAGGCAACTGTGGATAATGACTTTCTCCTGTAATGAATAGAATAGGCCCGAGAGCTATAAAAGGAGAGAGTTTTCTGTTCCATATTTGACGCCCAAAATTCCCATGTCTTTCTTGGTTGGACCAACCGACGAAATAAGTCGTCCTGAATTGGAAGAGCAAAAACAAGGCTCTTCATTTCTTTGGGGTAGCAGAGCAGTCAAAGAACGAAATAGATCAAATGATTGTTCTAGAATGACTATTTCTCACAATTACTCCTTGTGATGTAGCGAAACCTAATGTAATTTAATTTAATATAATATAATTCTGATGTTCAGAAAAATCGCTCCACCATAAGACCATGTGTAGTGGTTTAGTGAATAATGCCCCTACCCTTGGGCGTTTTCCGCCATGTGGCAGTCCAGTCAGCAAGGGGACATTATTGGGCGTTTTTACAAAAGGGACGTAGTTGAATAATGCCCCAAACAATCATTACACAAATATTAATTTTTTTAAATTAAAAACTAATAATATTTCATTAAATAAAAAAATTACAATACTAGTATCTATCTACTATACTAAAAGAATTCATTTTTGCCACATGGCCTATTCTTGGCCAATCATTTTCATGAGGTGGCATGGCTTATAAGCCAGAGAATTCTTTTTGAGCGGCAATTGGTTTTTCCCCTCTTTACCTTCATCCACACTCTCTCTTCAATCAATTTAAGATTTCTAAAAATTCAATCAGTTCAAGGTTTCTAAAAATATGAAATCTCCATCGTTCTTTGCCAAACCCTAATGAAATCTCCATCGTTCTGTGCCAAACCCTAAAATCGCCAGCTCCGTATCATTCTTTGAGAATCTGGGATTCTTATTTCAGATTTTCGATTGCAGTATAATGGAATTTATTTGGCAGCAATCGATTCATGGAGGCATCAGGTAATCAAATCTTCTTTCCAATTTGCATTAATGAAGTTTCAATCTTTTTCTCCTCTCCCACGTCTCTCATACGATGCATCTTATTTCTCCTTCTTATTTTCCCTTCCTACTCAAACCCTAAGAATCAGATGGATGCTTCTTTCAACCGTTCCATTGAGAAAACCCAAAATCCTCCATTGCATCGCACCTGTTTACGCCGATTCAGAAATCGCATCCATTGCATCTTATATACATACAGGTTAAGTTGTTTCTCGATCTAGACTGCTCTAAACCTAACATTCTTTCATGATTCGTTTTTAATCTATGTTTATTTGTTATCAATCATCGAAAAATAACGGTAATTGGTATGATTTCAAGGTCAACGAACTTGTGTTAAAGAGATTAGATTTATTCTGTTCATTTTTTAGATATGGTTATGTTAATTAAAGATATTAGATCTAGGTTTTTTTTATGTATATGAATTTAGAGGTATTGAATGACCCAATTTACATGTCATGACAGTTTCTTCTCCAATGTTCAGAGCAACTATTGTTAATCTTTGAAGCAAGATCTTTCGATTTTTTACATTGTGTTTTTGTTTTTTTACACAACTAGAAAGTAAAAAAATATATATTTACCGTTTTTTACACATCTTATTCACAGCTAGATGGCGAGAAGGTCGATGATCATAACCGGTATTGTGCCGGTAGTGGGAATGCTATTTGTCAGGTCTGGGCTTGCTGCCAGGCTTGCCTGAGTTAAGGTATGTCTTTAATGCATATAAGTTAACTTTTTTACGAAAAAATGAATGTTAAAAACATAGGCTTAGTTACTACAGTAACCTACCTAGACTTTTGTTGTGTCTACGATCTTAATTTGTTACAAACACAAACTGGTCTTGCTTTCCTCTATTAGTAAAGCCGGATGGCGAGAAGGTCGATGATCATAGACGGTGTTGTGCTGGTACTAAATACCCACTTCTTTATACCAGGTATGTATTATTTGATGATTACAGTTTCAATGGCTTTACATCATATTATTGGTTGAAGTTACATCATATTGAGGTTAGGGGTCATTTTTGGTTGTTTTGATTGGATTTGCAGTATGATGTGTTCATTTTATTAGTTATTGTTTAGTTTTGGATAGTGTTGGTGAGTTTTGTGGTATTTGGTTAGGTTGAAGGAATTGTGAAGAATTTGACAATGACTGGAGATCATGATAAGATTACTGCTGTGATTAATTTATTGACTCACGAATATACTTACTCGCCTCAAGCGAATCTGCGCAAGGTATAGCGAGAATAGTGGTGGGATTTTATTTGCATTGTTTGTGATTGGATGTTTTTTGTTTGTAGGGATGGTTGACTGGCTTAGATGCAACTACTGTTGGTTTGAGTTCTGAAGCTCACAACATCTCAAGGTTTGGATAAATGTTTTGCATTGCTTTTTGGTATGTAATATGTTGATGAGTATAGTGTTTGACTACACTAAGTGGGAAGTTAGTAAAGTTTGACCAAATATTTTTGTTAAGATAATAACTCACCTTATTCAGATTCTGAAGAGTACTATAAAAAATATAGCATAACTAATAATTAATAAAAAAATCACACCTTATTCATATGCAAGACAAAAGATCACCAACTAATATTTCTAATCATATATTAAAATTATACCAGACCCACTAAGCAGTCTATAAACCTGTTAGACAAGCCCTCAAGAAGATTGTTTTCTATTAAATGTTGCCCATCACAGGAGTCAGGTGTATCTGTTACTTTCATAGCCACCCAAAGCTAAAGCTAAAGAAAAAGAATATGGTACATAATTTCCATCATTTGTGAACCAACCAATCAAAATTTATTCATATAGAATTCAAACTTTGACTTCTCTCAAATTTTAAGATTTTTGTGATTTTATTTATTATGCTAATTTACGAAGTAACTTCAGTTTCAATAAACAATAATAGTGACCCATTTTATTACAAATGGGTCGAGTCAGGTTATGTTTGACATAAGGTGTAATTTTTTTATCAGGGGAACTGGTCAGGAACGTTATTCATACCTTAAATGTTCACGTCGACTTAAAGTTTAAAAATGAAGTGTTTTTTTTTTCTTTTAGGGGAACTGGTCGGGTATTTTCTGAAGAATAGTGCAAATCAGCTCAATACATATGGGTATGTTTTGCTTATTAGGTTATTTGACACTTTGCGTATCATTTGATTAATACTTTCAGTTTTTGAACTCGGGTTGTTCATGAGTTGAGCTCGATTCAGGTAAAGGTGAGCTTAAGCTTGGTTCTGGGGGTTGGGTAACGAGTTGACATATGTTTGTGTCAAACTCAATACGGGGCTAGCTTGGTCGATCGACATAGCTACAAATAAATATCGGATTATAAATAATCCAAGTGGTTAAATAACACGATTTGTGAGTTGTGTTTAGGTTATAATATGTTTTGAATGGTTTTTCTGTTAGGGACTTAGTTTGGGCCTCTTTATGGGTGTCAACACATGCATTTGAAAGTTGAAAGCAATGACCAATTAAGTGTATGTTTGACTCGTTTTCTCTAAGGTAAACGAGGCAGTATGTAATATTGGATTTTTTCTTTAAATTTAATCTATTTTGGTGATACTTTTGATTCGGTATTGGTTCCCGGCTAGAAACACTTGGATTAAATTGATCGTTTTTGTGCAGTACACACCGGCTATAGATATGTGGAGTATTGGTTGTATTTTTGCGGAACTTTTAACCGGAAAGCCACTTTTTTCGGGGGAAAATGTGGTGTATTAGTTGGACCTCATGACCGATCTTTTGGGGACCCCATTACCTGAAGCGATAGCCAGGGTCTGTTTGTTTGCCTTACAATACACATACATAGATATATTATATTTATTTTTGCGTTATTAATGTTGATGTAATCCGATCAGATAAGAAATGAGAACAACCGGAGATACTTAAGCAGCATGAGGAAGAAAAAACCGATCCCTTTTTCACAGAAGTTTCCGAATGCAGTTCCTCTTGCTCTTCGTTTACTAGAAAGAATGCTTGCGTTTGAGCCTAAAGATCGTCCTACTGCTGAGGAGGTAATATCTTTACTTTATTTTTTAATATCACATATACCCAACACAAAGTTATAATATTATATATATTGACTTTTATAATTATGACATCACATATATACCCTTACTTTATGTTAATATTATAAAAATCGGATTTAATGAAATGGGTGTATTTGATATTTAATTTTATTGTTGGGTAAATATGATATTTTTAAAATTTTTAGCGATAGATTTCATTTTTTTAAAAGGTACTTATTTTGCATAATTGTATCAAGCACTTTCGGATCCGTATTTCAAGAATTTGGCTAAGGTTGAGAGGGAACCTTCTGCTCAACCGATAACTAAAATGGAATTTGAATTTGACTAAAACAAGTGTTTAGATTTTTTTTGTGGGCTACTCTTGCAGGTCCGGTGGATAATTCAAATAAGCTCCCAAAGTGGAATTATGATGGGTCTAGCACAGGGCAAGTCTCTGGGAAAGCAATGAAGTTGTTTTATGGTGAGTACAATTATCTTATGTAGCTTAACTTCTAATTGTAGACTGTAGTCGCTAACAGTGTGGGTATAGTTTAATTTTTTCTTGCTAATATAGTAGATTTGGTTAATGGAACAACCCTCAAGACATTTCCAAGGATCCGTTCAGAAGGGGCAACAATATATGAGTTCGGGTCATAATTAGTCTCAACCAAACTCTGTTCGAGTAAAAACAAACCATTCTAAACCATCCTAAGGTTCAACGAAATTGACTAATACAGAAATTATAGATAGCTGGATAAACATGTTGTAGTCGGTTCGGGTCGTTGTGATCAGAAGACTCAGAACGGGTCATGAAAGGTTGGGGGTAATGGACTGGTTTATATATCTATTCTATAATCACAATGAGGTGTGACAAGATATGAGATATAAAAGTTAATGAAAAGAGATTTGAAATATAATAATTGGTACTTAGTGAGTTGTCTACTATATAAGAAAATGATGAGGTTTAATAGATAGAGATTATACAAAGAACGTTTTGACCCACCCGTTTTCTAGACCCGCTAAGAAGTGATAAATGTGAGACTTATATATATACAAAGAATGTGGATGTAAATCCTAGAATTTTAGTGTGTTTGGATGTAATAAATATATGTTATTAAATATATTAGTATTATGTATTCAGACATAGCTCAAACATTTTATACTATGGGTCAAAACTATGAACTGTTATGGTTGAAATTCTGCAATGTTTTGGGTCAGAATTTTGCACTATTTTAGGTTAGTTCGCATATATTTTTTATAAGTGACAGAGTTTTGTAGGAACTATATGAGCATAGGGAATGTGATAACAATTAGCTTTATATCAGATGTTAATATAATATACACTGAAGCTCCAAGTTTTTTTTTTTTTTTTTTTTTTTTTTTTTTTTTTTTTGAGAAATGGTGGAGTTGAATATAACTATGTCCAGTTAGGTTTATTCTTTTATGCTTTTAGTATAACTTTATTATACATTCACTTTATAGTTTAACATGTGATTTCAACTTAATTTCTTTTACGAATTTTTTACACATGCGTTAAAAATTGCGTCTTTATTTCACATTTTTATCATAAGCAAAATGACATTAGTCTCATTTTAAGGAAAAAATTACAAAGCAGAATTTTTGTTCTTCGAAAATGAAGATGACACGTGGTGGTCTGGATGTTGCATATACAACAATGCTACATGCTTATAACACTGCTGGTAATGATCTTACAATATTATCGTTATAGCGTTATAAGTTATAACTAGAGGTGGCTGCTTTGAAATCTGACCCGTTTACTTCTGAATTGGTCGGCTTTGGTTTTGTACTTTTCTTTTATCTTAAACGGGTCAAATCAAGAAATTAAGTTAAAAGGGAACATGTCACATTCACTGCTCACCCAATAGCAAAGTACTAGCTACCGGCCGCTATTTGGCGCACTAAGTTACACATAAAAAGTTAGGAAAATGTGTAAAAAAGCTTATGTATGGTTAACATTGGAACAGGGCATTACAGTTATCGAGTGTAAAAGAGAAGGGTATGTATTTTCAGACAATTATTCAAAGTGACTTCAAACGGTTGGCACTGATCCTGAAGCAATGCTTTTCAACTTTGTACCAATTACTTATCTTCTTAGTGGGGTCCATGGAAGTGGTTGTGACGTTGTAAGTTTTTCAAACATAATAATTTTTGTAGCTCGACTTTATGGTGACAGGACCTTTTTTTCTCTCAATCGTGCACACAAGCCTGGTGTAGAAGACTTGCAATATTTCTTGGAGTTTCAAGTTCCTTTACAGTGGGCCATATGATTTTGTGACTCGACTCTTAGGCATCAAAGAAAGAAAACCTCATGCTCTCGGCTTCAGTTTATTTTTTTGGGTCCCAAGATGTACGTCAGCACGACCCAGGTATGTTCTATGCAAGTGGCTTAATTGTTTTCTATGACAAAAATAAATTGATGCAGTTGATCTTCTTGACCTCATGTTGGGTCATTTGGAAAGCACGAAATGACACAATATTTGCCGGGAGAAGAGCCAACGTAGACATGATGTTTGGAGAGCTTCAAACCTTGAGCTTCTTATGGATCAAGCATTGTTCTAGGGACTGCGGTTTGACATGGAAAAAGTGGGTGTCTTTTAGTTTTTTCCTAATATGTAAAACAGTATGTATTTTGGTTTTTGCTTGGGGTGAGCCTTTGCTCTGTACAAGTAACTTGCTGGTACTTTGCAAATTGTGTATTCCTAGGGTGATGAATAAAAAGTTTGTTTGTCGTTAAAAAAAATCATGTTGCTATAGATAAATGGTCCTATGATATAGCATTTTAAGCATTTATGGTTAACTTTATGAATGACAATTAGAAATAAGTAATCTTCCTTCACAACTGAGTATTGGGCTCCTAATCCCTAAATATTCTTTCTTCCCATCTTTTTGCTTCTTTTCCAAAAGCATCAACGCAACAGGTTGTATAGATGTGCTTCATTAAGTTTGCTACTTTCACCAAGTTCTCAAAATAATTACAATTTTTGTAGATGAAATTAGTACACCTGCACACCACCTTTTTATATGTAAATTTATTTATGTTACAACCTATTTATAAAGTTATTATATGAGTTTCTTAAAGTTGTACTTCGCTTTCAAGTGTTTTTGTGCTACTTTTCTGCAATCGGTGGTTGAGTTGCAGGAAGAAAAGAATGGTTGAGCATTGTACGTTTGGAACTAAGATAGCTAAACTTTGGTTCAAAGTGTTATGATTTGAATATTACACCCGTTCCAATGTTAAAGCCAACTTCGTTTATCATTCCGTTACTCTCATTTAGAAACCGAGTAGTAGGATAAGGATGTTTGCTTTCTAATATGGATCTAAAGTTAAAACTGGTATAGGAGTTTGATTATGGTTGTGTTTATTTTGGACGTGCATGATTAGTTATAGCAAGACCAATATGGTATTTGATTTGCTGAATAGTGAACATAATTGTAGCACCATGAATGTTGAAGAACATAAAACTGAGGGAGTGAATGTTGGTTTAGGTGTATTAGCAATGTTTTTTTCTTACTGAGGTATCTATATTTTTATTTACCGTTCTGTTAAAATTAAAATGTGGATAACTTTCCTATAACAAGGGTGAAAACACGAGATGAGGTCAAACTATTAATACTTAACAACGACGGGAAACCTACAGATAAAACAACTAACGTGGTTTATAAAGAGATTTTCAACGAATTGTGATCATTGCATATTCATGTATTTCAATTTGTCGTCGTTGTCTTTTACCGTGTATAAAATCAAAATATTTAATGTCAGCGGTATTAATAAAGAAATTTTCTTTTACCAAACCGCGAAGCTCGCGGGTTCTTAAACTAGTTAAAAAATAAACTTATTTGCCCCAAACTATTGAAATTTAAGTTTTTAAACTGAAAACTAAAACCACAGGGGCGTAATTTTCCATTTTGCCAATGTTAAATAAACCACCCGCCTCCAAACCCTTCTTCGTTTGACCGGCAAAAATTCCGGCTAACCACAAAACCCAAACCCACTCGAATTCCGGCAAAAAATTCTGGCTATCTCCATCTCTATCTGTTTAAACCCACATGGTATTATCTGATTGGCCAACAATTTGCAATTTTGGCATGATTTAAAACACGCAGGAAAGTTTTTTTTCGAAAATAACGCCGAAAAACGCCCAAGGGGGTGGAACCTTGGCGTGTTCGGACGTGTTTGGCCGTTTTTTTTTTTGAAAAAATCACGCCAACTACGGACACTCTAAGTATATCCCACTAACTATACCCAGTCATTCAGCGCCAATAAAAGGTAGTTTGCCCCAAGAAAGCTGCATATGGAAAAAATTGTGAACCGCTTGTTCCTTTCAAAAGTGGATTTACACCAGGTGCAAGATTTTTTTAGTAGGATGAGGATAGGGCTGGCAATTTTACACGATACATGAATACACGATACGAACCTACACGATCTTAACAGGTATTGTGTATGACCTTAACAGGTATCGTGTACTAAACAGGTAGACACGAAACAACCTGTTAATTTTCGTGTCGTGTTCGTGTATAGCGTTTCGTGTTTTCATGTCTTATCGCGTCTGTTCGTGTATAGCGTTAATACATGTTAACACTTAGGATCGAGTGGGTAAGATACCTGTTTACCTGTTAGATACCCGTTAAGATACATGTTTACCTGTTAGATACCCGTTAATACATGTTAATACCTGTTAGATAGTTAGATACCCGTTAATACATGTTAATACATGTTAATACCTGTTTACCTGTTAGATACCCGTTAATACATGATTATTCTAGTGTTCGTTAACAGGTATTAACAGGTAATTTTCGTGTTTTCGTGTCGTGTTCGTGTTCGTGTTTGAAAAAAAGGACACGATAAGTTATCGTGTCGTGTTCGTGTATGGGATTTCGTGTATCGTGTCTTATCGTGTCGTGTCTTATCGTGTACGGGTATACACGATATGCCAACCCTAGATGAGGATCATATATTTAAAGATCTAACTATACATAAGTACATAAGGTAAGACTCTTTTAACAACTCTAAAATCTTTACATCTTTAAAATATAAAGTTCATTACCTTATTGAAATACACATTATAGAAGGCCAGCTTATGCTGGTAAGCTCGAGTTAAAAATAAATTATTAAATTAGTTTGATAACCATTTACTACTTGCTCTAATACATGTGAGGATAAACTTATTAAATTCTTTTGGTGAAGTTCAAAACATATAAGTTTTGCCTCTTCTTTGTCAACCTACGGCCCACACTTCTGCCACAAAAGTGGACTTCAGTTATGCGCCGAAGTAGACTTCACTTTGTCGCCGAAGTTGACCTTACGATGCCACCGGATTGGATTTTAGTTTCGCCAATACGTGACCTCTTTTGAAACAAACATCTTTTTTTTTTTTTCAAATGGCTAAACTTGCACACCATGGGGATTAAACCTCTGACCTTTCATATCTTAAACTTTATCCAACTCACCAACATCAATAGGCTATTCTTAAGTTGATAACAACATCTCTTTTAACAATAATAACCAAGGCACAACAACATTACCATGCATGCACATGCACTTAAAACATTTAATCTGCTTAGGAATTCGTCTCACATCCATATTTTTTTTTTTTTTAACGGCAAATTTGTATCACTGACGGACCACTGGAGTATCATCGTGCCACCAGAGGAACCACCCGATCATATCCATCTCCACTAGGCATAATGCCACACCAATTCAGGAGGAAACCCAATAAACATGGGAAAACCCCCCTTGTAAGAATCAAACCCAGGACCTATTGGTCTCAAAGTCTTATCCTACCACCAAGATGCCACTAGGCTATAAAGCCATGGGCCGTCTCACATCCATATAACATTTAAAAAATCACACCTTTGTATGTAGTTATGTGCTCTAGATCAAAGGGGAATTAAGGAGAGAAGAAAAGGAGGAAATAGATACCCAAGCAAAAAACTTTGAAATTGCATATATATATATATATAAAGTTAAAAATTAAATTGCATATTTTCCCTCTATTAACTAGTAAAATTGTAAATTTACCCATTTTGATTTAATTTGTTAAAATTAAATTATAGAAAGACTATTTTACCCTTCATTTTACTAAACTTTAGAAAATTGCATATTTACCCTTTTTTACTAGTTTTTGTCTTTTTTTCACTATTTGCATCTTTTCATGAAGTTTTTTTTTTTTTTCATTAATTTTCCTCGCGAACTAGAGTAACAATTATAAAAAATACAATTGACAATCATCTAAATAGAAAACAAAATGCCAAAACTTTAATCCATTACGGTACTAAAAATTCATCACAAAAGAACAACCACAAAAATTTCATGTAACAATATCCAAAAAATGAAAAAGACAAATGCCAAAGTTTTGATCATTTGGTACGAAAAAAGTAAATTGCTCGACTTTGATTAGTTATTTTCACATGTTCTTGTTCTTTTTCCCCGTTTACTTGTTGATGGTTGATCTTGCGATGCCGAATTTTTGCTTTTTTTTTGTTGGTGTCCATACCCACTACACCGGTGACACTTATATTTTTTTCTTTGCTCATCATTTGCTCTAATTCTCTCCTTTCTTGGTCTTCCGGGCGGCCGTTTGATAATAGGTGGTTGTATCTTCTCCTCATCATCTACATGCACCCATTTATCCTTTGTAGGCATCGGAGCAACTTATAGATTCATGATTTCCCATGATTTCCAAGAACGGGTTCTTCGATGGGTTCCCAGAAAGGAAGTAACTTGAGCTATAAGATAAACAATCATAGAGTAATAAGACGTAAGAACCATACCCGTCTGCTGCTGAAATAAGAACCATACCCTTATGATGATGGCAACCTTATTTTGACTCGAGTGGTAATCTAACAGAAGAATCACAGTATCACACAAGTCAAGAAAACGTATAAAGTAACTAAGAAGCATTGGCTTCATTGTTTCTAGTCTGACCCTCCTCTCTATAAATTTTCCATTACTAGTTCATTTTGCTTCTGATAACTTTTCACTATCTACTATTCTGAATTCTTAATGTCTTATTATTTTACCCGATTTGATCATCTTATCTATTACTTTCTTAATCAATCACACTAAAGCTTCAAACTAACATAAACCCCCAAATAAAAACCCGAACTTTGATCGAAACAAACATCAATTAACACAAAACATCTAGGGTTTTATATAATCGATGATAAAAGATAAGAAATCTGAAATATTATACTACCTCTAAGACAGTTGGATGAGGATATGAGTTGGGGTTACGGCCGCATAGGAGTAGAGAAGATAGAAGTCGATAAGATTTTACTCAATGAAATGGACAATATCCTCATTTAAGGATTTTGTCCATTACATTGAGCGAAACCCTACCGACAACCAAACCGAATTTCAAATAAATGTTTTGGTTTAGAGGATATTTGATGTTTGGGTTTTTTGGCGTTTCTAAGACGAATGGTATATATTAAATATGACGTTTGGGTTTTTGTGTGTTTTAATGGAAGGTCTTAGATGTTGTATATATAGGATGTTTTTTGGCGGTTTTTTTAGGCGGGATTTTATTATAATTAAGTTTGGCGTTATATATCTAATGACGTTTTTAGATTAGGATGGTGTGTGCTATTGTAGGTTAAGGCGGTAATTTTAATGGCGTTTTATTTCATGAGATGGCGTTTTGTGTAGAGAAGTCAAAAGACTTTTTTACCCTTAATGAAACGCGCCACAGTAATAAAGTTATGTTATTTACGAAAACGCCACCACGTCATCTAGTCCATAGATTGTTTTCATCTGACGATCCATAATCGTTCTCTCCGTTCTCACACTTTTCACCGTTTTCTCTAAATCCTGACCCTATAATATATATATATATATACATATATATATATATATATAGAGAGAGAGAGAGAGAGAGGCCGGTTAACATACAAACACACTAATCGTACATTATGTACGCTACAACCACAACCGTCAGATCATCTCATTTAAAGCGCATGTTTAACTATTAAATAATCAAATTAAAATTAATAAAAGAAACCGCCAAGGTTAAAATCGTCCATTGCGAGATCAAAACCCCTGATAATCAGCACACAAAAACTCACAATCATACCGTAAACCCAAAATCAACATTGCATTCTCCTTCTCCAAAAGTTCCCTGCTACTCTCCGTTGCGATTTCAACTAGGATTCATGAATATTGAGAAACGAAGCAAAGCAAACAACGACAGACCACAAGCGAAGAAGATGAATCCATGTATCGATTGACATTTGCGATTTTATAGTGGAACACACAGGGCTTTAAAGTCAAATGCGATTTTGTTTGTTTATTAACCTTTTAACTGAAACATATAGTTTTATAAGATTACATATTGTTGACAACTACAATTTTGCTAGGGTTTATGACTGGTATGGTTATTTATTAGGTTTTGCATCATTATGCAGTTTTCTTAATGATACCTGATAGATGTGCGATATCATATAGGGTTTTTTTGAGGGTTTTGTATGACATTTGCGATTTCATATGATAAAATATTGTTTGTTGAACGTTTTTTTTTTGTTTTAGGTTAGATTGAACATGCGAATTGATAAAAAGGCACATGCGATTTCATATGATAAGTTAGTTTTAGTGGTTATGATTAAAATTATACATGCGATTTTATATTTTTTAGATCCTTAAAGCATGCGATTTATAAAGATTGACTAGTTTTGGTAATGCTTGACTAACACATGCGAATTGATAACTCATTCATGCGAATTGATACCTGACACATGCGAATTGATGACTCATTCATGTGATTTTATCACTTAGTGACTTAGTCTACATGATTAACTGATAAATGCGATTTTGTAAGTGTTTTTGACTATATCATGCGGTTTTGTAGAAATAGAATCTGATGATGACTTTGAAGACCCAATATCAACTTTGATAAAAATTAACAAGAGTAGAAAGAGAAGGATAGTTGAAGAAAGTTCTGAAGAGGATGACTTTGTTAAGCCACCCCCAAAAAAGAAAAGAGATAAGAGGAAATCAAAGATTCAGACAAAAAAAAACATTCAGAAAAGGTTAAACCACATAAAACAGAACATAGGGAATTCTTCAAATACAGCAACGAAGCGATACTGCTGAGATGCCAACCTAATTCATATATGGATATTGTGAGAAAATTTTCAAAAAAAACAGATTAATGAGGTGAGGGATATGGGATTTGGAGCTATTCTAGATATCAATATCAACCATATTTCGACACGATTGGCATATTGGCTAGCCAGAAACTTTGACGAGAAGTTCGATACGCTAAACGTAGGAAAACACCAAATAAAAATAACATCGGACACAGTTTACGAGGTATTTGGAATACCAAATGGGCCAAAGAAGGTTGAAATAATAGCCGATAAGAGAAAAGTAAAAAGCAGGAAAATTGAAAAGAGTCAAGAACCGGGAAATGCTGTCAGGAATACATTCATCAGCCAGTGGGGGGAAAACAGGAGAATTACCCATGGCTTAATTGCAGATACAATGGAAAATCAAAGAGATGGGGGGAGCCTGTTTAGATTAAATTTCCTTGTGTACTGGATGACGTTCTTTGCGGAGATTACAAAGGCAACAACTGCAAATGATAGATGTTTGCTTGGAGTAGAAGCTGTTGAGGAAATACAGAATCTAGATTGGTGCACATATCTACTTGAAACTTTGCGTCGTACACGAGCAGGCTGGAAAAACTATAAAATACAGTTTGTGGGACCTGTTGCCTTTCTTACGGTATGCATTAGTACATTTCATAAAACATATTTAAAATACTAGTTTGTTTTGTCAAATAATTAAATGATCTTGCGATTTATACAGCTTCTATACACGCATGAATACAACAAGAAGCTTAAACTGTTTGAGAAAGTCGTGGAAATACCAATTATTCCTTATATCACATCTTCGGATATTGATAAAGTCGAAGAGCATATTTCAGATGACGGGCCTGTTTAGGCATCAAGTGAGAGTGAAGAAGAAGAAGAAAATGAAGAAGAAAAAGAAGAAGAAAATGAAGAAAAAGAAGAGCGTTCAACGGATGAGTATAAACTACAAACGCTGGTTGACACCACAATAAGCTACAAAAGAAGGACTGCGCGTGCAGTACAAAACGTAGAATCCGGGGAAGAGCCAAAAGATAACGAGAACATTGATGATTTCATGGATTTCAGTTTTGAAATCCATGAAATGTCTCAGTTGAACCTTGAGTTTGGAGTTGGAACACAGGCACAGAAAATGATGGATTATTGCAACACTCCAGTTCAACTTTCACCATCGGTATTCTACGACATAGACCACGAACGAGAACTAGAGGCTTCGAGAACCAACAAAAAGGTAAGCGCAAAAAAATATTAATTTCACTTACTCCATTATATTTAACTTCTGGATTGATAGTATCTAACTCGAAAAATATTACAGAATCTCTTGAAAAAATGAAAGCAAATGTCAAAAAGTACCTTAAAATAGTTCAAGATGTTCAAGTCATGAACAACTTAGTTTCAGAAGCAAAAACTAAGTGTTTTTGGGATCCGGAGATTATGGCGGCCTGTAAGCAGTGGGATGAGATGCTCCGGAATAATCCCATTTGTGTGCCAATTGATTCGGTTCAAGAGCATGAAACTTCACCCCCTCATGTCCATGAAGAGCATGAAAATCCAGCTTCTGAAGTTCACCATGAAGTTACTACAAACGAAGATGGTAGACAGGATGAAGGGGCTCAAAAAGTAATCTCCACTGTTTTGGTACAAATGGCATCAGAAGGTAAAACATGCGAACTCAATATTAATACATGCGAAATTATGTAAAAAATCACTATTCTTTTATTCACATGCGAAACCTAAAAACCACATGCGATTTCTGCCAAAAAATTCAAATTTGATTTCGCATGCGATGTAATGTATACCCCTGCGATTTTGATTCTAATGTATTAAAATTAAATACTTTGTATCTATAGGTGTACTGCAGCCAGATGATGAAGCACTGACAAATAAAGATGATGAAGGAGTCACAGCCACCCTTATTGCAAACATTCAAACTATGGAACCGGGTGTATACGCTTACAAACCACCTGCCAAAGGTAAAAAACACTTTATATTCGGAAAAAAAATTAAAAAACACAAAATATTGTATTTCTTAACTTACTCTGGCCTGCAGAAAGTGGGGAAAACGAAACTGTTATTGAAGAAACAGTGAACTTGGCAGAATCTACACAAAACATTCAACAAAAAGTTCAAGAAAAAGTGCAGGAAGTGGAAGCAGTTGAGAAGGAACCGGAGGTTGAATGCCCTCAGGTAACGGCTGAGGAATTGCAGTCAGTAGAGTTGCTTTTGAGCCTGGGACCCAACCTGGAAGAAAATAAAGGAAAAAACCCAGCTAGGGGCAAAAAAAACCCAAAGGCAAAACAAGTTCTACCAAAAGGGTTAAATGAACTGCTTTATAAGATAATAGAACAAGCAAAAATTCGAGCTGAGAAAAGATGTACAGAGCTTGGAGACAAATTTTGTTCCCCTTACTGCAACAGAGTGGTAAACATGCACGAAGCACTATTGACTCAAGAATTGAGTGTGATCCGATATACATTTGCTATGTTTGCAGGCATAGAGTAAGTAAAAAAGTTATATCAACTAACAAACATCTAAAATATATACACACAACAAATATTAATTATTTATTTTATGGCTGGCAGAGAAGAATTTTACCGATCAAAAACTGAGGTTGCCACATTTAAATCTATATTTGAAAGCTTCTACAGGGGTCAATACGTAGCATCGAACGGAATAGATGCATTTGTGGATGTTCTAAACCTTGAAGAGAAGAGGAGAGATAGAAAATCATCACCATACAGACTCTTCTTGTTTAGCACAATGATGGTATGTTTTCATATACATTTTGGCATTTGAAATTATAACAGTAAATGCATATTCAATGATTTCGCACGCTAGTTATATCTAAATCGCATGTAGTATAAAAGAAAGTTTTCCTGTTAAACAACATTTCTCATACTGTTGTAATTTCGCATGTGCTATATATACAATTCGCAAGTGAAAAAAAAATCCATTGTTTGCATAACTTTGATTCTAGTTACATAACATACAGCCGGATATCTTTTACGACGAGGAGAAATACACAGACAATCAACGACTAAACATATTTGCCTCAAATTTTGAAGACATGTTACTGAGATATGAGGTAAAAAAACTTGATTCGGTTGACCTGGTGTTTATTCCGGTACTTCAAGATGACCACTTCTATATCTTGTGCTTCAACTTGAAATCCGGCAAAATTGAGCTGATTGACAATTCAGCAGCTCAACAAGAGTTTAAGGAAAGATACAAGGGGCTACTAGACACACTGGTAATACAAAAACTTTTTCATATAAATGTTATATATTATGTAAAAGCTACTAACACAATGTTGCTATGTTACAGAGAAGGGTATTGGTTTTACACCTACAAAAGGCTTTAAAACCAACACCAGCTATAGAAGAACTTGCAACCTCAGTTATAGAAAGAAAAGAAATGGATTGGAGGACAAAGAATAACGGCGTAGATTGTGGAGTGTTTACGATGCGTCACATGGAAACATACAAAGGAGACACAATACCATGGGTGACTGGATTTGTGAAAGAAAATGAAGTAAACAACAGACAAAATTCACAACTTCATCTCCTAAGGCACATATATCTCAGTAAAATCATTCTATCCAAACACAATGTACATCGTCAGTAAATAATTAAAAAGGCAAATGCTTTCGATAAAAGGCCAGACAAAGAAAGATATATGAAAGATTTGGATAAGATAATCCCAGATAGGATGAGTAGATATTTTGGAAAGCCAAAGTAAACTTGTTTGATGATGGAGTTATATTAAATATTTAAACTTGTTAGTGTTTTTAATTTCGCATATATTAGTGTTCTTAATTTCGCATTTGTGTTTTTTATTTCGCATATATTATGTTTAATATCGCATGTTTGACATTGAATTATTAAAATATGCAATAATTAGGTGACTATAAACATGCGAAATACAAGTCCATTTCGTAACACAACATGCGAATTTATTGAAACATGCAACAAAAATAAACAAAAGTTCATTCAAAAGATGAAAGAAACTCCATTTTCATCTTCATCGAGCATCTTAAGACAGTTATTGCATCGGCCAACTCTTTCAACTGTTTCCCATCCCTCTCACCCAAATCCACCATAAACATAACAGCAATTTCTTTAAGACTACTCACTTGCATCTGAGATAGCAAGTTCAGAATTTCTTGTCTTCTCTTCATGTTTTCTGTTACACGAGAAATGTTGGCCTCCAACATCTCTTGACATGATCGATCCTCTTGAATTTGTTGCTGAATCCTTTGCCTCAAAGCCTGCTTGATACTTGGTTCAGAAGAAGAGGATGTTGGTAGATCTGCCATTTTTAATCGAATGTTTGAAATAGTGATAAAAATATAAAATATATAATAAAAGAAAAATTATTGATATGAATTATTGAAATCAATTATTGAACTGAATTATTTGATTTCAATTAATGAACTGAATTATCAAACACACTGTGCGAAAATAAAAATAATTATTATTAAAGCCTGCGAAATAAATAGCTATATTTGATAAATACTTCCAGGTTTGCGAAATCTCGAACTTAAACATGCGAAATTAAATATGAAACTTCATTGTGTGCGAAATGTCTAATTTAAAACATGCGAAATTATACAAAAGATCCATTCTTAACTACCTGGACTGTGTTAAAACAACACATGCGATACATCAAAAAACACATGCGATATGGTAAACCCAAACAAATAAAACCAGAAACAACCCATCTTCAACCCTCAATACAATCTAATAAAATGAAAAAAGCTTCAAATAAAAAAAAACCCAGAACTCAATCTAATAAACCTATTGACGAATCCTAAATGATTAATCCAGCATTTTCAGAAATCGCGGTTAGGACAGGAATCAATCAAAAACCCTACAATTGAATTGATACATAATTAAATGGACGGTTACGAAACGAACTCCATATCTGCTTCCTAGTTGACGGAATTCCCTGATTAGCCCTCAGATGTTCAAATAGAATGTCTGATATACCCTTATTTAATTAAATTTAATCAGGACACGTGTATGGCTGTGGTAAGCGCGTACATAATGTACGATAAGAAGATTTGTACCATACTCTTTACCTATATATGTATATATATATATATATATAGAAACGGGATCAGGAGAAAACGTTCAAAAGTGTGAGAACGGTGAGAACGCTTCCTGGCCTAACACGTGTCACGCCGCTTAGAGAAAGGCGAAGGGGCTTTTTTGTCCTTTCATATTTCTTTTTTATTAACGCATGTCCCTTCATCTTTCCATTTTTTTGGCGTTTATTAAATACGCGGCGTTTTTATTGTTTTTAGATCAGAACTATAGTAAATATTTTGGTGTTTTAAGTATTGTTTTGGCGTTTTTATTGATTTTTAGATCAGGATGCAGGCTTTTAATGTAAAAAAATCAGTAATTTTCTTGATTTTATTATATCAAGTGTTTTGCCATTTAGGATACAGGCCTATAATGTGACAGGCAATTATAGCGTTTTGAAAAGATAAATAATTTTCAATTTTCCATGTAATGGCATTAATATAACTATAATGTTTTTGGAAATAAATGATACCGTCTCTTTATTTTACTATTTCTTTCAATTTTCATCTGTCAATTAGTGTTGATTTTTCCAGTAATACTTTGTTTACGTTTTTGGCGTTTTATATAGCAACCTCGTACTTTGCTAGCATTCGTTCTCACATTTTTCAAACTATCAGGTGTTTTGGTGTTTGTAGTTTTTGGCGTTTTATACTCAATTTTTTTAAAATAGCAGAGAATTAGATGGTAAACAACAAAGAATTACATAACAAACAATAGAAAATGAAAAAATATTAAAAATTATAATCTAATTTCTCATTCAAATCTTCAGTGGATCAGCCTCTTCTACTTTAACCTTTTTGGTGTTTTGAACCTGTTTTTGAATGCCTTATGTAGATCCTTATTTTTCTACATAACGGTCGTCTTTAGAAGATGCTTATTTTTTGTGGCATCCTTTATGGTGGGTGGATATATACTTGTTTGATGACATGTTGAAGACCAACGCCTGCTCTAATGTATTGATCCCTTCATGCCATCCATATATCCATCAAGAACAAAGTGACATGATGTCATATCAGTGTCATCAGTCTCTTTGTCTTGAATATTTGTCCATCTCATTCAGCAAAAGATTATAGAGATACCCAACTCAGAGAAGAATCCATTCAGTGAAACTTCATTCAGATCAATACTCAATATAGCAGAATCGAGGTTCTGCATCTGTGGCTTTTTTAAATTTTTTTAGGGGTTTTTAAAGTGAATGGTTTCTAGGGAATATGACGTTTGTTTCTGGTATTGTGATAAGTTGTTTGTGCAGAGAAGTCTCTCTTTATAGGATGTATTTGGCGCGTAGTTTAGGCGGGATTTTATTCATAACAAATGATATTAATAAAGTAGCCGTCTTTTCAGTTTTACTGTGTATTTTTACTGTTTTTTGTTCAGCTTTTCAGGTTTGGCGTTTTTGAATGGGTTTAAGTAGTTTTTGGCATTTTTTTTTTCCATTTTTAGCTTTTTTTTTAATTAATACTTCTGCAAATTACTTTCATTATAGTTTGGGAGTTTTTGGCGTTTTTACTCCATTTATGGCGTTTTCATATGCATTATGATTGTTTGGCGTTTAATTAAGATAATGTATTTTTTTTATTCTAAGTTGAAAAATACATAGCAAACAACAGAAAAAGAAAATTAAAAAAATAAAAATAAAAACAATTCATCTTCCAAATCTTCACTGTCATCAGTCTCTTTCTTCTTTGAATCATGTTCACTGGTGGTTTGGCTTAGCCATGCTTGTGTTTTTGTGGCCATTTGGAAAGACAAAATGACATGAGTTTTTTTTTAATATGTATCTTCAAACAACTCAGTAGTGTCATTCGTCTTTTCATGCCATTAAAATATTCATCAAGAACAAAACACAGAAAATGACATAAGTCTGACTCCAGCATCTTTTTGTTTATGATTTGTCCATCTCATGCAGCAAAATGTTATTTGAGTCACAGCACCTCATAGAAGAATGCATTATCCGACACTTTGGTGTAGAATAATATTTTGAATATACAAGAAACGATATTTGACATTTTTGGCATTTTACTGAGGAAATAGTGTATCTGAAAGAACCGTCGATCTTTTGGAATCTTTTGATGTTTGAGTGTCTTGGCGTTTTCTAATATGAATGGTATATAGTAGAAAATATGGCGTTTTGGAGTAGTTGTGTTTGATGTTTTGGGGATTTTGGCGTTTGTAAGTTGAATGGTATATAGTAGAAAATATGGCATTTCAGGTTCTGGGGGATGTGTTTTTATGTCTTGGATTTTCTTGTTTATATAGCGATGTGATTTGGTCTGTATTGGCGTTTATTCATCATTATGGCGTTTTGGTATAGAGGTGTAAAGACGCTTTTACCCTTAATGAGGCGCGTCCACGTAATAAAATTGATGTTATTTACGAAAACGCCACCGCGCCAATCTAGTCCATAGATTGTTTTAATCGTACGATCCATAAGCGTTCTCACTGTTCTCACACTTTCTACCGTTTCCTCCAAATCCCGACCCTATATATATATATATATATATATATATATATATGGTAAGGTTCATGCGAGAACCACCTTTATTGCGAGAACCGCGAGAACCAATGTGAACACAACCTAAAATAGCTAAAAAAAACCTAAAAAAACCTAGCCCCCACCCTCCCCTAGAAACCTAAACCCCACCCCCCCCACCCCAAGCTAAATGCTAAAAACTAAAACCCCCAAAAAACCTAACCCCCCCCCCCCAAAAAAAAAAAAAAAAAAAAAACTAAACCCCCCTCCCCCACCCCCCAAAAACCTAATCCCCCCCCCCCAAGCTAAAATGCTAAAAACTAAACCCCCAAAAAACCTAAAAAAATCTAAAAAAAAATCTAATTTTTTTTAATATTTTTTATGTTAAAATCGCTACTTTTAGTAGCCAATTTTTTTTTTAAAAAAAAATTTTGGCTACTAAAAGTAGATATTTTTTTATAAAAAATATTAAAAAAAAATTTGTGTGTTTTTTAGCTATTTTTAGGCATTTTTTTTGTGTTCACATTGATTCTCGCAATAAAGGGTGGTTCCTAACGGATCTTTGTCATATATATATATAACATAATAATAATAATAATAATTTTAAATTTTATTTTTTTTACTTCTATACTATATATAATATATACTTTTTACCTATTTAGTTTTTTTTGGGAAATTGGCCTGTAATAATCCAACCTAGACCTTATTGGCCATTAATAATCCCACCTCAGAATATTCCCCCCACCAGTCCCACCTTTCAGCTATTTTTCCTACAATGGTCCCCCGTTAAAAAACTCAACGGAGTTAAGCTTTTTTTCCAAATTACAGACATATTTTTTAGGGCTTTTGATTAGAACGACGATACGAGTCCATTGATGTAAAACTTTCCTCGAAACAGTGCTCTAAACGATGAAAATGGCGCTTCAATTCGGGTGTTTAAATTTCCAATTAACCAAAATCAAGTCACTTGGAGCACCATTTCGAAGTAAGTTTTACATCAATGGATTCGTATCGTCGTTCTAATCAAAAGCCCTAAAAAATCTGTTTGTAATTTGGAAAAAAGCTTAACTCCGTTAAGTTTTTTTAACGGGGGACCATTGTAGGAAAAATAGCTGAAAGGTGGGACTGGTGGGGGGGATATTCTGAGGTGGGATTATTAATGGCCAATAAGGTCTAGGTGGGATTATTACAAGCCAATTCCCTTTTTTTTTAATTTAATTTTTCTCTTATAACCCAATACGCGTGTTACATGTTTTAAAAATAATTGAGTATGCGGTTGTTGTTTTCGACTTTTCGATATAGATTTTATTGAAAACAATGTTGTGTTTGAAATATAGTATTTTTTTTGTATCATAGAGTACATCGTGTGTAGAGTGTATTGTGTGCCCGTGGTTTTCTTTAATAACTTGCATAAGTTACATTTTTTAATGGATACGAGGTTGTGTGTGTTTTTCTATCGGCGTTTCGTTATATTTTTTTTTTAAATATGGTATTACGTGTATCGAGTATTGATGTTTTACCTATTGGGTCTCGTACATGAATTTTAAAAATTAATGCAGTGGGATATCTGTACGTGTTGATCCAAAAAAACTCTAGATCACCCATAACAAGTATAGATGCAAAACTAAATAAAAATAGCCACAACCATATGGTGTTTTAAAAACATTAACCTTATATTGTTGTAGCAGAATGTGAAATGCGAGACACCTCGATTTAGCAACTCAGCGTGCAAGATTCAGAACATGAAAACTTCACCACTTAAGTATTCCTAAAACCCAAACTCCTTCTGTGTTGATACACTATGTCTGTTGCCTACGTCATCGAGTCGTGTCATGTAATAGATTATAAATGTTAGATTATGTTTTGATGTTTGTAAAGTACATTCGTACGGAGGTATACATCCATGCGGATGTAAGTTAGTCCGCACAGATGTTCCTAGGTCCGCACGAAGGTATTGTTTGACATGAGGACTTAGTGTTAGTGAAATTTTACGCGACTGACGGCGGAGCTCTGTCGGATTGTTTTCAGGATTGTAACCGTTGTTGAATTAATGAAAACATTGAAAAATTAACTAATCTTGTTATGTCGCCTAATCAAGCTGGATTCTACACAATTTGAGTAGGTTATAGATATTACCTGAGCTAAACGTATATGGAAATCGGTCCTCAAATTCTGTTTGTACTCATGTAACAAACTAGACGAAAATGGAATGAACCAGTTCATCAATACCAATGACAAAATTCAGAATGCTGGCAACGATAGCGGCAACATGACCGGGGCTGCAACGTGCGACAGATATCGGTCAACATTGGCACTGCTAACCAGGACAGGTGGTCGTTGTAACACCCCAAAATCCATAAATGACATAGCATGAAGTATAATAACTATATTGACTAACCAAGTTAAGTAGTATAATCTTTTAGTAGGAAGTATAGAAGTTGTGACTAAACAAACTAACCAATAAAACTGTAGGGACTAAATGTGTGCAAGTAAGAAATTTTATTTAACAAAAGAATGAGAAAAAGAAAAAATGCAGGATTTTTGCGTATGTGTGTTGCGAGTTTTGAGAGAGAAAGAAAGAGAGAAAAACCTCAAGAACCAAATTCACATATCTTGCAAGTTTTAGGTGAAATTGGAAGCAAACCCTATGCATGAACTTTAAATATTAACCATCTAAACTTGATAATCATAAGGTGCATGTACATTATTTCATTTGGTAAAGTTTTAATATGAAGAGGAATTTGAAAGCATGAAAGTTGGAATGGGTTTTGATAGAATGATAAATTAGGGTAGGAATTTCGTTTGGAATCATTATGTGAATGAAATTATGTGTAGAAATCGTGTATGTCTTGTTGCATGTGAAAACCCTTTGATGTGTGAAAAGTGCGTATATTAACTTCAAACAAGTTTTAAAAAGGAATCGCTAACTAAATCACACACAATCGGCAAGTTCAGTGTAGATGGTAAGACCGGGTATCACTTGGACGATTGGTATATAAATTGTTATAATACCCAAAAAAAAGTTGACGACCGGATGCATCTTTCGCCACTTCGAAAAGACATATCAAGATCTCGATATGGACCTTGTTCCATAATCGAAAGGAATTTTGCTAGTATCTGTCACAACCAACCTCCTTTTATAGCTGAAAACAGTGGGTTCACACGGCCCCGTGCGTGGTAGGCACGACCCCGTGTCCTTCTCATTCTCTGTCTTCATTTAATGTTGTTGTCAGCCCATCTGCGCACACGGCCCTGTGTGTCAACGGCACGGCCCCGTTGCCCTTGTACTTGTTGTACGAACCCAGATTTGCAAATCTGAGAGTTGACCATGACCCGTGTCTAGGAGACACAACCCTGTGTCCGTTGTCGTCTTCTGTTTGTCTTTAATATCTTCAAGTAATCTTGAATGGGGCACAACCCCATGCCCGACTTAGGTTCTCGTTTGTTGTTTTTGTCTTTGGGTGAAGCTTGGAGGGTCGGTATAGTGTATCAACTTCCTTCCTTCGTATTTATGTTGGTTTTCGTTGTTAATTTGTTACTTTTGTTCGTTTAAGCTCTTTTAATCCTGAAAATCAAAAGTAAACAAAGAAACGCACTTTTTCCAATATTAGTACTAAAAGGGTTGTTTTTATACCTTATTTGATACAATTTATATGTTACATTTTGTGCATATCAATAGCGGATAAACCCAAATGCATAAAACAACGTTTCTTAATTTAATTGATAAAATAAGCCACTTATTTAAGCCTTTTGGTGTCGTATCACAACTCTTATTTAGATCTACTGTAATCATCTGAAACATGTTTAAAAACATTTTATCAGCAGAAAATACTGCTGAGATCATTCATTTTATATAAAATGACACATATTCTTATATTTACAACATTAAGAGTTTTTACATTTGTTTATATCTTTCAATTACTCAAATCAGTATTTGTCACTCAGTGGCAGTTCCTGTGATTATGGTCATGTCACTGTTGGCCCTCAATTATCCAATAGCAAAGCTTATCAAGTAGTGTATACAAAACCCCACATACCGTGAGTAATTTCAGAATACAAAAACTTAATCACTGTAAATATAACTGGAAAACACTTAGGGTTTTGAAAGCATTTAATCAAAAGAGAATGTCTCACTTTGCAGAATTAGGGTTTTGATTTAACAGGCCTCCTGATTCTAAGCTTCTTGATTAACAGTAAGTTTATAGCTCCAAGTCTTTTGATAATTAAGCATCTACTTTATCAGTGAATTTAAGCCTTCAGATTCTAACACCTAATTTCACAGAATATAATCCATATTAGTGTATAAACCCAACTCAAACTTTAACGATAATCACGAGATCAAAACCTCAACTTAGTTAACAAAGTATAGCCTCACACAGGCAACACTTTGGCATCCGTTTGATTGGTTTATCGATCAATCGTACAGGGTATCGTTTCAGTGATTAGGGTTTAATACACGAAAATACAGAGAAACAGAGTTACGAGAGATCAGAGGATCGATTCAGAAGTCGAAAAGGTGCGAATGATTCTGTCCCAAACCTGGCCCTTATATAGGCCAGGTGGACCTCTCCCGCGCGTCGCGGGAGGAGACAGGACAAACGCCTCGTGGCGCCTGGGAGGTCAGTCTGGCCTAGACCTGCCACGTGTCCAGCATAGGTCTGACACATGGCGCATGGGCGTGACACGTGTCCTCGGCCGCCTTTTTTGTACAATCGCGTGTTTTTCTCGATTTCCGTGTCGGCTCTTATCGCGTATGCTCAGGTCTTGATCCCAAAGAGATGGACGGAATGTGAGTGCTTTTAGAGCATTCACTTCTCATCCATCAAACCATCCCTCATCTTTAATTTTTTTTAAAAAGCTCTTCTAAAAATACGTTACATCCCGTTTTCTATTTCTCTCCCCAACATAAATTTTAAAAAGTTGCTACAATAACTTTTATATATGAAAAGTTACTATTCATGCTCCATCAGATTATTGTGAATGTATAAAAACGGAAAATATAATAAAATAAGTGTTTGTAAGTATGATAAAGATAAAAATAGTTGATGGGACGTGAAAGATTATTTTTAAAAGGGAAGATAAATTTTGAAAAAAAAATGTAATTTTTAGGTAAATTATAGGGTAGAAAATGATGAAAAAGATATGAATACTTGGATGGTTTGATGGATGAGATGTGAATTCTCTTGTAGTATCAAAGGAAAAAAATTTAGATCTAGTCAATTCTTAGTAAAATCACGAAAAAGATTTAGATCTAGTCAATTCTTAGTAAACTCACGTAGTTTATGCTCTAAAAGTTATTGCAGGATATAAAAATATTCATTTTATATTGAATGCAAACATTCGTTTAATCTGTATACACGCAGACTTTGATTTTAACAGGGAAATAGTCAATTGGTAAATTAATTATTGGTGAGAAATCCAAATCCACGCTATAAAGGAAAATATTATATGATTATATCAAACATTGCTATGATGTAACCGGAATAAAATAAACGCTATGATGTAACCCGAATAAAATAAACTAGTAGGTGACACACTGACACCTACGTTCCGGGGCGGAGCGGTCTCAAATTAAAAAAAAAAAAAAAAAAACTTAGATACAATCGTAAAAACAATGTTAACTTGACGGGAATTAGGTGTGTGTCAATTTGATTTATTATGGCGCCGACACTTGACTGAACAACCGAAAGAGAAAACCCACCTACACTTCGTGGCGGAGCAGTCTCAAATTGAAAAAATAGATGGAAACTTAGATACAATCGCAAAAACAACGTTAACTTGACGGGAATTAGGTCTGTGTCAATTTGATTTATTATGGCGCCAACACTTGACTAAACAGCCGAAAGAAAAAACCCAAAAAACAAAGTCACTCAAAAGGATTTGGACGTGTGTTTTAAATCAACTAAACTACACAAAAACAAATATTAGTAACGTGTTGCGCCACAGGTGTAGATCTAGGGAGATATCTAAGGGTTGGTTTCGACAACTTATATAATAGTATTTAAAAATTACGCTGAAATGGCAATAAAAATAATCAAGCGACACAGTTAAATAAACACGGCTAAAGTTAAAAGTTACCTTCAATTTGATAATTTATATAGATTATTATTTCAAGCCGGTTCTTAGATTATTTTTTTTCTATTCAGCTTAAATTTAACTATTTGTTATTATGGTTTTCAATTACTTAAAACAAATGTCGATATCCTTTTGTGTATGTATCTTTCGGTTACAACAAAGTAAACCGAATGTCCGCCGCAACGCGCAGGCTAACCCACTAGTTTCCATTAGTAAACATACATTTCCAAGTTTTGTAAATAGTAACTAGATTTTTTTAAGTTATAATCTCACTCGTTATATTATAAAGAGTAAATTACAAAAAACGTCATTTATGTTGACACTATATTGCAAATTGTGTTCTTTATATTTAATATATACAAGAAATGTACTCGATATTTGCAAATCCTTGCAAGTTATGTCCTTTAGTCCTAACACAGTTAGTTTTCATGGTTAAATTTGACCAAGTCAACCCCACATAAGGGTATTTTGGTCATTTTATCCTAAATGCTAAAATAAGAAATCATAAAAAACAATTTTAAAATTAGACATGTTTATGTATTTATAAATATATACAGAGACCCCTCTTCTCCTTCTCTTTCTCTAACTATCCTGCCTTCACAACCTACCCCACCACCACCACAACCACCATTGATCTGCCACCACCACCACCGATATGTCTCCTCTTTCACGCACACTTTCTCCCTCTAGAACCACCACCACCCACCCTACTACCATCCACCTCTTATTTAACCAACACCATCACGACTTCCACCGTCGCGGTGGTGGTTCTGAACCACCTGCAATCGAGCCCCAACCACCGCTGCCACCACCCACCCCACTAAAATTGAGCCTCAACCAAGAGACGAACAGATCTAGGAATCTGAGATCTGAAAGTGAAGGTGGATAGGGTTGTAGACAACGAATGAAGGGGGTTCTGTTGCGACGTGTTCGGAGGTTGGGGTTCTGTTGCGACGGCTCCGATTGGGGTTGCAGACTTTGAGGTGGAGTATTACTGCTGAAGCCATTTTGGGCTCTAGTAGTGGATTGGGTGAAGAGTGGTTACAACCACTGCCTGCAAAAGTGCTCGTGATTGGAGCCATGGGCATGGCAGCGAATGTCCCATTAGGGATATGGAAAGAACACACTGAAAAATTCTCACCGTCGTGGTTTATGGCGGTTCATGCTACGGTTCCATTTATAGGCATGCTTAGAAAGTCGGTTTTGATGCCCAAATCCGCCATGGCTTTTACTATTGCAGCTTCTGTTTTGGGTCAAGTGATTGGTTCTATAGCTAAACGGTACATTCTTAAAGCGAAGGCTGATGCGAGCCATGAAGTGATGGCTACAGGTGGACATTGTGGCGAGCCTGTCGAGTGGGACTCGGAGTCTTTGCAGGGTTACCCAAAAAATCGTAAATTGTTCATTGAAATAGTTATTGGGTGACTGCAATCAAAATGATTATGCCATGAGTTCGTCTGGATTTGTTCTGAGTTGATGAGAAAGAGAGGTATGAAGTTAGAGTGAGTGGTGGGAGGTGGTGATGGCAGCGGCAAGTGGGTAGTGGTCGGATGGTTGTGGTGGTGGATAGTTAGAGTGAGAAAGAGTGTACAGATAGAGAGAAAATGTATGTGTGTTTTTATATATATAACTATATATAAACAAAGTTCTTTTATTCATTAGTTTTTATAATTGTTATTTTAGTAATTAGAGTAAAATGACTAAAATACCCTTATATGAGGTCCACTAGGTCGGATTTAACTATAAAAAATAACTGAGTTAAGGCTAAAGGACATAACTTGCAAGGGTTTGCAAACATCGAGTACGTTTCTTGTATATATTGAAGATAAAGAACATAGTTTGCAATATAGTGTCAACATAAAGGACGAATTTTGTAATTTACTCTATTATAAATGATATACGCATTTGACCCGATAGTTTTTTGTTCCTCTTATAACTTTCGCTCAGTAGTTTTTCTTTTTTATAAAAACTAAATATGCAATTACGTTTATTTTATTTTTCTCGACCTTCCAATATTAATTTATTAACAACAGAGTTGTATTCGAAATAGTGGTATGGAGACGAGCTAAGCCGTGCCGATGTTATGGGAACCGGTTTTGGTATTTGCATCTATCATTTTCGATCGGTGTAAAACGCGACTTTATTTTTGGGTTACATCATACAAATTTTGTATAAAAAATCATTATATAACACTCTAATTTGTAACATTTTGTTGTTATGGGAATTGTACCTTATGCTATTATGATTTTCCTTGTATATTTGTGGGAGTTGTACCTTTTACTTTGGGGGTTGTACCCTTTTTTGCATATCAAGTTGTCACACCCCAACCGATGGCGGAAACATTGGGATGAGACGAGCAAATTGCTCAAAACAACATAACACTAAATGTGACAATATAGATTTAATCAAATTTCATAAATGCTAAAATGTCATACAAGGTTCAAACATCGTATCAAAAATAGTTGAAAACATTGTTATTCTAGATGGGTTTCTAGGTTCATCCTAGCTTGTTTTCTTGATCACTTCATCCATCAACCTGCAACATGTATTAAAATAATATCAACAAAAAGTTGGCGAGTATACAAGTTTAATACATAGCATAAAGTAGAATAAAAGTTTAAATACTCATATCCAACACGAATAACATGATCCAAGTTACTACTTTGCCTTTCCCAATAGACTAGCGGGAGGTTAACACGTTCAACTTATTCAATACGTTCAACTTGTTCAATACGATCAACTTGTTCAATACGATCAACTTGTTCAATACGATCAACTTGTTCAATACGTTCAACTTGTTCAATACGTTCAACTTGTTCAATACGTTCAACTTGTTCAATACTTTCAACTTGTTCAATACGTTCAACTTGCATATCATATGAGATTAACAAGCAGCAAAATGTTTCGTGTTTAAATGTGGATAGAGTGTGAATATAACAAGTTGCAAGTGTTGTGTAATTTGAATATGGAATACATGTTGCACCCAAAGTGTTTAAAACGAAAATGGGATCGAGTATACTCACCTTAGATTGTGTTGCGTTTCTTGGGAAAGAGATTAGAGAGTGAATTGGATCCAAGAGAGTTGTAACAAGCGCAAGAGATTTACCCTATTGTAATTGGGAATTCATTAATTTAGACTGGTAAAGTGATTTATATAATAAGGGAAATTTTGTGGAATTAATGATAATTTATCAATAATGATAAAAATCATGAAAATTCTAATTTAAAAACAATGAGGACTTTCTAGAAATAATAAAAATATAAATTCTGATTTTCTATACATATTAATAACGATAAAAATTCTGATTTTATTAATATTACTGACTATTATAAATTCTGATATTATGTAATAATAATATTTGTAACTGACTTTTATTACTAATACTAATACTAATAATAATAATAATAATAATAATAATAATAATAATAATAATAATAATAATAATAATAATAATAATAATAATAATAACAGTGAATAAAAAGAAAATATATACAAAAAAAAGATGTGGGCTTAACAGGCCGGCCCAACCGCCAACCCACATAATCAGCGAAGAAACAGCAAGCCAGCTCGATCCAGTGCCCTTCGTTTAGCCGGACAGCAACAACACCACTGGACTAGGTCCAGTTTGGTGTTGTCTCCCTGTTCTTAGTTCATTTATCTTAAACTCAAACGTCTTCTTCTTTACTTTGGATATATACAGGTAGCATATATACATACATGTGACAAGTATTTCACAATTATGTGTGATAGCAAATCAAAACTTTAAACAGAAGGCAAGGAGGAAAAGGTTATACCGAATCGTGCTCGTGAAAGGATTCCGGTTGTCTTCTCCGGCAACGGTGCGTGTCTCCGGCGAGAATGGCAATGAACAGCAGAGAGCAGGGAGTGAATGAGAGGTGTTGTGAGTTTGGCAGAAAATTAACCGGTATATATAGGCCGGGTTAGGATCTCGTAAATTCGGAAACGAAATCGTGTTTGAACCGTAAAAAGGAATGAGGTTGGTTGTTTTGGAAATGATCGGTGATTGATGGTAATCAATCAAGATCGTGTACAACACGGATTCGAGTTATAATTACCGAAATCAACTAAATCACGAAAGGAAAGTAGATCGGCTGTTGCTGTGATCGTTTCTTTGGCGGTAAGATTCAAAAGAAAAGAAGACCGAAGTCGCGTATAAGAATTATGTGTTTCCAAATATAACCAGCGATGATGGTAGCCCATCTGGTTACTGCATGTGTTTGTGAAGCTGAGGTCGCGGGTTCCATTCGTTCAAAGGCCGGTTCCTTAAAGAGGAACCCCTTTTTATATGTTTTTGTTTAAATGTTTCAGTTCTGGTCCCTGTGGTTCCAAGAGTTGACTAACGTGACTAACTGGGTTTCTCAACTCGGTTAATGGTCTTCTTTATTAAACAACTAACCTAGTTAACTTGGATTTAACTAACTAGGTTAGGTTTAAACTAACTAGCTTAACTAGAATCAAATTTTTATAATTCTTTTATTTATTTACTAAATTAATTTAGTTAATTAATTAATATATTAATTTATTTATTTAATTAAAATACCAATTTATTTAAGTAACTAATTTATTTAATTAATATAAATATTATATTTATTTATTTTAACCCAAATTTTGGGTTATTTACCGAATTAACGTACGAATTCCCGATTTTTGCACGGATTAGGGTAATCTCTTGATAACACTTGTTTCGAGGACTGAGATTAGGATTTCTTTCAACTGTTTTTACGTGTTTGACATAGTTTAACGTGTTTTCAAGTGCGAATACATAACATAGTATTAAAACAAGCATATGATCAAAACAATGCATTTTCCATTATGATTCAAGTCTCGAAATACAATTTGGGAATAAACAGGATACAATGAGAGTACAACTGACTGAAATTAGAAGGTACAACCCATAAAGCTATAAATAGAAAGATCAAAAAAACGCGGAGCGTTACACAAGTGCTGATGGTTTTAGGAACCATCAAAGAGAGAGAGAGGCTGCGCGACAGAAAGAATGCATAAGGAGAAAGGGAACTGATTCCATGATGGTGTAGTGTTGAATGTGAGTTAGATGAAATAAAAGGTTATTTGATTGTGTATTGGTTTGAGTTGGGGTGGTTTGAGAATTCCGATCTAGGGTTCCGCCGCCGACCTAACAAGAGGGTTATTGATAAGATCAAGGAGAAAATTCACGGTGAAGATAGCGGAAGTATGGAAGACTGATGTGAAGGTGAAAGAAAAAGAAAAAATAGATGAAGAGAAGGAGAAGAAAGGTCACCACGACGATGGCGATTGAAGTAGCAGCAGCGACATCTATTAGATCTCAACTGTCGCTCAATTGTTTTCCGCCGACAACATTGATCTAAGCATTTCATCTATTTCATCTATGTGGTTTATGAGGAGTTTAGGGTTTAGTGTATATTCTATTTTGATGTATTGTTTTTATACAATTGGTGTGGAGTCTTGAGGTTTTAAATTGGGTTTTCTTTTATACATACATAGACATGGGTAAAAGTAAGAAATTTCCATGTGGTTTGTGTATATGACTTTATGGAGTTGATAACTTTTAAAATCAACCAGTGGGCATCCGTATTGGTTAAAGAAGGTGATAAATTGTTGCTTAGTTGGAGTTCATTTGAAGAATTGAGTCGTTGCATTGCTTATGGTTGCTTAATTGAAAGTTTAGACACAATGCTTGTCGTGGATATCCCTATCATGTGTTAGTTTCCTTTTCTTCAACCCAACATTATCGTTCATCCACTCCACACATCCCAACATCATTTGCAGCTCAAAATACTAATGGCACTTGCAAGTACAACCCACAAATGCACGACATGTGACAAGCGTATCTACTTGGTGGACAAACTCATTGCTGTAATTGTGTCTTCTGCAAAGCTTGCTTCAGATCCCACCATTGTAGTGACACACTCGAGGTTTCTTATATCTGCCTTTAAGGTGTTCGTTGTAATGCGTCAATAACTTTGAGTTCATGATACTAACTGATTGTTCCAAAATTTTGGTGATTTGTAGCTCAGTAACTACATCTCCTTTGAGGATGCTCTTTGTTGCAGGCCACACTTTAATCAGTTGTTCAAGAAAAAGAAAAGTGGTAGCTTAGACAAGAGCACACTTCAAGTCATAGTTGTAAGTTCTATAATTTAAAAGCATACCCTTTCCTTCTAACTATTACATTCGGATTATTGGTTTCTTACGTGTATATGTAATAGAAATAAATATTTACCACTTCTTTCAACCTAACTTCATAGTATATTACTCCCATTTCGACATATATATAGCCGTTTCTCTTTCCAAATGAAGGCCTTTTGGTAATTATTCATTAGTTTATAAACTAATAATAACTTCTCACACACCAGAGCATCTAATTCTCTGATCGCCACAATTTACTAAGGAAGCTTGGTGATTTTGGTGAATCAGTTTTATTAAATTTTGGACCAATCTCAGATTTGATCTCTCTCCCTTCTTTATTCTACTTTATAATCGTGGGTCATGATATGCTGTATGAATGGTAAATTGAATGTTTTTAAGCTCTGTTAATGTTAAAGCTTTGTTCACCAGGAATGCAACAGCAAAAAAAAAAAAAAGAGCAACAAGTGTTGTGGCAGATGCTAAGTCAGGGAAGCAGGCTGCAACTCCTGATCCCAAGAAAAAGAAGGGAAAGTGATTAAGGTGAACGGGGCGCCCTCGGGGAGGGGGGCGGTGAGTGTGAACCCTGCTCGGGAACACCGCCGCCATCCCCTCGGTGACCTAAATCGGGGTGTGGGGAGCGGGTTGTGTTCACCGATTGAGATTTGTAATTTTTGACCGTTTTTTTATATTAAAACGGCTATATAGCCGTTATATATTAAAAAAAAATTCTCCTAAACCCTATAAATACTAACCCACTTCAATCTTTTTATTTTTCAAACCCAAAACAACTCCCACTACATTACTCTCCTAAACCCTTCAACTCATCTAATTTTTTACCCAATCTTTATAAAAAATGGATTCCGAGTTCCCGTTTTTTCTCTCCTGCCCGACTTTCCCGACGATGAAGATTCATCGTCAAGCGATAGTAGTTTAATTTTCTTCCAAAATCTCATCCAACAAGCGGAGCTACTAGACACGGCATCGTCTAGTAAAAAAAAAGTTGTTCGTCGAGATCGTGTGGGAGGCCACGAAACACTCATGGCCGATTATTTTGTCGATAATCCAAAATTTAATGCCGATATTTTTCGTCAGAGGTTTCATATGTCCAAGTCTTTGTTCCTAAAAATTGTTAGTGATGTGGAAGCGAATAATGAGTGGTTTCAAGAGGGCTTGGACGGGAGAATGAAGAAAAGTTTCACGCCGTTGCAAAAGGTTACTTCTGCGATTAAACAAGTTGCAACCGGTAACCCACCAGACGAAAACGACGAGTATTTAAATATGGCTGAAAGGACCTCTCGTGAGTGCCTTGATTATTTCTGCGAGACGGTCTGTCGAATGTATGCTGGTGAATTCTTACGTAGACCAACGAGCCACAACGTTGCGCTATTGTATCAGGCTCATGAGGAGAGACATCACCTACCTGGTATGTTGGGTAGTCTGGATTGTACACACTTCGTTTGGAGAATGTGCCCCACAGAATTGCGTGGACAATATATGAGAGGCGATCATCAATACCCGACAGTTATGTTAGAGGCGGTGGCGTCTCAATATTTGTGGGTTTGGCATGCTTTTTGTGGCCCGGCGGGTTCACAAAATGACATCAACGTGCTCCAACAATCTCCGTTATTTCTTACTCAACGAAACGGAACGACGCCAAATTGTCCATTTCAGGTGAATGACCACTTATACAAACGCGGGTATTATATTACTGATGGGATCTACCCTAGCTGGTCCGTGTTTGTGAAGTCTTTTCCATATCCTCACATCCCGAATGAAAAAAAGTTCAAGAGGCAACACGAGGCCGCAAGAAAAGATGTGGAACGGGTGTTTGGTGTGTTAAAGGCGAAGTGGGGAATACTAAATCGTCCAATGCGTTCCAAAACGGTGAAAAAGATAAGGTCCATCGTGTATACGTGCATTATTTTACATAACATGATTATAAAAGACGACGAAAGGGCGATAGTACCGGTACACATTCGAGATCCTCCAGTCGAACCCGTCTTCGATGGTACTGCTTTTAGCGAGCTCATTGACGAAGAAACGCATTGGAGACTAAAACACGATCCCGTTGAGCATCTCGGACGTTTAGATCTCCCTCACCTTGAAGCGAATTCCGACGACGAGTAGTTTGTTTTTTTATTTTTCTAGTTTGAATGTAATTTTTATTTTTAATTTAATGAAATGTCTTTTCTTAAATTTTATTTAATTTTTATTAATATTTGTTTAATTTATAATACATGCATAATTACAACAAATAAAAAAAAAAGCAAGTCCCCCAAGAGAGGAGTGCCGCCATCAAATTGAGGGTGTGGGGCGAATTAAGTGGGGAGTTGACGTGGCGCGTGCTGATTGGCTGTGGGTAAGAGAGGTCACTCCCCACTTAGAGGAGTGCCCCTTACACCCTTACAATCTCTGTTTGATTCGGTTCGATTTCATTTTATGCTTTTATTTATTCTATAATAAATATAGTGGCGTGTTGTAAGTGCATCCAAATGAGTCGATGCTGCCACAGTTGTTTTAATATAGATGTTGCAATATCTCAAGTTGTCGGCCAGCTTGACCAACGTTGATTCTAAAGCCTGTATGTATGGTTATTTTTTGGGAAAACATTTGTCGTCTAGATTGTTTATGTCACACCCCCAAATTACCACCTAGGGCGTGTCCCTAATGGAGGTGTAACGATCCAACAAAGAGCCACCAATCATATCAAACACAAAACATAATGTATTGAAATACCCGATTGAAATAAGTATAACGTTTGAAAAGTTTAACCAAAACCAAAGTATTGAGCGGAAGCATAAAAGTATAAATGTGTAAACGTATCGAAACCAAATCAAATAACTGTTTATTATGACCATAACCACTCCAGCAGCATCAGACAGCAAGCTCCCCAGTTCCTTCAATAATTACCTACAAGCATGTAGACAAGTGTGTCAGACTACGCTGGTGAGTTCAAGGTTTGTGTTTGTTTACCAAGTTGCGTTACCAGTCATGTGAGTAAAACAGTTTACAAAACGATATGTTGTTTGTTGTTAAGATGTTTGATGTTTCGATGTTTTGATGTTGCTCATGTTAGATACCCTAGGGAGTGTGCCCATGTGTATCCGGGGAGTGGTTACCCCTTAACGACCGTTTGCTATGTTGCCTTCGTTAGATACCCTAGGGAGAGTGCCCATATGTATCCGAGGAGTGTGCCTCTAACAACCATAGCCATAACCAGATAATTAGTTCACGCCCGTCCTTACGGCCCGGTGTGAGGTTTCCCACCTAATAGCGCTATCAACTAATCACCCCCATTGCCCTCCAGGCAATAACCAAAACCGATTAAGTTATTTACCCAATGTTTCCCCTTCCAAATGTTTACCAGTTGTCCCAAACCACCGGGACGCATGCTTGAGAAAAGTACAGTGAACTCACCTTAGAGTGCTCGGTAGGTTATGTTACTTGTTTTACAGTTGATTTACAGTTGATCAAATACGTCCTATCATGAGTACCAATATCAATCAGTTTTGTGTTTACATACGTAGCATCCATGGTTCACACACATAGCATACATTCATCAACTAGCATGTTATATCTCCTAACCATGCACAAATTCCATCATTAATTAACAATACAATTAATTCCTATTCGAATTGCTCAAGCAGTTATATGTCATCTTTCAAAAATGTAATATTTATACACAAATCAAGAAGCTACCACCATATGTTTTATTTACCAATAATTCAAGTATAAGCAGTTCCAACTTTCGATGTTAAGATCCAGCCACTACATCAGATTCATCATTACATAACATAGTATATAAGCCTACTTGGACCCGGTTGGGGTCTGGGCCCAACAGAAAATGATGTGTTGTTGTGCGGGCCGGCGCACATCGAGACAGTGCGGCCCAACTGTGACCAGCCCATCACTCCGCTGCTGGACCAACCTAATGCTGACCCAACTCATTGGCTTCACTCGGCTGCGGCCCAGATGTCATGAGGTGGGCCTGCACTTTGGGTTTGGCCTGATTCGTAAGTAAAACTCAGCATATAATCGAGACACTTACAATACACATCTTCGTAACCCTTATCAGATTATTATTTGCTTAATATACAAACCGAACCGTGGCCATTTAAATGCGCAAACCATAATTATTTACCTATTCGAACCAACCTATTCTGAAGTAGATCATTAGCCCCAAATCATGAATTCATCGATTTAACTAGAGCACTTAGTTGATTGCATCCAATTTAATTACACATGCCCGATATTAACTTGTTGCACACACACATGACCCTTATCTATTTGAAGCTACTGACCGACCACATGTTACTGACCAATCACCAGTTATATTCAATCTAATCCCCAACCCTTATCCCTTATATCCGTAGGCCCAATCTAATCACCTAGCATCATCCAGCGCGATTCCGAAAACAATTACAAGAACTATACTCATACGTTGCAATACATAATCAGAATCATATAATCAGTTTCGGTTCATGCTAATCCATCTATCGTTATTCCATATTCATCATGAACTTTAATCTACTAAACGACTTGCATGAAGAGACATAACACGGATATTATACAAAGATCATACTGACCGGAATAGTGAGTGCACAAGTATCTACTGCCGTCGAACGATCAAGAAGGAGAAAGACTTTTGTGATGAAACTCTAGGTGTTGGCGTGTGTAAATTTGAGAGATAGAGTTTGCTTTTATGATGAAACCATCCTAATGTGCTTCATATACGGATTGAACAGGATGATACGGTTTGTTTGTTACAACCGACCTGGGCCTAAGCCCACCTTACTAACCACTTTAGTCTATATCTAATTGCATCAACAGGATGTCCGAGTAATACTTGATGGGCCGATTCCCTTCTTGGCCGGCCGATAATGAACTCAAGCCCAATGTTTGATCAGCCGAATTATTATCCTAGATGTGTACAATCCATTTACTTGGTTGCTTCTATTTAATATTAACCTAGATGTGTAAGTAAACCGTATCTATGTTCCTATTGGACCACGAGGGTTTTGGGTGCGGCCCAATTAAAAGGGTTGTCATAACACGAACACGAGGACATGGAAACATATAAAAAGGGAAATACGAGAAACAAGATAACGTGACGAATAGATACTGACCGTTAAAGTTAGGGTTGTCACATCATCCCCAACTTGAAAAAAATTTCGTCCCGAAATTTAGCAAACGGTCACTGAGGGAGCTAGTTTTGTTAAGCATTTTCGCGGGGTGTCACAGTTTAGGTTTAGCGTTATGCATACGTGGAAAAAAACAATATTGATATTGGAGTTATAAGAAGTTATCAAATGCTTTGTGCCGCCTGCGCAACGCGCGGCGGGCGTAAATCTAGTTATAAATAAATTGTGACTTTATTTTTGGGTTACATCACGCAATATATAAATGGCTGCGTTAATTCTTTTTCTCGACATTTGACATTTGGATATAAATTATATTGAAAGCGAGAGTTGTATTCGAAATAGTGGTACATTGGCTTAATAGAGCCAATGTCGGTATTAGTTTTTATGTTTTTTTAATCGATATAAAACATGCTTTGTTTTTTGAGTTACTTAATAAAACATTTGTGTATAAAACTAGGAATACTAGATTTAAATTATCTCAACTGTTGTTAATTGGCCGCCACCAGTCCTAATTACAAAACTCATCACTAGCAGTCCAACTATTGACATATTGACCTCCAATGGGCCCTGACTAACGGAACCCTAACACCGTTAGTCGTCGGTCGCCGGAAAAACGTTTTTGGCCAAAAAACTCTTTTGTGCTCGGAAAACTCAACTTTTTCGTCCAAAATTTTTTTGTAACTTTACAGTGGACCTTTCGGAACTTTTTTTTTAGTAAAGTCCTCAATTATCAAGGTGTCGGAAAACGTTTTTTTTTTTTTTTTTTTTTTTTTTTGTTGGAACACTCTTTTTTAGCCAGAAAATTCAACATTTCCGTTCCAAACCTCTTTGTAACGTTAGGGCTCCGTTCGTCAGGATCTATTGGAGACCAATATGTTAATAGTTGGGACTGTCATTGGTGATTTTCGTAGTTAAAACCGATAGCGACCAATTAACAATAGTTAGAATTATTTAAATCCATTATTTCATAAAACTATTACAAATAATTTTTTCCAGTCTCAAAACCGAGACTTATAAATTTAACATCTTTATTTAAGTACCAAAACTTTCGAGTGTTGCAGTTAACATCTAGGATTTTTTATCATCAAAAATCGGTGTCAAAAGGCTGAAATTAGAAAAAGTTGTTGGGTTCATAGAATCCATCTTTTCTATTTCACATATATTTTACATTATTCCTAATAACATATAGTATTTAATATTAAAAAGTCTAAATACACAACCTTGCTTAGTTGTTTTTTTTTTCTAACTTTAAACATACATTTTTATTGAAAATTGATTATCAAATAGTTTATGTGAAATGCAACTTAGTTTTGAGATGGTGAGTTTTGTTGAAATGTATATTAAATTGACTTCGGTTTGGTGTCACATAACGAACGCAAATTATTGCAGGAAATAATATATATTCATTTTGTACTATATGCAACATTCATTTAATCTGTATACACGAAGACTTTGATTTTAATAGGGAATAGTTAATTAGTGAATTAATTATAGGTGAGAAATCCAAATCCATACTATGATTCTATAAAGATTGAAAGTTTTATATGATTAGATCAAACATTGCTATGATGTAAGCGTAATAAAATTAATTATATAATCTCATTATCTATATGTAAAAAATAAAAATAAAAAAAATAATCTCATTATCTATATATAACATTTGACGTAGCATCTTAGCTACAGTAAGTAACGCTGTCACCGTTAAAAAACATCGATGTCATTTACAACAAACCGATTGCAACCGTTGATAATGGTGGCGTTCATCAGTTCATCACATCTTGAGAGAAAAAAAGAGTTCTAGATAGAGAAAAGGGTAAATTACTTTTTGAGTCCTTGTGTTTTAGTAGTTTTAATTAGTTGAGTCCAAAAGCAAAAAGTTTAACGACCTGAGTCCCTATAAGCATTTTCTTTAACCATTTGAGTCCCTTTGAGTCCAAATTTTAACCTTTTGAGTCCAATTTTTTGGACTCAAATCGTTATAAAATGAACAAAATTGGACTCAAAACGTTATAAAATAAATGGCTAGGGACTTAGGGCGTTAAACTTTTTGATTTTGGACTCAAATAGTTAAAACCACTAAAACACAGGGACTCAAAAAGTAATTTACCCTAGAGAAAATGAAAGGTGTTTGGGGTGTGTGGGGGTGTTTGAGATTGCTTATTTTAGTGAGTTATTTGTTTATTGACCTTTTGAAAATTTAAAAGGTGTTTTGCATGAAATTATTATGTGAGAAGAAAAGTCAATAAATCACTTCATTATGACTTATTAACTTTTCTAAAATGTTTTGTATGATTATTTTTGGCTTTTGTTTTTCTAGATGAAGGTGTTCTTTTATTTTCCATTATTATTTATTTTTACATTTTAATATTAATATTTATTTTTTACTTGTAACCTAATGATGATTTACATTTTTATGCAAGGGTAGTAGTCTTTTAAATAAAGGAAAGTTACTAACCGATTGTTACGACATGCTCTGATTTAATATATGCAAATGAAATCCAAAATTTAAAAGCTACAAATAGCTAAAAATAATAAAATATAATTTGTTAAAATTCTTACTGATCGATAAATCGTGTTAGGGCTGTTTGGTAGCCTTTGAATGGTCATTAAGAGGTTACCTTTTAATGGAACCATTAAGAATTTTACCAATGAGAAAGTAGAAGAATCTGACATGTGATGATTTACCATTCAGAGGTTACCTCTTAACCATTCAGACTTGAGGTTACCTCTTATTCATCCAGAGGTTTTAAACCATTAAAAGGTAACATCTGAATGGTCATTAACAGGCTACCAAACAGCCCCTTACTCATGTACCAAGCCCATTAAGATAGCTTTTATGAAATTTAGGAAATTAGTATAACATAGTCGGAAATGATTTTGTAATGGTTAATAATATTAATGTTTCAAATAATTTATATTATACAATGATCAACTATAATAATGGAGTTTGCCGCATATAAAACACCAAAACCTATCAATTGTATACTTAACCCAGCCACGAAGCGGTGAATAATAACACTAGTTGAATTAACTTGGCCCACACTAGCTTTAAAGTTTGGCTTTTTTGGGCGTTCCATAGGGAAACCATACCGTCGGCTGCCGTTTGACAGTCGTTCTGCCACCACAAGAGCAGAACTCTCTGGCGTAACACACGGTGGGACAAAAACCCGGTTGGGCTCGGGAATCGAACTGACAACCTGACACAAGGCCTAATTCAAATCCTTAATTCCCTATATCCACCTCATATGACACAAGTAAAAATTAAACTTGAATCATCATTGAAAACTCAACATGTTACCATTAGGCCACAAATATAGGGTTAACTTACATTATTTAAGAAAAAGAAAACAAATAACAATACAACATTGAACGTGATTTTAGAATAATTACATTACATTATATTATAATCTATTATATATAATATATGTGTTGTTTTTTGCTGATGTGTCAAGCTATTAGCCCCTCTAAATTGTGCATTTTGGCGGGAAAACACTGGATCCTTTTTTTTTTGACAATGTTTTTTTACCCGTGTATATAAGGCATCTAAAATCCTAAATTTCTCTACACCCTCATTCTTCTCCTTTGCCGCTTCATTCTTCAAACCCTAAATTCACATCTCAACTACTGTAGATCACATTGCCTCTTCTTTTTTATTTTCTTTCTCACGAATGCGTGTTTCACACATATCCTCGGACGCTCCATCTTTCCCTCGGATCATCTATGTTCGATCATATTTTTTTTCACAAACCCTAACACAAAACGATTCGCCGTCTCCATCGATTGAACCTTATCACTTCATAAACCTTAATCGTACACAACCATTTCATCTATTACGAAACCCTAATGGCCATCTCAAACATAATCAAAGCAACCAATTGATAGTTCTTTTGATTAAAGATTTGTTGATTATCGCAACTTCATAAGGATTAAATTAAGGTATATTCAACAACTTTTACAGATCTGTAAACTCCACAGAGAAGATGGATTTTGAGTTTAGAAGAGCGAGAGAGAAATTGGAGAAAGAACAAAAGGATCGAAAAGAAAAGGCCAAATTACGATTGGAAAGAGAGAGAAAAACCAAATTAGAAGCTAATCCCCACCGTGAAGCCATTGAATCTGCTCAGAGATCTCGTAGAATCCATGCAATGGAAGCACAAATTAAGGTATATTTTGATTGATTGGTTGATTGTCAATCGAGATTTGTTGATTATCGCAACTTCATAAGGATTAAAATATCTACTTATTTGCAGATCGATAATGTTAGGCTTCATCCAGATGGATCTTTAGTCATTATTCAGGTTCACTCACCGTCGCCAGGCTCCGTCGGTTTCAACCCCGTCTTTATTGTGTTTGGTAACGGTGGTCCAAGTTCAGTGTATGCCATCAATACTCTTAGTTTTTCATTTTGATTGCGTGCTTATACTTTATACGATTGATTTTTATAGGTTGGAAGGTGTGTGGAATTTGGCAAACCGATGTCAATTCTTGCATTGTGGCTGAACGAATTAGTAGAAGGCAACAAGTTTGTATTTTCTTGTGGCAATAATTGTGCTGTTGATTGTATTTATTTTTTGTTATTTGAAAATGGTTTGGTAAAGTGGTGGCCAACAAGATATTAAAAGTTTGTTTATTTTAGTTTCCCCATTTCGGTTCTGTGATCTAATTGGAATTGGTTTTGTGATGGGTAAAAATGGTTTTTAGTTGAACATGGTAATTACTAATTTGGTATTGGCCGAGAAAATGGATTGAGTTGGGTCAAAATCTTTCTATGAAAAAGTTATATGTTAAATTTAAGATCATTATTTGTCAGAGATGAGTATAATTAGTAGTTTTGGATGTAAAATGGCTAAGGGATCCCAAATGGCTTATTAGTTTAAGTTGGATGAAATATATAGTTTTGTATCTTTTTGAGCATTTGAGCGTTAGGATTCATGTTAATTGACATCTGTTCCCATTATGATCGATTTCAATTATGAGAATTAATTCTTTTGTTCTATGTAGGTTGAGCTCTTAATCCCCCAGTTGCAGTTTCTTTGATGATCAAGGTGGAGTTAACTACATCGGTATCTACTTATTTTTTGTTTACCGTCGAATTGTTTGATGAAGCTTAACACATATTACAAAATCAATGTTTTTAATGTGGTATGGCATTTCGTCAAGAGGCAATGCTATTATTCCTTGGTACTAAATGATATCGTGCCTTACAACCAAATTCATCTGATATATTCTCTTTTTATTTTTTTTTTTGTTTTTTTCATCAAATACTAATATTATTCAATCTTCATTATCTAATTACATTTGTGTTGCTGCAAATGTTTTGTTTCACAGGACTTGTGTGAGCTGGAACATATGGATTGATAGTACTACTGTGCAGGAACATATGGAGCTGGAGAAACGGTACCGGGAACTTACGGATTTGTTGGTAAGTTAACAGTTGTAGTCTCCTGGTGATGAATATTGGCTTTAAAAATGATGACATGCTTTGACAATATGCACAGTTAGAGGTAATGACAAGCGAAAAGGCGGCAGCGGAGTTCCAATTAGAAAAGGAGATGAAGCGTATTAAAGAAGCGCAGGTTCATTATTGTTTCTATTCATTGCGTATACTTTTATATATGCGAAGGTGAATATGATGGGTGGGTCAGGCGACAGGCGATTGGGTAACCTGTCAAAAAAGATTTGATTCAAAACGAGTTGAAACAAATCACTTTTAGCACAACACGTGCCGGATTGGCCCCTGAAACACTCTGTTCTCCATTTCAAGCTAATTAAAGTAATAAATGCTTTAATTATGACAATGAAATACTAACGATTTAAGAGGTTGTATGTTTTTTAAAGACTTTAAGAAACTTTGACCGGTTTACCAGGTAGAAGTAGAAAGAAGCAGAGTCCCTCGACGCGCATCAGCAAGTTGGGAACGGGAAGAAGACACCGACATGAAAGCCCTTGAGTATGTTGCTTTCCTCTTCCTTTTTTATGAACATATTAAAATCATGCAACAGGCTATTAAAGTGAGTTTTACATTTTACTTACAATACCATTGATTAAATTGTTGGTTATTAGGATTAACATACATGTATCGTTTTTCATAGGGAGTTGTAGATGAATTTGGTATACCAAAAATCGAGGATGCCAATCCGGTAGCACTTCAACCTTCTTGGCGATTCGGGAATGGAATGTTTGCAGTCGTTTTTGTTGTTTGGCCTTCTTATAACTGCTTTGAAGAGTCGTAAAGCACGGTATTGGTGTTACGGGGCCGGTTAGTGTTTCATCATGTTTGTTTTACAGCCATGAATCTTTATTATGGGTATGGGTTTGATAATTAGGTGGAATGGGTATGTATTCAATTTTAATCTATTTATTTATTTTGTTCAGATTCGATGGGCTCAGAGACAGCTCATTTTATCTACTTGATTTTGAAGGTATTAGTTGTAATCTATCTAGATGTTGGTTGATGACTGTCACACCCCAACCGATGGCGGAAACATCGGGATGAGACGAAGTGTGTATAGATTGCTAGAGACGTCATAACACTATGTGACAATATTTAATTAAATTTGAATTTCATTTCAAAACTAAATGTCATGCAAAATTCAAAAGGAAATAACAACATTGTTTCAACAAATAACATAACAAACAAAAGATAGATAAATCTAGGTGTGTATCTAGTCCACCCTAAACTTGTTTCATCAATCATCCATACTTCATTAATCAACCTGCAACATGTATTAAAATAGAGTTTCAATGCAAAGGCAATGAGCGAGTATACAAGTTTGTTTACATAGCATAATAGAATAAAAGGCTCAAATCCAACATGATTCATAATATGTGAATTACTAGTATGCAATTTTGGCGTACACTATGATCAAACCCAAGAATCCAACGCATAAAATAACCAAATCCCAATTGATAGCAGGATGGTAAATGTTTAACTTAACAATACCCCAAGTCTAACGGGCGGTGCGTAAATCCTATAGCGCTATAATTGTTAAGGTGGGCTAGCAAAGTTAATGAGCATATACGTTCCAAATCGTTCAAATAGAGCATACAAGAATCATAAGTAAAGCACATTAGTTTCATGTTTGTACAAAGATTGAGTATGTTTAGTTTAGTTTAAAGATGTTTGCATAATTATACATGTTGCATCCCAAAGTGTAAAAGGGAAAAAGGGATCGAGTATACTCACGGTGGTTGCAAGCTTTCCCACTTGAAATCCCACGAGCGAGTTTGGTGGATGGATTAAGTTGGAGCACCTAGTCCTTCTACACAAGGAAACGTAGGTGTGTGAGTTTGGCGTACAACGGAAGATTATAAATTTGGATTTTAACATAACATAAAGTATGATATCAAAATAATCATCTTTAACTTACACGCTTATATGACACTACGTAACCACTAGGGTTATATTGTATTTCATGGGTAGTAAGCCCATTAGAATCATACTTGGAGTGTTAAGTCTTAGATGTCATTCTACTACCTTAACATATAAACACAAGTTTAATATTAAAGGTTCGAATGTGTGTATATATATATATATATAAATTTAAGTTAAGTATTACATATTATTTAGTTCAATAATTCAAATAGGAGGTAGAAGATTAAGATCTTCGTTTAGGCACCTCGAGTTATTCATGAATGTCATGTATGGGGTAGGAAGAACATGCTTACATTTAGGGACCCCTTGAATGTTCACCACTTCACTTGATGTAAAGACAACCAAGGAGGGTCACGAACTAGGGTTAATACAAGTATGTAAATAATCTAAACTAAAAGAAATCATCAAATCATGTGAGGATTTTATGTTGGAACAACCCAAGTTGTTCCATAATCACTCATTTATCAAGGTCTAAGCTTGACATGACTTGTGGGTTAAATACCCTAACAAAACAAAAAGTTTATGAGGTTTAATCCTCTGATTTAAGTGTCTCAACCATGTTTTTAAGCTTAACTAACCATAAGAGGGGTTGTAAGCATTAGGACATTGGTGTGAGATGTGTTAGACACAAGTTGGATGAAGTTTAAACAAGTATGTAACAAAACAGAAAGTTTTTGGTCGATTTCAGAGCAATTCCAGGTCTGATTTCTCCAAGGAGAAGTCAAGGAATCAAACTACATGATTAACCAAGCAAGTAGGAAGAAGAATCAAGTAATTTCGTTAAGAAATGAGCAAGTTATACCAAGTTTAGTGCAAGAGTATGAATCTGTCCGAAAATGCAGATTCTTGCTTGAATTTGAGAGTGTTTGGAGAGATTTGAGTGTGATGAAAGTTTCCAAGTGCTTGGAGGACCTTGGGTACTTATAGGAGAGTGATTAGGGTTGATTTGGGGGGGGGGGGTTAACTAGTGCTAAAACTCGGTTTAAACCAAGAAATCCCGCCCAAAAACGAAGCTGGTCGTGACTGTCCAACTATTCTGCAGACATGAGGTCCAGGCGGCCCGCCTGAGGTATCAGGCTAAGTCCACGCGGGCCGCGAGCCCTCTGTGGTTCCGGATATAAGTTTCATTTTTTACAATTTGGCCCCTGGAGTTGTGTATTTGATGCTTTTAAGGTATTTTAAGGGCCATATTTACCACAAAGGCATAGTTTAAGATATGATTAAGTATGAGGAGTATAAACCACGTATAATCAAGCGTATAAGTATCAAATCAAGTGTCGTTCTCGTTCAAAATACGTTCAATGCATAAGTTTAGTTTAATTACAAGTTTCGCACATAGTTTCCAAGAATAACGATTAAACATCGATTGATTCACGAAGTCGAACATACGAGCATACATAGAATGTGTATAACATAAGTGTAACAAAATACAAGTTTCATTAATGATCCAAGTCTCGGTTTGATAATGATTACAAGGAAAGGAACGATTACGAGAATACAAAGTTTCCAAAAAAATAGAAAAACGAGCACAACCTTCTATAAATGGAAGGTACAAAAGAGCCGGGCGTTACAGTCTCCCCTCCTTTAGGAAATTTCGTCCCGAAATTTAGGAAGACGTAGGCTTGAAATTTTTTTGGCAATAAGGTGATTATTAAGAAATGAGACTTTGAGAATTTGAAACGTTTTGAAAAGTATGAAGTTTTGGAGAACGACAAGGCCTAGTACTTTGAATAAAGTGATAACGGTCTACTAAGTACGTCTATATAAGAATTAAGGATAGGAAGACGGTTTAACAGACTTGATTGTCAGCAAGGTTCGTATAAAAGACAAAAATAATGGAGAATACTAGAAGTATAGAAGCGGACGACTGATTCTTAATAAACGAATGCATGTATATGAATGATATAAGTGGTAGATAGACGAAAGTAGCGTGTTAAAGATGGAGTCTCATCATGGGTAATCGGATATAATGCGTTTGTGAGTTGCTTAAAGTTTGTATAAGGTCCAAAGGTCTTCAAAACACTGAATTTCTCATGGCACGTTTTACTAAAGTTTGGTAACATGATGAAAACAGTTATATATAGGAAGTACCAGCGGCGTATCCACTATGTTTTGACCATGTGACGTCCGTTTCGTATTCGGTGTCATGTTACGTTCCGTGTCTTACCATACACAATAGTACACTCTATGGTTCTCATACGACTATCACTATAATCCCTTGTGCACCCGCGATTATATTGATCGTCACATGATTCGCATAACTTGTACTAGTTGCGTATGAATTAAGGTATAAATAAATTATGAAAATAAGATTGCGTGTATAGAGATATAGCATATAAGCACGCTTGTGTTCCAAATGGTATAACAACGTAAGCGAATCCCTCGGGTTTCGCCCGCGTATAGGTGCGAAAGTATAAATTTTGTGTAAAAAGCATGAGTATAGTATAAGTTTAAATACGAACACGCACGAGAGCATAAACACAAAACGCATGCCAGAAGTATGAGTAAAAGTATAAGCATAGCGTGTATGAAAAATGAGTATATATGTGAGTACAAATTTGAGCTTAAACGAATGAACGTGAGCATAAACGTAAATCGTATAAATGAGAGTATATATATAAGTACGAGTCTAACATAAATTGTATAAATGCTAGTATAACTATGAATTTAAGTATAAACATAATTGTATTGGTATGAGGAAAATATATGGATGTGAATATAAGTTTAAGCATAGTTGTATAGGCACAGGTACAAGTAGGATATATGAGTATAAACACGAATATGAATATTAGCGCAAACGTAATTGTGAGTGTAAGTATAATTGTATTATTATGAATATAAACTTGGACATAAGTATGGTGTAAATGTATAATTTGTGAACATGAGTATAATATAAAGTGTATGAATATGTATATGATTATGAAAATAAACATAAATGTGTAAGCGTAAGATGTATAAATACGAATATGGATATGAGTGTAATAAGTAATAATTTTGTATGTGGTATTAATCGTAATATATGAATTTAAGCATGTAAAAGGCCGAGAAGTTTTGAGTACAAAAACAAAATGAGGGGTATATGCGAATTTGTCGTGAGATATAAGCTAAAACACGTAAGATAGTATGCATGCATAGTTGTTTGAGCAAAGCGTGAAGTTTAATTAAAATCAAAATAGATTGAGTTGACATGAAATATAGAATCTAGTTCATAAATGTAAAGAGAGTATAAAATATCTATTGGTTATGTGTGTTATACTTTGTGAAAGAAAGGAAATGCTACTCTTGCTTTAAAAAGGATTTACATTCGTTGAAGATGGTTGGTTCTTATGAAGTTTCCTTGCCCACACATTTTAAATTAAATTGACGTATTGAATAATGGTTGGAAAGGTTCTAGAAGTAAATAAGTTTGCATCTTTTTAAATGATCTTGCATTAAAGAAGAAATTCGAATTTTAGAGATTTTTGTGACAACGTTGATTCGTAAGAAAAAGGATTTTGGTATACGATCTTAGTGATTGCTGAAAAAGCGTCTTTAATAAAACATTTTACTGATTTTGAAAGAAATTTTAGTAAATGATTGAATAACATTGGTAGTATTTTATAGGTGTGCGTGAAAAAGTTGGTTTGATTCCTAATTGAAAATAGAAAATCTCTAGTTTAAGGATATAAGATGAGCCTTTTTCAATAGTTACGTTGAATACAAAATTTCGTGGGCAATGGATTTATTAAACCAACTAGGTTGATAAGTAGCATTTCGTAAATTTTGAAAATCGAGAAATAAGCGTTTATGGTAAAGGTTAAGAATTTCGTGTGTGTGAGCTATATAAAAAAAATATATATTGTAGGATAAGGAATTCGTTCATATAAACAATGCATGCTGAAATAAATAGAGATTTGGCTAATGATAAACGATTTAGATATAAACGTGACCATGTTTACGTAATATAGTCTATTAAGGAAAATATTGGTAACGATCACCTAAGTAAGAGAATCACCCCTAATTCGTTGGCGAGGTCGTTGTAAGATGGGAAAAGAAACGGAGTTAGTCGTCAAGGTAAGGAAATCACTCCCACCTTGATGATTTGTCTCCATTTATTGTTACAAGGGGTATAAATAAAATTATGTGAAATCATGTATGTGAATAATGTATAACTGTATGATAAAGTATTTGTATGATATATGTGTAAAAGTGAAATTTCAAAAATAATTCGAATTCGAAAGGAGGGAATAGACGAGACTTGGTCATAATGTTTGTTTAAGAAAATGAAATTGATCATATAGCATAAAGGGTCACATAGCATAAAGGTTCAATTTGATTCACATAGCATGAAAGGTTAATACGTCTCATATAGCATAATCATGAGTTTCACATAGCATATCATGAATAAATAAGAGTATCACAAATTTAGTTTGTTCACGAGGGATTATTATTGTTTGTGATTGCGATAACGTGCGAAATGATTAAAACGACATTTGGAAATGAATGAACGTTCAAGTATAAAAATCACATATAAATTGAGATACATAAAAGAGAGGCTCAATAAAACATTGGATTGTTCCGGGTAGAGAAACGTCGACTATTCCAAAGTGGGTCGAAAGTTCTTTCAAATTAGAGATATTGTGCTTTGGCCTATAAGTAAGATACTCTCGTCGGGAAGCGATTAACGGTATCTTACCCTTCCGGTTACTACACATCTCTAAATGATTGAAACATTCGGGACTTTGGCGAGAATAAAAATCGAGGAATGGGACTTAATAGACGAGATGCGGGTTTCACCCCTAACTTGACGATTTCGTACCCTAAATGTGGTTGGTACTCGTCGATCAAAATAAAATTTTGACACTTTGACGAGGGTCCACTAGAGTTGAAATGGAAATTACCATTAAGTTGTGGATGTCACTCCTAGCTTAATGGTGAAATTTCGTGCAAAAATAGATTAAGGGTAGAATGAGAGTCGTTTACCAAATTGTGGGTTTCACGCCTATTTTGGTAAATTCTTCTCGCTGGTGTTACAAGAGTATAACAATAGCATAAGTGTATTCGTGTTAGCCTTAGGAAAGGCATATAAATTTAATCAACAAGAAGTATAGCTAGGAAGCATGCATGGTAGAGTACAAAAGTTTTAAACAACAAATAAGAGGCAAAATTCCTAGAACTATAGATTAGGGCAAAAGCATGGCAATTTTTCCTAATTCCCTATAGTTATGGCTCTGATACCAATCTGTCACACCCCAACCGATGGCGGAAACATCGGGATGAGATGAAGTGTGTATAGATTGCTAGAGACGTCATAAC